>NC_142117.1:39045000-39417500 GCF_056152115.1 Neolamprologus brichardi | reverse complement strand
CAGACACACAACAGACACACAACAGACACACAACAGACACACAACAGACACACAACAGACACAACTTTGATAACTTCCCAGCTTTAAAAAGGGACTTGTGCTCATTTCCAGTATGTCTGTATTTTCAGCCTTGTGTTTGTCTACAGTAGCTTTGCATGATTCACAAACTCATTCTGATTTGTCTCAGACCATCTTGCACTCTTTCTGAAATGAGCTGTTAAGCTCCTCCCCTCTGACGAGCCAGCTTTCTTCTGATTGGCTGCCCCTCGTACAAAGAGGGTTTAAACATCAGCTCACAAGGATTACGTCAACAAATGGTGATATCAATTTTCCATCTTTGGTCATATTTAATGAGCCTGCACCAGAGTTAAGTTTATATTTTAAAGCCCACTTCACCCACCCACACTTCCTTTACTCCACGTCTCCTGAGCTGTGTGTTCATAAACATTATGACAGGGTGCTGCTCGCCGCCCTGCCCCTTTCCCTGCTATCCCACTGTGGATACTGGCACAAAGCACCCATTGAGCCTCTTGGATAATGGCACCCTTCAGCCCCCCGTACACTCCCTCAGCCTCTCCCTGACCCTCCCCCAGACCACCCGATACCAACCCCCTCCACCCGACACAATTACACAGAATGAGGCCGAGGACAGAGAGGAAGGAGGAGGAGGAGGAGGAGATACATTTCACATAAACAAACGACATACAAACAAGGTTGGTGGGCAGGAGGGGGAAGAGTGACAAAAGACAATGCCCTCGCTAACACACAATGCAGGAGGAAGTGGCACTGCAACGACAGGAAGTTACAGCTCGGTTTAACACAGAGCAGACAATCAGAGCGAAGATGCATTCATCACTGGACACGGCTGTCAGCTGTCAGCAAGACGCCGCACCGGAGCCACGACGCCGGCAAACTGTCGTCATCCAAACATATCAACAGTTTACTCCTTTTCTGATCTTTCTCTGCAACACATTCCAGCTTTTGAGAGCGTGTTTCACCTCGCGCTCACTCAACGTTTCACAGTTTGAAAATACTTTACACAATGCGCCTCGCAAAGCCCATTTCCCATCATTCATACGGGGCTGATGTCTGGCATTCCTTACAGAGTCCAAGTGGTGCACACAACATCTACAGGCGCACACCTGCGCTTTGCAAAGTAAAATTCAATTCAATTCAATTTTATTTATATAGCGCCAAATCACAACAAAAGTCGCCTCAAGGCGCTTCATAGATACAGAGAAAAACCCAACAATCATATGACCCCCTATGAGCAGCACTTTGGCGACAGTGGGAAGGAAAAACTCCCTTTTAACAGGAAGAAACCTCCAGCAGAACCAGGCTCAGGGAGGGGCGGGGCCATCTGCTGTGATTGGTTGGGGTGGAAGTAAAAGAAAAAAAAAGTAGAGTCCATTTTTAGCCATTTCTACAAACGTATTATTCAGTCCACCTTAAACTTAACAAATGTACTTCTGGGCACCCGAGTAAGTGCAGGGCCGTGTTTGAGGCCACGTTCAGGCTACGAGCCGTTCTCTCAGCTCCACTCTGTAAAGTTACTGTATAGTTGACTGAAACTAAACCAAATCCAAGTGTAGAGAAAAAATACACTTTTAAACCAAAACTAAAACTAAACTTTAGAACTAACAGAAATCGAGCTGCTGTGCATGTGTCGTGTGATGGTCTGAGACGTGTTTGTACTGAAATAACTGCTCTGTGTTCTCACTGCAGACAAACAGCACCTATAATAGCAGTGAAAAGGTACATGACAGCAATACCGAACTGAGTTTGTACTAAAAAGAAACCAGGAAGCCCATAAAAGACACAAGATGATCTTTCTCAGTTCTAAATTTAAAATAAGAACTAATTAAAAACACACACACACACACGCGTCTGATTGGCTGATTCTGTGAGGACGTTTTACATGAATGTATTCTCTATTCTCAGAGCCTTAACGAAACAGAGCCTAAACTGAGCTCAAAACCTGAAACAGTTTTCTGAAAGAAGCTGAAAATAATAAAAAAATAAGAGCTGTACAAAAAGTTCAGACTGTCTGATGAGTTTCTCAAACACATCTGGGCACGCTGATGTTTCATTTGTTTTAATCGGCTTTGGTTTCCTGTTACAAATGACTTCCATCTCTAGTTTGGATGAGCGAGTTGAGAAACGGTAACCCGGGACATTCGATTCTCGTTTTTCATTGGTTAGCATGTGTGAGATGCACCTGGGCAGGTGGAGAAAAATGGCGTCTGCGTTGAAGCAAACTGAAAGGCAGTGATGGTCTTCTCCTCTATATATACACACTAAAAAAATAAAATAAAAGAGCTCCATTGACAGTAAAGTCCATTTTGCTGATGTCGTCATGCTTGTGACAGCGATCACTCTACTGGCAAAGTAGCATTCGTGGCCTTCCTCCAGGGTCAAAGGTCAGACCTCAACAAAGCATTGAAGGACTCTTCAGGCTGCTTTTATCTGAATTTAAAACAGCCTCCAGGCTAGTCCATCAGGCTGTTGCGTGTCTGTCATAGTTCAGTTTTTGTTTTGTTTTTTATAGAGGCCCTTCACTGACAGCAAGGAGTGGAGCTGCTGAGAGGATCTTACAGGCCGATGTGAACCACGCTGAGAGGACACTGTGCAGGAAAAAGCAGCTACAAGAGCTTTGCCGTTCATTCACCAGCCTTATCCAGCAGGCTGATGAAAGTCCACTGAACCCAACCAGACATGTATCGTCTAACTCTTGGATGACATTTAAATGAGCGTTTAAAATGCAAAATGTCACAAGCGGCTTGCACATTTGCGTCTTTTATCCCCACAGTTAGGTGTGAGCTGGGTGTAGTGTACTTGAAGGACTGGCTAAATTTAAAGGTAACAGAGTGCCAGCGAAGCCTGTTAAACCTGTCTACGTGTTGCCACACACAGCAGATCAGATCAGAGGATTTCTGACCTGAGCCGAGGACACGGATAACCAGCTGACCGCCATGCAGGTCTGCGGTGAGTAATGCTGGATCTCCGTGGTAAGACTGTTTACTTTTAAAGGCATGAGGGCTCTTATCCTCTACCATCTATTGCATAACGTTAGCAGTATGTGTTGGCTTACTGCCACTCTCACCTTTACATGTTACCAGAGTAACAGAACTATGAAACTATGTAACAGATTTTTCTTCGTCCCATTTCTTCCGCATTTTAGCCCAGAAACAAAAATATCCGTTAGCGAGTGTTAGCATCAGTCGTTTATCCTTCTACCACACCATCTTTAATGAACGGTAACTTCTTTATTCATTTAATTAAAACTGATGTGTTTTAATTAAAGTGAGGTGTGTGCCCAGTCGAGTCATCAGTGTAACCCTCGACAGTCTCTCATGTGCGAGGCTACAGGGTCAGAGGACAAAGCAGAAATTCGTGCATGTGAGACAAGTGAAAGCATGCAAGCTGTGCACAGTGATGCTGTCCATCACCCTCGTTTACATGCACCACTCCCTGGACAGGAATGTTTTTAAGAGACCAGAATTAAATATCCATCTACATCACCTACACACACAAAAATTCCAGTTTTGCTGCCGACTTCAACTCAACTTCAAGCGTGCACACACACACACAGCAATTATCTCCACACCCTTTTTCTAATGAATGTGCAACTTTCTGACTACATACCTTTCAAACTACATACCACACACACTCTCCATCAGTCTAGTACCTGCTGAGGTCTCATGATTCATGTATTTCACATCTCACACTCTCATGATTAAGACACCTCCTCTCGAAACACACACACAGTTTATAAATATACACGCAGAGCCTCTGCAGAGGTGGTGAAACCACACACACTCCATGTCAGTTAGATTTTCTCACACCCTCCTCCTGTACCGGCAGCAGTCAGCGAGTAAAACAGGCTTCCAGCCGGGCAGGCTCGGACATGCAGTGAGGTGAGCTCGGAGGAGGAAACGGAGCCGTTTGGTGGCAGAAACGCTGAACCGATGTGCAGTTTACCATCCGATAACACGACTGTTACGTCTGGAGCCAAGCGTGCGTTGAAGTGTGAGGCTCAAACATCAACAGATAGTTCTTTGCTTTCCGTGACTTCACAGATAATTTTACACCTTTTGTAGCAGCGCCGTTCACCTGCTGCACAAATCTATGCCCAAAATCAAACATCACTATTATTTAACTGACTGATTTAATACAAATCAACTTTTTAACTTAAAAAGGGGATGAATTTAAAACCTGCTAAAGCCCGGGGAGGGTTTGGACTTCTAAGGACTTCTGGTTTCAGTATGGATGGAGGCCAAAATTGTAACTAAATGTAACTGCTCATTACTCATTTTTGCATCAACAGCTCTGTTCATTAAAACCCTGAAAAGAGGAAATGAAAAAAAAAAGCCAGCACGACTTGGAGAGATGAGAAAGTGAGTCAGCAGTGCAGCGATCAGCTGTGTCAGCGTGAGAAGCGCTAAAATTTCACATGCTGTTGCATCTGGTTTGCAATGATAGTTAAGGTAAAGATGCTCTTCCTTATTTTCTGAGATGTATAAACTGCAACAACTGCAGATCTGAAATATGGAGCAAAGATTTAAGTAACGGGGTCGGCGTATGTACGAGTATCCTCGTGAGCCACGAGCGCCGGCTTCAGGCTGCTCTACATGTTTTTCTTCCAAACCATTCAGCTCATCTCAGACGGCGGCTGAACCGAGGGGCTGCACAAAGGCCCAGTGCGAGACAAACGGCGCTTATTTTTTAACTGCGACTCATGCAAAGTACTCCAGCAGAGTCCAAGAATAAAAATAAAGAGAAATGAGCAGAATAGGTCCACTTTAAAGGGGTTATACGTGGACCTGCTGGCAGGAGGTACGACCTCAAGGAACTTGGACGGCCCCGTAGAAGTCTGGACCGGCTGTACCAGACTCTGCCGGGCCAAAACCATGCTGGCCTGGCCCTGTGAAGAAAGCTCAGTAACTAGTCTGGCCTGGCCTGACACAAGGCCTCCTATTCTTAGATGCACACCAATTAAAAAAGGGCTGTGGCGTGTGACACAGCAGTGCTGCTACTGCTGCACAACTTCCTCAGTTTGCTTGTATGTGAACAATCTGAATGTACATGTTTATTCTCCTGTCAACACATACAGACCAAAAACAACAAAGCCTTCATTTAAGAACATCAGGACAGCCGTGCTGCAGTCAGAGGGGGAAACTGTGCCGTCCCACAGGAGCCACCTGAGAGCCTGGGAGTGTTCCTAGTTTGAGAACGAAGACAAGTGAGAAGGAGGAACCAGCCTGAAGCCAAACGAGTGAACAGCTGTTTGCAGATCAACACTTTCCTCAGGCTGATAGAAACATTCAGACAACTGGCAGCATCTCCGACTGTGAAACAACAAACGATAAAGATCAAGTGGGATGCAGCGCCAAAGCCAGGCGTAACGCTTCTACAGGCAGAAGGAAAGCCGGCCGAGATGCTCGCAAATACGCGCCGTCACCGGACTTCTGCTAATCGTGACAGCGAAGCAGAGAAAGAAGCGCTGCTGCAGAGGTTCCTCCGGTCTCATTATCCTCTCAAGTCTGGACAGGTGATCATTAACATGTGCGCACACACAAACACACACAGACTGAGGCAGCCTCCCTCGTGCGCTGACAGGTAGTCAGTAATGTAAGGACAATCTTTCACCACGGCACACACACACCTCCCAGAGGGAGACGACAAACATGTAATTGCCGTGCGCTTCTTGGCCGGCCTAATGCCCCCTCAGATGTGCCATTATGTGAGTCAACAGCTCAACGCCAACTGTTTTCAACAAGCACCATCGCTGCGTTCAGTCAGACACACAGACTCTCTGGAGGGGCCTTAATATAGCAGCTAACAGAAACAAAGGAAAGGGAGGATTAAGGAGAGGAGGTTAGGAGGGGAGGGCAGAGGAAATGGAGAGGAGGGGGGCGCAGGCAAAGATCAAGAACGGGAGGAGGAATAAAGAGGTGATAAAAATGTGGGAAAAGATGGAAAAATGTTGCTAAAAAACAGAAGAAAGACAATCTTTTATCTGATTTTGCCCATAAGAGGCTGAAACAAAACAAACAGAGCTTCAGATGGAGCCACTTTATCCATCTAGCCCCGGATTTTAAAAAAAGCAAACAAAAAACACCCTTAATTAAAAAGTAAAGTAACTTTACTATTACAGTGAGAAGCTAAATGAGGGTCACAGATGGGTGAATGTGGGATAAGAGGTTTCTGGTAGGATGAAAGCTGAAGAGGACGATCAACAGATATTTATGAGAAACAAATGAAAAGAAAATTAAAGGATGCAAGAAAAGCAAATAACTAAATAAAATGTTTTATTTGGAGTTTCCCCTCCTCTTCAGGAAGCACAAAAGTCCCGCCCGGGCCTTCGTGGACCTGAGATCTCTGCTGCCACAGGACAGGCTGAGATCATCGTCATTAACCAACCAGACTGAGGAGACTCTCCCTCCACAGGGAAATGCACACTTACAGTTTTAATCTCTTACATGGAATGAGCATGTTTCCCTGAAACGATCAGATGTGCCCCGCACGCCAAGAAACAATTTCATTTCATTTCATTTCATTTATTTGTTCATTTCAGGCACAACAAAAATACATATATTAAATATAAAGTGCACAAAAACAAAAAACAAAAAAAATCTACAATCTACTTCAAACTAATTTTGTTTTACACCAGACGACGTCTTCGATTTACAGGCCAGATTCCCCTCAGTCCTCCAGCAAGCCGTGCAGGAATCTGTCCACTTAAAAAACACCCTGCATTATTGATGACCACTTAGTCTGATTGGCTGGAAGTCTGGACGCGGGTTAACCTCATGGAAGAAAACCCAATAATAAGAAAAAGTAACAATGAGGAATTATTATTGGATCCTTTTTTGAAAGGATTTTCAAAAGCTGAAGTCGTTTCTGCAAAGATGCCACACAACTCCCTTCATGACGACTCTGCAGGGTCTTTGTGTGCGACCGGCTAATGTTAGCCGTCTGGCTCAGCTCGCTTTCTATAATTCAAGTCACAGGAGCAGGTCGTCTCCTCTTGTGCAGTTGGTGCAATTTGGAACATTTATGAAGTCATTTGACAATAATATGATCTGCTGTCACAGCTACAGTCTGTGCTACAATTATATTATTTTATTAGTATTTATCAGCCAAAGCGGCATTAATTTGCAGGTGTTTTACATCGAGCTAATAAGATAACTTTCTGGCCCAAATGCAGTCAGTGGTCCAAAGAACCAACATCTGGGCAACTGAAATGCTAAGCAGAGTCCTGAGATCCACAGATTGAGTCATGCATGCTCCATCAAAAGTGTGAGTGAAAAGATTAAGATGCTGCTCGTCTCCAAGCTGCCCTGCAAATAACCTTTTACCCCCCCAACAAAAGCAAACCACATGTAAATGTCACTTCTTTGCAGCTATGTAAACAATGATGAGTAACACAGCTTGTGCTTGGCTGCAATGCAAACTCAAACTACACAAGTTGCACACAGCATAACATATCAGGGTGCAGTCAAGCTTCTGAGTATGCATCATCTGACATTCTGCTATGCAACAGTTTCTTTTACAGTTAACGTCACTCTGATCCAAACTACAATTCCAGTTTTTAAAAAACTTACAGCCAAAAAAGAAGATAAATGACAACATGTTCATTTATCTGCAGCAGGAAGTTTTCCAGCAGCTGCGTGGAGGCTTTCAGTGTTCTGCTGCTGTTTTATGAGAGGAAACTTTCAAGGTAAAGAGAAAGGAAAGGAGACAGGAAATAAGGAAGAAAAGGGAGGGAAGGGGGCAAAGTGTCAAACGATGTGGCTATTTATTCATTTATTACGTCTCTTCCTGTCTTTGTTACTCAGAGTCCTTCCACGGGTCAGGTTGCACTCACACACAGCCTCCCCGACCTATTTTAGGATCAGTTGGGTCCGCTTACGATAACAGGGCCGCATTTTTATACACACAATGACTATGTGATAGGAACAACATTAAAATATTCATGCGGTAAATAACTGTAGCTCAGGATTTTCCAGCTGGTCTCTGAGTCCATGTTGTGAAAGATGTTGGTTTTATTTCTCACTGACAGAAGGGGAAAAAAGAAGTTGATCAATCCAGAATTTTTATTTGCAGTCATTCCAACTGGAACCATCGTATCACTCGGCACACATGACATAATACCACACTCCCATTTTAATGGTCTCTTGCCCACTGCGTCTGCATATTTACACATTATATGAGGCAATACTGCCCAGCTGTGTGTCAATAAAGACTGCTGGTGACTTGGGCAACGAATCACACAGGCCATCGTTGCACAAAGACATGGTGACACAGCAGCGGACTGCAAAGAGAATATGAGGCTGATGTGGTTGGCGTTTACGTTTCAGGGCTTTGGCTGACGCATTAGTCCGCCTTATAAAAGTTTGGGGTCTTAAAAATGAGACTTTTTCCAAACCTCCTTTTTGTTCCGCCCACACTGCAGGAACTACAAACTACTCTGGAACCAGGTTTTTAGGGACTATTTCAAGTCCTACTTTAGGACAGTTACACTCTGGCACATTGGTCGAAATCGGATACTTCCAAAGACTTGATGGCCGAGTGCCAGTTTATTAATCTGACGTAACATTTAGGACCACAAATCCAGATATTAACAACACTGCATACAGCATTCCAGCTAGGGCTGCTCAATTAATCGAATTTTAATCTCGATTACGATCTGGGCTTTCAACGATCATTAAAAATGACTGAGCCGATTATTAGCACCTCCCTCGTGCTTTACTCTCGCGCTGCTCCGTGTGGAAAATCGAGCGCACCTCTCTGCATTTCGAACACGTGTCACAACAAGTAAGAGGACCTGAGGGAAGCTCGGATTTTTAAATCCCTGTAGAACCGGAACCGCGTAAGCTAGCGCAATAATTTTTTTTGCATATGAAACCGGAGGAGTTGTACTTACATTTCATGCCATCAGCTTGTCCTCGGTCACAGTTTCCTTCCACATATAACTTTGCAAAAACTGCATAAAAAGCACTTGCAGCAACAAAAACATAATATTCCAGAAACACGCTTTGCCGATCCGATCAGCTGTTAGTAACACTTCCTACATTGTCCGCCATTTCCTGCCCGAAACAGGAAGTGACGTCATTTTCGCGGAAAATGTAGTTTTTTTACTTGTAGGCCTTAAAAGCCTATACTGGTGTTTTTATAAGTCGTGTTTGACTTTATACTTTTCTGAATAGTTTCTGTGATGCTTAGAACTTGAATTGCACTGCTGGAAATAGTTTATTTTGATGCACATGCTGTTTTCTTTGCATCATAGGATTGTTTTTTGTTTTTCCTGCAGTATATAAAAATTGGTGTATCTCCAAAATAAAACTATGAAGACACTCAAAATAAATTGTAATAGATTAGAATTTCCTGTTGTTGTAAACTATTTTTTGCAATTTTTTATATTTAAAGTTTTGAGGGATAAGCCTCTTAAATTTCTCCAAGTAGAAATATATGTTTAAAAAAAAAAAAATTTTTTGTAGTTTATTGCACTTTTTTGCAATTAATGTAGGACTTAATGGACTTAATGCATACATATTATTAAAATATGGGTTATAACAGTTGTATTGATGTATAGCAACTTGAAATGCTCCCAAAAATGGCTCCACAGCATGTAAAAATATAATATAAGCTCTGGCGGACTTGGTTCTATGGTAGGTCTTAAAGGGTTAAATTAATATCGTCAAATAATCGAGATCTCAATTTCAGTGAAAATAATCGTGATTATCATTTTTGCCATAATCGAGCAGCCCAGCATTCATCAACATCAGCTGTTAAGTAACAAGTAGATCTACTGAAGTCCATTAGGCCCATAAGCATCAGAGGAAACGCATCCCTTTGACTCCACATCAGTTTTTACATCATAGGAAAGTTAAGCTAAAGTCCACACCAACCTGTAGCTGCTTCACCTGGGCCACACAATTATCCCAATACTGTTACAGCGGGTGGAGCGAACATTCAATTTGAACCCGTCACAGCGTTGGGTTTAACCCTTCTGTCAACATGAAAACCACAAGAAGCACCAAACCCTCAACGGTTAGCAGGCTGTTACATTAGTGATCGCACTGACAGTGTAAACGCACAAAAGCAGAAGTTTAAAGCAAAAACATTAAAATATAAACGGCTTCTTTAAAAGACAGCAATTCGTTTTTTAGAGAACTTTTCTTCTTGTCTTCTAAATTTAAAACTAATAACAATCCAAAGTCTGTGCCATCACTGTGGCTCTTAAAAGGCTACACCTAAAAAACAACTACTGGTGCTTAGACGGAAACGGCTGAGTAACTTGCAGTGAAGCAATAAGCTGGTGGAGTAGTCGAGGGTAAACACCACCCAGTATGTGAACAATAGGCATCAATGATTAACGGAAAACCATTCAATTAATATCCGACTTCCATCTGTTCCAGAAAGTTACACATTATTAAGTTCCACCACGTAAGCAAGATTTTTCCAAGTTCATCCCGACTGTCAACGGAGACGAGCTGAAGAGAATCATGTTTTGTTTGTTCAAATAAACCAGTTTGTGTCACAGACTTTAATTCTTCAGTGACAGCTCATAGCAGGAGGCGGCGAGCGGGGCGACATCTAATGAGGCTCTTCCTGGGTTTAAATGAAGGGACGAGCGGCGACGAGAGACAAAAGGCTCCCCGAGTGGGCTTTGATCTGCTCTCCAGAACAGGAGACCGACCAAACTGGATGAACCGAGCACACAAAGCTTGAGTGTTTTATAGCAACTGAGCACACAAAGAAAGCGAACAGATTTATTTGCACCAAATGTTGTGCATTATTGCTTTCCAGATGTGTCGGACTTTTTCCCCCGTTTGCAGCAGGAGATAAAATTATCCAGATAGGAGGGGGAGGAGGAAAAAAATACATTTTTGTTGTCTCAACTTTGCGGCGCTCGCTCCAGCGACTCCACCCTCTTCAGCTGGCAAAACAAACCACAAGCATCTCTGCAAATTTGCTTTTTTTTTTTCATGCCTGAGACTGCAGAGTGGTGACAGGATGACGGGTAAAGGTAAGGAGCGGGCTGAGAGAGGCACGCTGAATCAAAGGCGACTGTCAGCTCTGCTGCACACGACAGATGTCAGGAATGCCTGCTATGTTCTTCCTCCCTCAAACTCCCTTTCTAACAAATCTTCACTCTCTCCCCGTCTCCTTCCTGCTTTCACCATCATTCTGGTTCATGTCAGCTTGTTCCTGTACACACAAATCACTCGACAGTGAGAAAAGCTCTTGTAATGCATCCTTAAGAAATCTCGGTTGTGCAAGTAGCTGTTTGGCAACACGGCATCGCTCACATTTAAATGGAGGACATAAAAGTGGGCTATTAAACATGATCACATAGACAGTTCAGTCCAAACGGAGAGTCGGTGATATCTGGTAAAAGAGATGATCACAAAGTGGAGCTGCGGTTTCTTTACGTTCCTGTAATTATCAAAGTGAAGGACCTCTCCAACAAATCAAACACTCCTTCACAAATACGTTAACAGAAACTCATGAATGGAAAACAAGATCAAGGCAGACCTTACAACAAAAACTAACAATTTATTATTATTATTTTTTAAATGTAACATTTTGTTTTTTTATTAATGTTTTCATGATAAAAGATTCAGGCCAGTAATCAAAACATTTTTTAGTATTCATCCATTCTTACAGAAAATTAAGACGTGAAACGAAACCATGGATTTCTTACAGATCTTCATAAAAAAGATAAACGTGGAATAAACCTGAATGTGCAAAAGATGATCATCGTCTTGAAACATTGTGCTTGTTTACACCGATTTAAGAGCTGCCACAACAAAATTAGAGCATCTGTGCTGAATCTGGCAGAGCAACAAGCACAATGACCACACACACACACACACACACACACACACACACACACACACACACACACACACACACACACACACACACACACACACACACACACACACGAGTCAGAGGTTTTCTGCAGCTGAAAGGAAAAACATGGATGTGTGTGATCAGCTCACAGAAGCGCTGAGGGGAGATAAATGACATGAGACAACAATCAGATTCACAGAGAGCGACTCAGCCTTACTTGGCATCAGTATTTCCCCCTGATTGTGTGTCTGTTTTTCTCATATCACACCATCACTTCTTTTTCTCCTCAGCCAATCAGCAGCCAGCTAATCCACTTCCTGTCTTTAGAGGCGCAGCACAGGAAACGGGGGGTGGAGGATGTCCATGCTAATTCTCCAGGAATGCAGCGGAAGAATTCGAGCGTGCTAATGTAAAACATTAACTGGAGAGCTCGTCAAATCGAGCATCTGAAGACGCGGCTTTCTGCCCAGCTCGATGAGAAGGACGCTCGGGAAGTTGTAAAGGCCGCGATGAGTCAAAAGGAGCGGCCGGCTCACGTAGAGAGTGAGCTCATTGAGAAGGAGGCGACTGGGCTGCATTCAACAGATCTCTGGGACGCTAAATCCCGCTGTAGATCGATCCGAATTAAAGTTGCCATATTATGTGATTTCCAAAAAAGCAGGAGACACTCTCTGCCTCTCACCGAACACCATTCTTCACTTTTGGAAGGCCACACCTCAGGTGCGCTATAACGCTGTGCAATAACGGCAGGTGTTGCAACGACTGACATCATTTACAATCGGGGCCGTTAAAAGACGCCCAAGAGCTGCCACCGAATGACTCAGCCAACCTCTTTATCCTGCAGTGCATGACCTGAGGAAGTTTGACTTCATGATGTCAGGAAACGTTTCAGAAGCGTGACACATCCAGCAAACACCTCGGCCAACGTTTCTATAGTTTCAGTATCTTCGAGACTAAATACGCAGAGCTGAAAACGAGCACAATAGACTCAACAAGCGCTGCTTTCTTATCCTGTAGCAGATACGGATCCCATTCAGGCGCCCGCTCAGACCAAGGCGGGGTTTGCGGATACACCTGAAATCTATCGTACCTCCACACGTTCGACTGGAACCTCGTGGAAAGGCGACCGAGAAGAGTTTAAACACTTTTATGCTCAAGGGAAGTGACCTTTACCCTTTCTTTCCACTAAATCTGACACCTTATATGTTCCTCCTTCAAGTTTCAAGACAAATAATGACCCTTGCACAGCGACATGCTGCTCAACTTGGCTGCAGATCAACTAAAATTATCACAAGTCAATAGAAAGAAAGGGAAAGAAGGAAGCACTCAGGCCTGTAACTGTTTAACAAAAGTTTCCTTTGACCTTGGAGTTGATTTTTTTTTGTCTGTTAACGTAAACCTGTGGGTGCTCGCCACCCCCCGCCATTTTCCACACGTCCAGCTGTTCTGCAGGAGCTGGTTTGAGCTGCCAGAGGCACAGCCGGTAGCCAAAGTGGTGTTCCCCTTCGTTCACCATTACAAAACCCGAGTGCTCTAATCACTGAATGAGCTGAGGTCATTATTATTACACACCCACTTTTCTCTTTGTGTGTCTGTGTGTTTTTACACCGTCCAAAATCAGGGGTTTGGCAGGCCTGACAGCAGTTGGCAGGGCGAAGCGTCAGCTGTTTGTGTCGGCCTTTTATTAAAACCGCTGGCTGAATCTTTCCAGAGCCCCTCTGACAGTTCTGCGGTTCTGTTGTTGATCAGTTCAGGCAGCAGGAAACTGAATCGGTCCACCAAACATGGCTTCGTTAGAAAGCATGCTGCACAGCCAAACTCACTCAGGTGTCAGTTTCTCCACATTTACAGTTTTGGAACATGTAAATGAGAAAGTTAATCAGGCTAATAGTTAAAAAGTGTCTTCAAAGCAAAGAAAAAGCATTTTCTGAAAATCTATCTGCGGTTGTTACTCAGGAGGTAGAGCAGGTCATCCATTAGGCAATCACTAATGGATGAGACCACACGTCTCACTCACATCGAGTCAGTGTGGATCAAATCATCAGCAAATACCAAATAATTTAATGAGTAGGAAAACTCATTTGGGTTTTTACTAACGTGACGAGATGTTTATCGCCTCCTGGCTCTTACTGCCCGAAAGCTGAATTTCTAGGAACACATGAAAGTCATTTATTGTTTATATCTACAAGAGAAGGTGACTAATAGCCCATAATACTAGGTGTGTACCTATAAATCTGTGAGTAACTATAATGTGCTCTTACAGCAGTGATAGGGAATGATGATCTGCCGGTTCATATAGCAGCGTTTACATTTGTACAACCACTCAGAGCAGCTTGGACGAGCACATAAGGAGTGCTCCCACATGCATGTGCAGCCAGGCACTGTTCTGCATGCAGTGCTCTTTATTGAAAGGTGTGCATTCACTGGTCAAAGTTTGCAACATTTGTCTGTCTGTCACACTAGCAACTATATTTTTTTGGAACTTGTCACACCTCTGACCACACATAACACCAAATTCTTCCTCATGCATCAACACTCTTCCTCCTATTAGCCGAACAATTAGTTGGCGGCCGCCCCGCCATGTAGCCAAAGACGGCAACCACAATGACTACGACCATCGTGAGTGCAAACACCTTCATTACCTGAAGGCACGAAAAGCACTCAGAAGCAAAAGTTAGGGAGTGCATGACTCGAAGCCCAGTGTTTGAATTATTGATAATATTTATTTATCCATCTTTTATCCAATTTAGGGTTGCTGGGTGGGGGCGGCTGCATGTCTGCATGTCTCAGGACCAGGGCTGCCACGATTACGTCGACTATCAAAATCGTCGACGACTGATTTAATAGTCGACGCGTCGTTTGAAGCTTTGTAAGATCACAAAAGACGCAGGAATAAGTAGTAGGATTTAAGAGTGTAATAACGGACTGAAACAGAAGATGGCAGCACTGCATGTACAAGGATGCCAGCTGCCGTTAAACCCCGAAGAAGAAGAAGCTGTGTCCCAGAATTCATAGCGCAGCCCAGCTCAGTTTCCAACAATGGCGGCAGCTAGTTAGTTTTAATATTACTCTTATTATTCTTTCTGGGTCACAAAATAAACGTTTAACATATTTTCAGGCGAGAAAGTAGCTGTGTAAACCTCAAATATCTGCTCAGTTTATCAAGACACCACATATTTTCAAAAGCGCTCCGACGTTTTCGGAGACGTCTGTTAGCCACTAGCTAAATAGCTAGCCGGGGGCTAGGCTAACTAGAGCCGCGAGAACACCGGACAAATCGTTTCCAAACCCACCGCCTTCTTTCGCTACTCAGGTTAAACATGTATAAGTCACTTAGATAACTTCAAAATGTTATTGTTTGGCTTTTTTTAGTATTTTATTTGTTCCTGAGTAAATCGGTTTGGCTGAGATTAAAGTTATAGTTTTTACACAGCTGAATAAAAGTCAAGAAGACAGCTGATTATCAGAAGTGTGAGATGCTGGAGAATATACTCCGGTCCTGTTATATTTTAGATAGCAAGGAGTTTATTAAACTTCACCGAAACAATCTGCAAATTTAATAAACTATCATCTTGTCTTTATTTTTAGTTAGCACATACCTTAAACACTTAAAGCTGTAAGCTAATGACAGTTATATAAGAGCAGATGCTGCTGGTGCAATAAGCTGTACGTTTTACGTCCAATGGATGATGATCTGATTAGTCGACTAATCGTAAAAATAATCGGTGACTAGTCGACTATCAAAATAATCGTTTGTGGCAGCCCTACTCAGGACTGTGAGAGGAAGTGACAGACACAGGAAGCGCATGCAGGGAGAACAGTCCCAGGTGGATTCAAACCCACGACCTTCTTGCTGTGCAGCAACAGTGCATATATACATGATATATACATGGAGCAATCATCAGCTGCCTTTCCAGGCAGTTCCTCGTGTCGTAGACTGACTCCAGCTCCACCGATGAATTGTAGGTCGCGACATAAACCAGCTTGTCAGGTGGAGAAACAGTCTGCAGAGCTGCTGAATGACATTCAACAATCACTGATGAGTTTAAAATCATCTTAAGAGTCTTTAACTATAAAATATATATTTAATTAGCTGTAAATGTACCTCAGCAGCTCATCTGAGGAAGTACGGGGCTGTGTGGGGAAACACTGAGTAACCAACAGCTTATTTCTCACTTGAAAAAAGTTGACCAACATTGGTTGCATCAACGAGCGCGCAATCAGTTGTGTTTTTCTCTTCACACCACAGAACCTGCAGAGTGTCATTGTAACAATGACTGAAAAAGACAACGTGAAACCAGCTGAAGCCTGTTAGAGGAAGTTATTGGTCAGAGAAGAGAAATAATATTTGTGAGAACCAAACTTCACCTTCCTGCTTTTAGAGCTCTTGGTAATGAACATCAGCATCCAGAAATAAAAAACACAATTATGCCATCACAGTTATCTCACACTTCAGTTTTATTTCTTTTTTTGACACATGTGAAATGAGTAAGCACTAAACTCTGTGACAAGACAGTTACTCAGTGCTGGGTTATTTTAATCATTAAGGCAGAAAAAACTACAAAGCAGTCAGCTCCCTCCGTCAGCTACAATCAGACAATCAAGCAATACACCCGAGGTCGTGGCAGGATAACCGCCCGGGACGTTGAGCAAACGGGGAGCAGAGCGACGAGCAAAGAAGGGAAATGAGTGTGTGTGAGGAAAGTCTGCAGACGTTGATGTCAGAGTGTAATCTGTGCATGTGTGGTATGAGAAGCATGGCATTTCCACACCTATAAATCTTCATAGTTAGCATTTTTATGTTGCTCGTGTGCTGCTGATCTCATCCAAAGACAACTCGGTGACGGCAGCCTTCACCTAAACACACACAAACACACCTCAGACAGACAACGAACAGAAACGCAAATATTTCTTCTGGCAACAGAAGAAAATATTAAAAGGTGAATCATGTAGCGCGATAGAGATGAAGGACGAATAAAGGAACTCATGGTGTGTGTGTCTGTGTGTGTGAGAATGTGGCCAAACAGGAGTTTGAGGCCGGCCCAGTTGCCCAGCAGCAGACAGCATTGTCACACTAAAATGCTCTTCCTGCCCCTCCTCCTCACTACATGCTGTGTGCTTTTACCTTATAAGGAAACGCATTTAACTGCCTGTCACCACGACAATGGTGATGTAAGAGGGCAGCAAGGTGCACCCCCCGCCGACACTCGCAGGCAAAGAATGGACCTGCATGAAGAGATTTAAAATAAATGATCACACACAGGCGTGCACTTTCCATTTGCAGCTACCTGTGTGTGTGTGTGTGTGTGTGTGTGTGTGTGTGTGTGTGTGTTCGACTGCAGGAATGTGAAACATGGAGCCACAGTCCACCTTCTCGTCTCCTCCCTTTGCTTCCTAAGAAGCAACAGAAACAAACAGAAGATAACGAGCAGAGAGACGGGCGCTTAAAGCCGCGGGACGAGAACGAGTTTGGTTGGAGACGTTAAAAAGTTTGCTCCCAACATCCTACCAGTGACAGCAGACCTGGGTCAACGAGCATGGGTGGCTAAGGGAGTGCACACATGTCCTTAAATAGCCTCGACTCCCACGAACGTTCCTGAGTTTAATATTTAACTTCTAGTTCACTTTTTTTGCTCCTCTGTTAGTTTCAATAAAGCTCATCATGAAGAAACGCTGAGCTTAGAAAGGAGATTTCTCACTAATATGGCCGTCGACTGAACAAAAGAAAAAGCTGGTTACTCGTTAACGAAACAAGGAACACACTCACACTGTCGAACCTGAGCACGATCTAAAGGAAGCGATTAAACGCTGTCCTTACAAACATCTGGCTCTGTTAATCCAAGCTAGCGTGACAGTGTGTGTGTCATTAGCACCGCTAGCAGCAGCGGCCTTGTTTCTTGGGAGGCTGATGTTCACACAGCTGTGGGAAATGTGATGATGTGTGGCGGCTGAATGCAAACTTTAAATGTGTCGTGGGCTGTGTTAATCTATGGCATCCAGTCAGTGATCGACGTCACTCTAATCAATGACAGTTCTTTGTCTTCTTTCTACAGCGGCGCAGAGTCGAAGCTCTGGTGTGGTTTAATCGCTAACGCCATCTCACTGCTGCTGATAGAGTTCAGCTGTGTTACTGCAGCAGGCAGGAAAAAGGATGTGACAGCTGCTGATAACTTAATAACTTTACCACTAACAAAGGAAGTGATGCTACCAAAGACGCAGCAAATACTGGAGCTGAAACCAACACATGGATCATTTGTTGTATGAGCCATTTAGTGTTTGTGTATATAATAAAGTGACCAAACTGAAACCAAACAGAAAAAGCTCAAAGTTATAAAAGAGACGAAGAATGGAAACGTAGATTTGGGAGGTTGTTCTATAAGAAAAACCAAAATAAAACAGGAAATTTATTTTAATAAATTCAGAAAGAGAGTTAAATAAAAATCAGATCTCAAAATGTTCAACGTGAGATGAGTTATTTTTATGCACCGTCCCCACAGACTGTAGGAACTTCCTGATGCTGAGCTCAGAGGGTCCAAACTCTGCACCCAGAGCAGCACATTGTTTGTTCCTCCGAGTTTCCGCTTGTTGATGACCCTACAAACCGCCCACGTACACACACCCACACGGTCCCGCTCAGTCACACATTCCTGAGCTCACCCTGCCCTTTATAGCTTTGTGAATCACCAGCACTGTGACTCTGACACACACACACACACACACACACACACACACACACACACTAAGCTGATCCTGAGGCAAATCAGCATGTAAATGGACATTACTGTAAGGAGCCTTTGATCAGAAACGCTTTAACTCGGACATTAAACAAATATGTCCGTCTGCCTTCTTTCATCTGCTGAAAACGAGTCTGTGCATCTGTTGCTTCAGCTGAGCATCAAAGATGCTAACAGGGACTAGAAGGAGCGGCCATATTGCTTCCACAGCGATACAAAGTCCCGAACGATCAGGCTCCTTCACGAGGTGACCTGAAACATCCCACAGTTCTGCTCCAAGAGTTTGATTTTGCTATAAAAATAAAACTATACACACAATTTAATTTGCTCAGTCTCCACGTCAGACACAGAGGCAGGTTAAGAGACAACTGTGTGTGCAGCCAGCAGTTACCTTGATAATTACCTGTATTAACAGATTCATTTAAATCTAGAAACTATTGTGAGAGAAAGTTCGGCTCCTCCTTCTCTGGATTTATGTCTTTGCCCAGTTCAACGTCTTGTAAACCCAAAATGGTTGCACGGTGGTGATCATGAATCCACACACACTCCTCCCACACTAACCTAAAACCTTAAGTTGATTTAATGCAGTGATCCTCATGCCCCAGATACACTCGTGAGGCTGAGCTCTTAAAACACACCAGCACAGTAGACGCAGCACCCCCCTCCGAGCCCCTCGGGGTGCAGGGCTCAGTCAAGGCAGCTACCACTGTGCACAGGTCGGGTCTGTTGGGAGGGGGCTCCAAAAACTCAATGTAATCCTTTTAAAATGACTTTTATATTACAGCATCCCCCACTTGTCCTGCAGCTATGGAGCAGCCAGGATGTGCAGACAGTGAATCAGTGACAGTCTGATCCTCTCGACCACTTTCTCTGTCTGCAGACGAAAGCTGCTCGATTAGAACTGTGTACAAAATCAACGCTCGCTCGTTCAAATTAGTTTTATGTTGTATGCAAAAAATCAGACGCCTCTTTTAAAACGCGTTTGAGTCAAATCTGTAGACAGTGGATTATTCTGTGGAGCCGGACACGAGCGACAACCTTCTGAAAAATGAATGATGTGCCAGAAACTGCAGTTCCTCTACTGTCCACTAGAGTCAGTCCCCACAGACTCCTGTATTAAAACTTTACAGTGAAAATAAACACATTTACAGCCTGCTACAACAGCCCGGTTTGGTTTCTATGGAGACCATCTTCCTAACAACAGTCAGCTGTTTAACTAGAATTAAAACTAAAAGATTATTATGGGTGTAGTTGCTTTGACTGAGAGGTGGTGCTGATAAAGCTGCTGGACATCTGCTAGGCTTCATCTTGGCAACTTCAAAGCATTGAGGCTGTGTTTGTGGTGCTGCAGCCTTTGGAAACATGCAATGAAACAAACGATACGCCTGGAAGAAGCTGTTGCTTCTGATTTGGTGACTGAAGCTCTATGATTTTAATTTTATGCAGCACAAATTAGTGGGCGTCTGTGTCTGTGGATGCAGCTTTCCAGCATTAGCTGATCATCTAAATGTGATCACGTCTGGCTTTATCAACACATACGCTGCTGAAAATCACAGCATCAAAAGATCAATAATTAAAAAACAAAAACAAAATCACAGTTCAAACCGACGACTGCGCCCATCTTTCATATAGCCTCCATGGCCAGATCCTTCAGTTACACTCAGACATTCAAACTAACATCTCTTTAGCCTGCGGGGAAAATAGTATTTAAAATGCATTTTCTGGTATCGCGGCGTTCATATCGAAGCTCCGAGCAGGATGCTCCGATGGTGCTGCATGTCCAAGCTGCCTGGGATGAAAACGCTGAAGAGCCAGATGCTGAACTTCCTCTTGAGCGTTTGCACCTCAGCTGTGTTAGCGTTTATCTGGTTTCCTCCGCTTCACTTGTAAGAATTAAGCCTCGCGTCTCTCTGCGGCTTCTCAGATTTGACCTTTGACACAGATCAAAAATAATCAATAATCTAAATTTTTGTACTTCTGGGCGGCTGCAGCTGAAATCATCATTTACTCTTAATGTTGCCATATTCATGTATTGTTTAGGTCTGCAACACATTTCCTTGTACAGTAATGAAGTCTGAGTGTGTGGGAGGCTGAAGGTGAGAAAGCTGTTTGTAAGATGATGTAAGATTTTTATACTCGAGGTTTTTTAAGCCTTCGTGCCCCCTTTGGGAGCGAGATGCTGCCGGTGCAGACTAAGTGGCATCACAGCTGCTGATAAGCTAGTTTCTTTAAAACCTGTTATTAAATTCAATAAAGAAATCCTGACACATACTTTGGTCATGCAGTTTACCACGGTCGCCATATTAGCACCACAGCTCTGCTTAAGGGCTGTTGCTAAGCAACACAAGAGCACAGCATCTTATTTTTAGAAGGTTTAAAACGCATCTCAGGACCTGACGTCCAAAGAAAAACTATTCTGCTCTTTAAATATCTGCACTTCTGTCCTCCTGTCGTTTTACAAAGCAGCACATCTGGAAATGTGCACCGCTCCGTGTTTGCATGGCTGCCAGACTGAAAGTAAAAATAACGCTTCAGCTTCAGAAAGGCGCTAAAATGTCAGCAGAGAAGCTGTGATACTGCGGTCGTGAGTTCAGCAGGAAATGCTGCGGCTTAAGAATCGAGCCCTCGTGTCTCCACAGCTCTCACACACACACACCAGATATAAAGCTACGCCACTATGAAGCTACTCCAGAGTGTCCTGATGTGTGTTAACTGCACGTGCATGCTGCTGTGTGCTCCCACAGCACTGACTCAGAGGAGAGCCAACAGAGGGATCTTTGTTATGGGGGAACGGTAGCTAAAATAATCCCCTGCAGGCCAGCTTTGATTGGATCAGACAGGATAGTAAGCTCGTGGCCGATGGCGCAGAGGACTTCCCTGACCCACATTGAGACCAGCGGCGAGTGGCGAGTGGCGTGACTGTGCACTGCAGCAGCTGGATTCATATGTTAACTGGCAGCTGAAAATACTTTAAGAACAGAAAGGATGAGAAAAAGACGGCCTCCTGCTGATTTAGCGTCGCTCTAACTACTTAATTGCTTCTGTTGTCTGCATGTAATCATTGTAAGCGTGCATGAAGACAAGTGTGCGTTATTCACAAACGTTTTAACGCTGCTAATGTGACAGCTCGGATAAAAACTGGAGGCCAATTATTCCCTGTTGTGTGCTTTCATTCAGCGTACAGTCGGCCTGGTCTGCAGGCATTCCCTCCGCTCTTTGCCCGCCATCTGGTCCATTAACGCAGGGGTGACACACAGACGCGGTATCTGTCCGTCTGTCTCTCTGGCCTGACTCAGAGGGCTCGTCTGACTGTTTGCGTGTGCGGTGACTTTATATTTAAAAACCACACAAACCTCAGAGCCTTCCTTCCCCTTTATTCACTACTACGACTCCCGAGAGGTGAACTCGGAGCTGCATCGTCTTTGCTCTTTACAGCTGAGGCCTTTACATCGATAAATACATTTTTAAGTTCAATGAACAGATTATTTCTCCATGCTTATGCTATTAAAAGGAGACTTGGACTCTAGAGTAGCTTTGCATGATTCACAGATCAAAATAATCCTCATTTAGAACTCCAGTCTGAAACGAGGCATCTTAACTCCTTGTCTTTCAAGCAGGCTTCTTTCTGATTGGCTGCCCATCATAAAAAGGTTTAAACAGCAGGTGGGTGGGGTTTTAAGACTGCCTGAGATGACCATATAAGGATTTTCTGTAGTCTGTGACATCAGATGAAACTGACTGAAGTCTCACTATTTAATACGAGCATCGTCACCACAGAGACTGAGGAAAAAGACCATTTCTGAGCACAGGTTGGGTCATATGTGACTGAAAAAAATTAATATTTCTTTCCAAAAATCGTCTTTATTAAGTTGCAGCAGAAAAAGTAAAGCAAAGAAGATTTCAACTGTTTCCCACTTTTCAGTTCAGGCCCTGAGGCCCAAAGCAGCAGCATGTTTGGAGCCTCGACTTCTCAGCTGCATAAACTGACAATGAACCTGCAGTAGATGTTTATCAGCCATCTGTCTTTAGCTCTCTGCATTTCGCTGCCTGCAAGCCTAAATCCAGTCTTACACCAACAGGCTGACATAATCCTTTAAAATACATGTTTTCCTGCTTCCATCTTCATTTCTGCTCCTGTTCCCTGCAGAACAATCAGGAACCAATTTAAAGTCTTCATTTCAGTTAAACCCCACTGCACAGACCACTTTTGTTCTTTCCATTCATCCAAAGCTTTAGCCTCAGATTCTCGGCGGGACCCTCCTCATGAACAGCCTGAAGCTACGATCAGGCCCCGGGCTGGTCTTGAAGATGCCTGAGCAAAAGCATACCCCCACACTGCCCACTGCTACAATCACATCGATGCAAAATAGCACATTTAGAGGAGCCGTTGGCCAAAAGGCCTAAAAATAGCAGCAACGTCTCTCCTTTTGTCTGATTCTGTTGCCTTAACGACACTGGCTGAGACAGAAGGGGAAAAAGAAATAAATTCACAGTGCAGAGGAAAAGTGCTGCGGGATTATCAGGGGAACCGAGCACCCGCGCTTTAAATGAGCACACCACAACCTGAAGGCCAGGCACAATCAGTAAATATTTAATGCGCCTTTTATGTGCCCTGAAACCAACACAGGCTCCACTGATACCCCGCTGAAAGGTTTCTGCTTCAGGTGCACAAGCAGTCCCAAATTTACCTTAAAATTCTGCGCCAAGCATTACAAAGTCCTGACAGTCATTTCCATGTGCCCGTCTAATCGCTATGCATTCGCTACAATTAGGGATTAAAAATGCTATATGGATGCTTTACGTGAGTCTGGGTGGACTGGCAGCAGAAAAATGATACTGATCCCAGCAGAGTCAACTCTTTGTACATTTCTTGGAAAGTAAGACACTTGTTTTTGTGTGTCTGTGTGTGTGTGTGTCCCTGCAGGGCTCTCCTCTTCACCTCTTCGCCCAGTGCCCCAGTTTGAACGCTGTTAAATAAAACAACAGGAGCTCTTGGAGGAAATCGGAGACAGGCGCGCAGGAAACAAACACGCACATGCACAATTAGATCGAATCATGCTCTGTTTGCCTCATCATCACTCCTCTTACTGCGTTTTTAAAGTCGTAGATCAAGGCACTGGTCTCGACACCACAACAAAGACTAACCGACGTCTGCAGAGCTTCATCGGGTGATTCCCCATCAGGGTCGAGTTCGGTTCAAAGTTTCCACAAAAAAAAGGCAACAAATACAAGAAAACACCCATGATTCAGTTCACTCATCATTGATTAGGATGCCTCAGGTGTATTAATGACTCTGCAAAAATATGCAACTTTTTTACCATTTCAGTTTTTCATATTTGACAGTCTACTCACTACAACTAACCCGGCTAGTGCCGAGCCTTCCTTGTGCTTCCACAGTGGGACTCTAACAGAGCGTGGCGCAGGTGTGTCACTAAGATCAACGAGATCAAGACAACTCTAGCCCACAATCTCTCAGGAAGCCGAGCAGCACAGACCGATGTTGGCGAGGACAACAAAGGTTTAAATCAAAGTAAACACAATTTTCCAGCTGAACCGTGCTTAGTTTGGGCAAATCTCTGGATGCTTTATTGTCATTCATGTCCAGGTGACAGCAGCGGTTTCTTTAAAGCCGGTCTAATTGTGTCAGAGCTCTGCAGCCGTCAGACTGTGAGGCAGTGGAAACTCCAAATCCAGCTAAACATGCTATCCAGATGTGTGTCTAAGACCCAGATGTAGCGCGAGGCTTTACCATCCCAGCTCGCCTTCTGTTACTACACTAGTACTGTGTGTGTTTGTGTGCGTTTTCTTATCTCGCTCACACACCCAGACCGGAGGGAGAAGAACCTGTTTAGGTGTGGCTAAACATTCAGCTCTCCATCAGGTATTATTCTACAGAACAACAATATTATTGGAGGACCTGCTTTCTCTTTAGGGTTATGACCTGAAAGCAGCAGAGATGATCAGCTGTGCACAGCTGCTCTAGTTCATCCATCTGAGCGTAAACAAAGGTGATTGGAGCCGTTTAAAACGGATTTGTTAGCATTATTTCTCATTTAAAACACCCTCGTTCGTATTCGTTCTACCTAAAAATCACAGCCAATCTGGACTATCATGTGCCTATTAATCCCTCTCCCCACCTATCTGTCAGATTTGGGTATAAGCTTGTCATCCGAGCCTGGATGTAATCTCTGAGCGGGCAGCAGCAGCTGCAAACAGATGTTGCCATACGACCACACCGGCCTGCAGGAGACGACCTGAAAAATACAAATTTAACCCATTTCCACACAAACATTGTGGACAATTTCAGGAGAATCTGGCTCGCATACTCTGCATAGTTTTCCCTTTTCACATGCAGCGAACAGCAGGAAATAATCTGCTTTAAACAGTCACATTACTGGAAACTCTCCACCCAGCTCAGGTGAGTGAATGCTTGGAAAGAACACGAAGGAAGGTATCTTTCCGTACTGGGACCTAACCTCTGGTCTGACATTTGCACTTCCACGAGCACCTCAGTCAGGAAATGTGTAGAAGAGTTCAGAGCTGCAGTGCAAGTGCGAAAACTGCTTCAGCCAACACTTATGTCTGCAAGTGCCGACATGCTGAGATCTGATCTGCACCGAAATATCACCCATTTCACAAGAATCACACCTACTCTTTAAAAACAACCTGCTAATTTGAGTCACGGGCAGGTGAGCAACACATCTCACCGATAAACAGACAAATAAAAATAAGGCTGTTTTTTAGCTGATGACACATCTGTAGAGTCCCTGCGATGTCAGGTTTGCTGAAACAAACTAATAGGAAGAAAAAGGAGGAAGCTTTTAAAGCATATTTGTTTAGTTCTGCAATTCTTTGCACTGACAAAGCAACACCAACCGCATACACGTGCATTGTTTCACACTGAAAATAGCACCTTAAAAGTGCCTCTTAAGACACATCCAACTATAGCCTCCAACGTAAGAAACAAAACCACGCGTCGGCCGCGCCGTGGCTGCAGAAGGCCGTCTGAAATAGCAACGGTGAGAACAAGGTTTTGCTTCATGCTCTTCAATTTCTTTTATCAAATTTTCATCAAATTCCGACTCTCTCGCTCCCTCACCGGTGCAGGATGATGGCAGAGCTCTGAAGTGCTGTTTCCAAAAATAACGAGGCTGCAGAGCGCTGTGCGGCCTCGCAGATACGGCAGCGTATGACTGCTTTCTGCACTCTGCAGCCATGGAGACAGGCGAGAGATGCAGGAGCAAGGACGGGTATTGGAAGATACGTTTTCAGGGTCACCCAGCACCAACTAACTTGATCCTGCTGCAGTTTTGGTGATGCATGATTGTTTTTTATTATGAACTGCTGGTTTGACTGCAGATTTTGTCTGATGCCGAATCTCAATCAGGCGCATTCAGAGGTGATGCGAGCAAAGATTACTGTGGTCTTAAACACAGATGCAGTGTTCGAGGAACTTTTTCCAACACCACACTGTTCTCGGTTTGTTCCTCAGTTCATGCCCCCGGTTCCTGAACGCACCATGCAGAGCCGCTGTGCAGTGGGGGCGAGCACATCAGGAACTGGTGTTTAACTGTGCAGTGTTTACCAGCAGCCTCAAACAGACGAGCCCACAGCTATGGGGCTCTGCTGGTAATGGGGGGGAAACCTCACTTTTTAACTGCTCCCAACCCCCTGCACCAAGACCCACAATATAATGATGCCCCCACCCTTCACACACACACCTAAACACACATCCCTTTCTTCTGCTGCTTTCCTCCAAACAACCCCCCGCCCCTTCCACCGGGTCTGCATTAGAACACACGCATTGAAACAGAGGAACGGCACATCCACAGTTACTCTGTGCAAAACTTATGACATGAGGAGTGACGCCCCTAACCCAAGGATCCGCTCAACATGAACCCCATTCATCAAAAATCATCAATTAATTGTTGCAGAATTGTTATTTGTACAAAAAGAATACGACTCATTTTGTTCACATCCCACCGTCAAATCACCATCGTCGACTGCAGACGATGAAATGAAGTGGGTTATGTGCATCTACATCAAGTTCATCAGACTGCAGAGAAAAAGGAGGACCACCACCAGCTGTAGTCCAAGATGGTGGAGTCTGAGTTCATCCACAGGACTGGAGACTTGAGATCGATTATCTTCAACAGTTTGGTTCACTAACAAAATGTAAATTAAAAATCTAATTAAATCCACAGCCCTAATCAAAGTACTTCCCCAAAACAAATGTTCCAACTGGGAAACTGGGTAGTATTTAATAATTCCACCATTTACACGCCCACAAGCTCAGTGATCTCCACCACTATCCACTCTTTACTCAAATGAACTTTAGTCTTGCGAAATGAAACATTTAAGAGTGTTTTAACTAGACACCAACTGTCAGAAGCTAAATGAGCACAGGTCACATCGCAAGACAGTTGACATTTCTAGCACACATTTGGTTTGGGTTTCAGAAAGTCACACCCCGATCACAGCCTGAAGTTTCCATTAACTGATTCATTTAAAAAGGAAGAAAACGATACTAGCACCCAAAGCTGAGGGGGGGTCGTCAAATACAGAACTGAAACAGCAAGGCTGAAATCTGCAGAGGTTTTGCATGTGCTCCTGATAAGTGGCTAAACAGCACCTCGTAGCTATCAGATTGTACTGTAGAGAAAACTTTACCATGATGCAAAGCATTAGATTCGATTAGATGTCAATAGAAATATTGGACCTTGAGCTGCTAACAGCTTAACACAACAGAAAGTGGATAAAAGAACTTGCAGAGAACCAGTGCGTTCCCCTCAAATCCCCATTGTCGAGGATGCACTTAAGGGGGTCCTAAACTCCGAGTTAAAGACTATCAACATGCAAACTGGCAGGAAACCAAACGGAAATTCTTAGTCTCCATTGTTGCCAATTTCAATTCATCACTGGGAAATGCTATTTACTAATCCTCAGAACTATGCGCAATAGCCAAGAAGCGAGCTTGTGAACAGCCACAATTAGTAAGAGATCCGAGGTTATGTCAGCCAGAAACTGAACCCGGGGATTTGTGGTCTCCACGACATTCAGACAAACTCGAGTCCCGAAACACAAAGACTGTGGGAGGCAAACGGACCGTAAAGAGATCTCTTTGTAAGACGGACACATTCGGCTCCACCGCCTCTACGCACAGGCCTACAGCTGACCAACATCAATAGCAGCCCTGGGCTTCGCGGGTGCTGTGATCTCACAGCTGATTGGATGATGTGACGGCCAACGACTGATCTGCACTTTGAACTTGACTGCTGCTCTAGAAAGAAACTAAATGGTTCCAAAGTGCAGCCGATGGAGTTAAAACAGTTTCGACAAAAAATATTTTTTGGCGCCATGACTTCCGCCACATCGTAACTGCCTTCAACCCCACCAAACCCCCACCCCCTCGAGCAAGTACCCTTTGCCCCCAAGGAAAGTTCTCTTTTCCACCACACCGACCACATCTGCAATCCTGCAATCCCCCCCCCCCAATCCCAGGCAAAAACAGGCCACCCCGCCCCCCTTTAGTCCAAAACCCCCTCCCACTGGTCTAACAGGCTATAACAGGCCACCAAAGGAATGTTTCCCCCTGCGTGCTCTCTCACCGCCGCCAATGGCAGAACAGAGAGGAAGACAAAGGGGAAACGGAGAGGGGTACATTCCTCGCTGCTCGCTCTGACTGTCTGCGTGACTGACTGGTTTGTTGTTCGGGTTCACAAGCTGATTCTGGATCACGGTCAGCTGTGGCACAGGGCTTTCCCACAGCTGACCTGGAAGCAGCTGGTAGCAAGAGAATAACTGAAAACTGCATTTCCATCACCCCCCATCGAAAAGGTCAACTGACTGTACGATTGAAACAAGACGGCACAAATTTACAGCCTCAACTAATCCATCTGCTTCAAGCACACAGAGCACTGGAAATACACCAGGATCACGGCGAGGCCTCACTAATCATTATTTTATTGCTACCCACCTTAAGTGCTGATTACTTTTACAGGCCAATGACTGTTTACGCTTTAAATATATATATAAAAAAGATAAAGACGCCCTTTACAAGTCCCCAGAGCTCATAATCTCTTTAAATATTATAACGTGAATGGCAGCAAACTCCAGCCTGCTCTCATTCACAGGGCGTCGAATCCTGACATTTTGTAAAACCTGCTGCTTTTTCACTGATAAGCACAGAGTGGCCTTTGGTGCCACGATGCAAACTGTCATAAAGGACGCTTATAAAGGGCGCAAAGGTTACCCTCTCATATAGTTAGTAAGTGCAGTTTTTAACATTCAGGGTTAATGATGATGATGATGATAATAAAAGTAAACCAGGAAACTTTTAATCCCTAAACTTTCCAGGTGACGGGAAGCAAATGTGAAACAAAAAAAAAAAAAAGTTGTAAACAACAACTTTCCAACGGGGACATGAACACGGACTCTGATCCACCTACAGCGTGCCGTCTTTAAAAAGACCACCGCCATCTCTCTGCTCCAAAAGCAACGCAGTCATTTGTGAAGACACTGACGCCAAAAGACAGTTTCTATGCGTCTCTCTGCAAAGGGAACGTGTTGCCTAGTTTAAAGATTTTGTCCATTGAATGTGTTAACAATGAAAAAATTCCAACAAAAACTGAAGTTCTGTCGGGCGCTGGGGGGGGGGGGGGGGGGGGTGGAACAGCGACGTTTTAACTAGAGACCAAAACAAGGAAGAGGTTTTGTGCCACCAGAGACAAGTAACCTCACTAACCCGTGTCATCATGTCGAGCAAGATCATCCACTGACATCTAAAGTCGTAGATTCATAAAACAGGCAGCAAACTATTGCATCAGCTCCTTTACACGTAAAGAAATGAGTTTTTCTACATTTACTGTGAGCAAATATGAGAAGTCTAACATCCAAACCGAGGCTGGACCTTCTTTGTTTTGTTATTTGTAATCGTTTCCATTCTTGGCCAAAAAAACAAAGGATTACTCTCGAGGGACTTCCTGATTAAACAAAAGCTTTAATAAATATGGACAGCTATGAACACTGTCCATATTTATTATGTTTTCTGCCAATATCCCACAGCTATAATTCAATCAATTCTTCCATGTAAGAGACATAATTGCACCCAGCGTCCAAAAACTGGCCAATAAAATCCCTTCTTCGCTGATACCACGCGTACAGCTACACTGCATCTGTGTCAGATAAGATATTCCATCAGACCTACTCCTCCTCTGCTCCTGATTGGTTCACTGTGGTTTTATAGTTGGACAGAGTAACCAGCTGCGTACCTCCAACATAGTAACAGAGACAACACAGTACAGTCTAATTCTTTTGGTTTAGTTATGGACAAATCAAGTGTGTGATCATGTATGAGTTGTATAGTTTTAATGTTTTATTTGGGAACAGAATGGTGTGTATGTGTACATTTGGTGATGGAGTTTTTATTATGAATGAATGATGAATTATGTCTATTTTTTATGCTTAAGGACAACAGATGGAAATTAGCCCTTGGCTATAATCTGGTATGTTTACATTCATGTAATTTTTTTTTTACATTATATTCATTAACATGCACTGTCCTAAATAAATAAATAAATAGTTTTTACTGCATTTTTAATGCATAAAATCATGGTTTGATTTCAGATCAGAACACCTTCTTCATCCCTGACCTCCTTGATGGGACAGGGATAGCTCAGTAGGTAAGAGTGGTGACCCCATGATCGGAAGGTCGGGGGTTCGAATCCACTGAACGGCCACCCTGAGGTACCGTCCCTACACACTGCTCCCCGGGGGCCCAATGGCTGCCCACTGCTTCACTGAGAGAATGGGTTAAATACAGAGAGGAATTCCCCAACGGGGATCAATAAAGTATACATAATTATACCTTATAATAAATTGGATCTTATATACACTTGGTTTATTCTGAACTCTGAAAACCCTAAACATGAAAAACACATATTTTTGGTGGTTACATCTTATAAAGCAGCTTTAATTGATGTCTCCTTGAACACACGAGCTTCCTCTGATATATCCGCCACACCCCAGGCCGACGGTTCCTTTTATTGTCTCCATACTGAGACAATGGTCACCATACTAGTGACCATGGCTGTTTAACAAACAGGCTTTTTAGCCAGACTCCTTCAGACATTTTCAGCTCCCTTCATTCCTTTAAATGTTGTTTTGGAGCAGGAAGGCAGGCTGGGAGAGGGGGGGGGAGCAGCCTGGCAGCCTTTGCATGCAGTGTGGTGCAGGATGCATTGTTCGGTCCATTTGTCCTGACAAAAATGCCACTCACAGTTCGTCCTGAGCCAAAACCGGGCCATCTGAACTTTCTTCTCCTTCTTGCAGCCACACAGTCTCCACAGAAAGCATGCGAAAGTGGGCGGCAAAAGAACAAACTATCATTGTGCCCAGCTGCCCACCTTGCCAGCAATGGAAGAAAACTCAGTGTGCGTTTTGTGTTGCTAATGTGAGCACTTGTGTGTGTGTGTGTGTGTGTGTGTGTGTGGAGGGGGGGGGACGGCTCACTGTAAACAGATTGCACTGCAGAACACATCTGCACCGAAACACATCAACTCTGATTGTAAAGGACTGTTTGTCTAAGAAATAAAAAGCATAATGAACACAGGTATAAAATCACAGGTAGTGTAAAATGGAAATCATTCCCCATCTGCTGCCCACAACCCTTCAGTCAGTTACAAAGTCTGCACCCATATCACAATCAGTTCAGCACAAACCGGCTGTGAGATTGAAACGGCTGTCAGTGTAGGAAAATAAGCTCCGATAACCATCAGAGTCGGTGACCACAGTTGATTTACGAGAGGAAACGTTTCCCAATCACTGCTCCGAGCTCCTGACGGGAGATGAGGGAAGAAAGGAAACTCTGGGATGTAGAGTTTTTATTTTTGTCTCTTTGCAAAGAAGAAATCTTCACCTCGGCTCTTTCACTTGAAAAACATATTTATCAGCTGCTGTTGTCCTTTTTGTGTGAACTATCCCAAAGCTAGTGGTGGGGCAAGTTTCCATTAACCTCAAAGTAGTATCACTTTGATAAATAAGAACAGCCCCTCTCTGGTGATGCCAAGTACTTTACTACTTTCCTCGTTAGCTCATCCACCCACCTGGCCCCGCCTCCTCCCTGCCACGTGACACGGAAAAGTATGCGCAGCCTAACTGTCGCTGAGGATTTGCATGAGCAGTCTGCCACAGTTGCAATTAAAAAAAGCCTTCGGTGGCGTCACTGCGTACTTTGGCGTGTTTGGACGTGCGACCGAGCAGCGAGAAAGACTTAATTGCATGTTTGTCAGGCGAGGAGCTTCGTCTGCAACAAACTGCAATTTACTGGACTTGCGTGGGCTCGGTCCAGCTACTCTGGGGTGTTGAGAAATGTACGAAACGGACAACTACAAGGACAAACGCTGCTTCTGCCAAAGAGCTGACTCTCGCAGGAGTCCTGAAACAAGTTATTCTGGTGCAGCATGAAGCCAAATGTCTTCTTTTAGAGCACCTCCTGCATTTGTTTCTCTTTTCTGGATTACTGAAAAGTTGCAGTGTTTGAGTGTCCTCGTGACTCGATGAGGTAGAGCTGCTCTGTGTCCCCAAAATGAAAAACTAATAAGAACCCAGCTGATTTTCCGTTCTTATATCACTCAACACTGTCAATGGGCTGCAGGCAGCATGATGGAAAATGTTGCTTGTGACACACTGCTCCTGTTTTTGACCTTTCAGACTCACCCCTCACACACAGGGAGGACAAGCCATTCCCACACTCATTATAGCCGTTTGTCTCGATATGCTTGCGGGAGGCATATCTACATTTTTGCGTAGTAACTGGCACAGTGAGTTTGAATGAATACACCACAGGAATTTGCCCTTGTACCCCTCCCTACCTCCGTCGCTCTAGCTAAATGTTTGGCAAGGGGACGCGTCCCCAATCAACCAAACACCCATCAGCCTCCACTGCAGGACCCAACCTCAGCACAGGTCTGTACTGCAGGCCTCCCGCTCTGTTAATGATTGTAGGAGAGGTTTTCCTTTACGAGAAACTTTGACCCCGTGCGATGTGTGGGCAAACACGCAGAGCGCGCACAGAGTCGCCTAACCTCGGGTGGAGGGAGCGTGATGTCGGCAATGACTAAAATGCTGAGCGGCCTAACGGCAATGCAGGAGTCGAGGCTCGGCGCGCCGTCACACCAACAAAAAGTATGTCAGTCATCCAGCCAGTCAATGAAAGAGATTCTCTTAATCATTCCTCACTTCAAATTATCATCCATTAGACCGCCTCGCCGCTCCCTTCTGAAGATTTAGAAGGTAAAGCATTTGATGTGGGAGCGGTTTAGTGGTGTGGTAAGAGCACGGGTGCATCACAGGGCGGGGTAATTAATCGGAAAGTGTAAAGTGATTAGTTTGTCTGCATTCTTCTTCCCTACAAAGACCTAATTTTGGGTTATTTTGCACATCAAGTGCATCCACAGCACTCACATCTGCTAGACCCAGCAGCAGCTGTCACCCTCAACACCTTCTCATCTGAATTATATTCAAGTTTGGGAGAGCAATCGTACATAATTATAAGACTCTAAGTTTAGGATTAATCATGTTACATAACCAAAATAATTGTATTTTTTGCCATATTCAAGCAGCTCTAGTGTAACATCATTTATAACCACTTTGCAGAATATCAAGCAGCTCAAGAATAAAAAAGCTAGCTCAGCCATTGCTGAGGAGGAAGAAGAGAAAGATGAGGAGTGGACAGCAGAAGAAAATTAAGGGACCTGACCACGTTTCAGATTATTGAAGAGAATCAAAATGTTCTTATTGGGGTCAGAGTGTTGGTGATCTGTGAAGCTGAATAACCAGATGCAAACACGGTGCCAACTGAGTGGTTTCATGTTATTTGGCTTCTCCACATTTTTGCTGAATAATCCTAAAGCTGGTTCAAATCTGCAGCTCAGGAAGTGGGCGTCCAGAGCTGCGAGAAGAACCACTGTCACACCAGAGAGAAGTGCTCTGCTCGTACAGCGTTACTGCTGACAGCTCAGCTTTATTTCATTTTAACACCTTAGCACTGTGGCCTGGGATTAAATAACCTCGATCATCACGGGATCTACAAATCACTATGTAATCATTTGTAACCGATCTCAGAATAGCTGCAATGACCAAAGCACTCTGAAGGATAGAAGAGAAAAAAGTTAACCGCGAAAGAATTTCAGTTGCCCCGCATATCACCCGAAGCATCTCTCGAAACGCTTGAATATCGGCCTTTAACACCACAGTATCGGGCGGATCTTCCAACAATTTTGTCGGCCTCCAACCAACCACACAAGCAGGCGTGCCAGGGAGGCGAGCTGCCTGCACGAAGCCTTCATAAAGTCCGCTGTGCGGTTATCGTGAGGCTGAGCTGTCTGCACAATCACAGCGTGGATTTTTCTGCAACAATGTGGCGCCTTGTTTCCACTCAGAGGAGGGGAAAAAATCACATCTGAAGGAGTGAAAGCTGCAGCTAATATCACACACACACACACACTCAGGACTTTTCATTCAGTGATTTAGAGAGGAGGAAACCAGCTTATGTAGGGGGGGGGCTTTGCACCGAGGAGTAGAGCTCGGAGGACCCCCGGGCTGAGGAGAGAGAAGGCGAATAGCACAGGGGGTAAATGCGGGGTTTGTGAAGCTACACCGAGGCCCACACTCGGTCTGACCTCCCCATCGCATCCTTCCTCCACTGCCATTTTTCTTTCTGCCCGCCTCCTCCTCCTCCGAGCCCGGCTCCACTCGGCCCAGCTGGGCCCCGAGACTTCGGCTGCCTTACCTTCCTCTGCTGCTTCTCCCAGGCCGGGTCCAGCAGCAGGTCACGGTCCCAGTCGTTCTCCTGCTCCATGTACGTCTGCGCCCCGCCGACGGTCGACTGGTTATTGGCAGCGTGATAATCTACCATGTCAGCAAAAGAAACCTGAGTGCGCCACGGAGAAACTGTCACAGGCAAAAATGTACAAAAATAAAAAATAAAAATGGGGGGAAAAAGAGCAAAGACGACCCAAATCAGAGAGGCGGGACGGGGAGGGATAACCGAGCCAGGAAAGAGTCCTTCTTCTCTCGCCGCTTCCAGCCGTGAGTGTTTTTAATGAGATGAATATCCGGTGTGTGCCGCTGCTGCTGTGTGAAGAAAAGCTCTGCTTCTAAACGGTGTGGCTGCTGGGAGGAACCGGCCGCTCCTACACACCGACACCGGCAAGCACGACCCACCGAGAAGACGCACTTCCGGCGAAGCCTTTCAAAATAAATCAGATGCGCGTCACCGTTCCTCTGATTACTTTCTTTAAAATTAATTATACGTTATTACTATTTCCTGTTGCACTGATTGCAAATCATGGGCGCCACCAATGGGGAAATAGTGGGGGCACTGGCCTCCCCACACAATATGTTGGCAAGACCACTCTATGTTGGTAATAATTTTAATAAATTTAATAAAGAGGAAGACACCCTACAATGAGTTGAAACATTACCTTGTTATTAATTCTGCAATTTCTGTAATTTGTATTGTGTCACTTTGTATGTCCCCTCACAATTTCCTGTCCTGGGCCACCTTGATATTTTTAGTGGCGCCACCCAAAATTCTGGAGGCGTTCATGTTGCAAATCCCTGTGTTTAAAAGTACTTCATATGCTTTTTGACTGAATTAAAGACTAAAAGTAATCGTTTTTCTCCGTTTTTTAAGTGCACTAGGTAGATTTCCTCTTTCCCTAAAAGTCTAGTTATTCTTTTTAAATTAGTCTGTTAAGTCTGTGAAGGTTCTCACTCATCCAGGTCTTGGTAATCTGTGAAGCTTAGAAGGAAGAGCGACCGGACATCTTTAAGATTCTTTTCATTTCACCTCTCATTCCAGAAGCTTCATCAGTTCTAAGACCAAATGGTGAAGAGTCCTAGCTATATAAGCCCTAGCGGGAGTTGTCTCTTAAGAGAGTTGTCGACCCACTATTGAAGTCCAGTCGCTTTTCTTTCCAAGCTCCTTAGATTATTCCAATTAACCAAAACAGCTTTTTTCTCCTATTTTTAGTAAGAATTCACTTTTAGTGCTCTAAACTATTTCATTTGTAAATATAAAACACAGTTAAGTTATTTTTAAAGTTTTGAGTCAGTCGAAAGTAATGAATGTGTTACTTGAAGATTCTGCGATCTTGTAAATTGTTGAGATTTTCTTTTCTGAAAACCGTCTCAGGCCACTTTGGGACTTAAGGGTGCTAAATGTATTTGCTGTGTTTAAAAGGACTTAAAAACCTTCCAAGATTAACTCAAGCTATTAAGATAATGTGAAGAAACAACTGCTATGACTTTATTTCATAAACATCTTTGTTTTGTGTTTTTGAACGGAAGTTGGTATAAGCTAGGCTACACATTAGTGTAATACAAATTGATACCACTAGGGGCGCAGAAAGTCAGCGTGACCTTTATTTAAGCAGGTAAGTCAAGTTTTGTTGTTAACAGACACTAAATCAGCACAGAAGCCAGAAATGTTTATATTTCAAATTAAGTTTCATTTGGCTTCACATTTATGCTGTAAAAAGCTCTCGATTTTGTTTTCCAAACAGGTTTAACTTCAATTTTTGAAGTGGTATATGTCAATAAAACCCCAAACCCTGTGAACTGTGTGTAACTGAGAAAACATAGGAAACCTTACCAAAAACAGCAAAAAAGTCTCACCTACTTTCCACTGGTAGTGAAGTATTACTTATGTACAATCCTGTTAAAGCAGGTAGAAAAACCCTCAAAACTTTTACAGCTAGAGATTAATTTAAATGTAATCTAAATAAAATCCAAAAGCCAGCATGTTTCGTGATCTTTCTTTCTACAGCTGTTTAATTTTATTTTGAAAGTACCATCGCCGGTTTCCCGCTATGACTCTGCAGAGACCTGACACACTTGTCCTCCAATAGGCCAAGACAACTTTCATGAATATTCAATACAGCATTTGAACGTGAGCTGCTGAAACAATGAAGCTTTATAAATTTAAAATATCCGAAGTATTTACAAGCGAAAGCAAAAAAAAAGATGGTGGTTTAACTGACGGTCATCACGCCCACATTTCGGATTCACAATATAAATTTAGACATTTTAAATTATTGGATTTTGGGGTGGGGTTTGTTTGTTTGTTTGTTTGTTTGTTTGTTTGTTTGTTTGTTTGTTTGTTAAGAGCAGGAATAAGTGTGTGATTGTATTTGGATCACACAATCAAAATGAACAGGGTCACCACAGTCAGGACATTGCATTTGATTTGATTTGATTTAGAAGCCAAACTCATGCTCATGATACAGAATCCATCATTTCACAATCATACTGGGGGCTATGGGCACCCCTGGGGGGTCCAGGGCTGTCACAGGTTCCCCTCAGGTGACTCCTACTGACTTTTACAACTGTAATTCAAATAAGTAATATTGTCCTGGCGATATATCACTGGGATCACAACCAAGCTCGGTGTAATGATACTGTTAGCAGTAACTTTGGGTATTCTTAGTATCAGAAGTAATTAGCATGACTGATGAGAACTCTGACGACTGCAACTGTCCCACACATGAGAAAGTATGTTACACTATTATATTATTGTTATTCCAAAAGTCTTTGATCCATAAAAAAAGTAAATATTTCATTTTAGTCCTAAACTTCTGATCCACATATTTGGTCAGAAAGAATCAGAACACAAGGAGAAATAGAGATCTGCCTGCACAGGCCTCTCTGCAGGCTTGATGTCATCAGTGTGCCTGCTCAGCGGACAGATATTAAAGGTCTCGGATGACAGTGGCGCTGCTGAAAACAGTGTTTGTGTTCTGAAGTCGCTGCTGTGATTGCAGCTGATGCAGAACTGCATCAGATTTAGGAGCTGGGATGAACAAAGTTTTAAAGAGCAGCGTAGAAGAAATCCTGCGACTCCGAGGCCGGCAAAGATCCACAAAAAAGCCTCACTCAAAATATGAACCTGATTAGTTTCAACGTGGCATAGGGGTCTGTTGTGTCTCTGTGCTATCTTTGCACTCTTCACCTTCATTGTTCAGATTTAAGGAAATGTGGAGTCACAGACAAAACACTGGCTATCAGGTCAGCTGGTGTGAGCTTCCTGCAGCTTCCAAAAAGCTAATTTTCAGTCTGGCTAAAAGCAAAAAACCAGGAACGAGCTGTCTGGGATGGACACGTTGGAACGGTTGTTAGAGATCACTGCTGGGGAATGGTGGCCAGCTGGCCTAATCACTGGAATATTCATCAGCGCCTGATGGTTCTTTCATTTATAGATGGCCCTTGTATTTTGGAGAGCTCACACTTGTTGTGCAGCAGGAAGACACAGTAGACTGAAACAAGCTGTAATAATCCGTTAAATTAATAACATGGACAGACAACATAATGCTGCCTGGACAGAGGATTCTTACTTGGAGACCAAGAAGGAATACTGCTGTACAAGCCTACTGCTTATAAATGTAGTAAATTATGAAGCAATGACAGACGTCACAGCTTCCTCTGATAAAGAAACAGCTCAGAAAATGAAAGCAAATCTTTTGCTGCTGATTCTTGTGCAGCTTGTGATCATAAAGTGGTCATGAGCCGACCCGTCTGAGAAGCGCTGACCCAGAGGGCTGGCATCATAAAACAGGAAAGCCTGAGCTGCGGTATCATCGCCTCCATCTGGCAGGAGGCGGCTCAGGCTGTTTTCAGGGTGACTGTCCTGCCTGCAGGAGCCACCTACAGAAGTAGGTCACGCTCAGGCTGTCCTTCTTGATTAGTGTCACAGAGCAGCACGTACAGCAGAGACTGCAGCGGGACAATGCTCCACCTCTGATGTTTTCATGCGGGGCGTTATGGTGCTGCTAACAGCTCAGTGCTGTAAGTACAGTCTGCGTCTTCAGTCATCATCGGCAGGCCACATGTGAAGTCCCGGATAGCCGGTGAGGCTAACGCATGAGTTGATGATGTAATGATCTGCACATTCCCTGCTTGTGTATCTTCCAATAATATTTCTTTTGTCGTGTAAATATACAAATACTGACAACATTTTGCATTCAAATCTCAGTGAAACAGTTCAATTCAATTCAATTCAATTCAATTCAATTCAATTCAATTCAATTCAATTCAATTTTATTTATATAGCGCCAAATCACAACAAAAGTCGTCTCAAGGCGCTTCATAGATACAGAGAAAAACCCAACAATCATATGACCCCCTATGAGCAGCACTTTGGCGACAGTGGGAAGGAAAAACTCCCTTTTAACAGGAAGAAACCTCCAGCAGAACCAGGCTCAGGGAGGGGCGGGGCCATCTGCTGTGATTGGTTGGGGTGAGAGAAGGAAGACAGGATAAAGACATGCTGTGGAAGAGAGACAGAGATTAATAACAGATATGATTCAATGCAGAGAGGTCTGTTAATACATAGTGAGTGAGAAAGGTGACTGGAAAGGAAAAACTCAATGCATCATGGGAATCCCCCGGCAGCCTACATCTATTGCAGCATAACTAAGGGAGGATTCAGGGTCACCTGGTCCAGCCCTAACTATATGCTTTAGCAAAAAGGAAAGTTTGAAGCCTAATCTTAAAAGTAGAGATAGTGTCTGTCTCCTGAATCCAAACTGGAAGCTGGTTCCACAGAAGAGGGGCCTGAAAACTGAAGGCTCTCCCTCCCATTCTACTTTTAAATACTCTAGGAACAACAAGTAGGCCTGCAGAGCGGGAGCGAAGTGCTCTAATAGGGTGATATGGTACTACAAGGTCATTAAGATAAGATGGGGCCTGATTATTTAAGACCTTGTATGTGAGGAGCAGGATTTTGAATTCTGGATTTAACAGGAAGCCAAAACAGGAGAAATATGCTCTCTCTTTCTAGTCCCTGTCAGTACTCTTGCTGCAGCATTTTGGATTAGCTGAAGGCTTTTCAGGGAGTTTTTTGGACATCCTGATAATAATGAATGGCAGTAGTCCAGCCTGGAAGTAATAAATGCATGTTCAGATGCCAACTATCAAACATGAGCTATAGAAAAATAAAAATTTGTTTGTTTCCCCTCCATCTTTTCCAGAGAGATGTTGGCTGAGCCAAGACAGAGAACGCACTGCTTATTTAAATACACTTAAGGCGCCTGAGAACTTCGGTGATTCATGAAGATATAAACTTGTACCTGTCACTTTCTACATCTATTATATTGCACTTCACTGCATTTCTCTGGCAGATTTAATTGCTGCTTACATTTAACAGTCATATTCCACAATAGCACTCCTGTCTAGGTAATAAAATCACACATTTTGAATATGAATGTTTCTGAAGGATAAAATAAAGGATTAAATGTTTCCTTTATTAATTTGCCAGCTTGTTCTCTTAGATCATGTGGGAAATGACACAATATCAAGAGGGAAAACTGAAAAGGACAGGAAGTGAAACTGAGAGAGGAATAAAGAGAACAGAAAGTAGAAAATAAAATGGGAAATAACTTGAAAAAAAGCCCTGAAAACCACAACTGTGGTCAATTAATAATAATTTAAAAAAAAACCTCTTTTGTCTTTTCCTGACCTAAGTAGAAAAAAAATCACAAGGTCAACAAAAGGCATGAAGGGCAGTTTAATAAAGACTATTTAATAATGTTGGTAACTGTAAGGACCTGAGGATGGACTACAACAAAAAGGGTTTTACCAGTTCAAGTCAAGTCAAGTCATCTTTATTTATACAGCACATTTAAAAGACATCAAGTGTCGGCCAAAGTGCTGAACAGAGGAATAATATAATAAAAAAATTAAAATAGAAAGAAAACTTTGTAAGACATGTAATATGAAAGAGATCCGAAAGCCTTGGAAAATAAGTAGGTCTTGAGATTCGATTTAAAGACTTCCAAGGATGAGGAGAATTTTATGAAGGGGGGGAGACTATTCCAGAGTCTCGGGGCGGCAATGGAGAAAGCTGTCACCTCTAGATTTGAGCTGGGAGCGTGGAGCTGATAAAACATCTGACTGGAGGAGCGCAGAGATCGAGTGGGTCGGTGCAGGCCAAGAAGATCTGAAATGTAACCTGGAGCCAAACCATGGAGGGCTTTAAAAACAAATAATAAAACCTTAAAATCAATTCTATATTTAACTGGTAGCCAATGTAGAGATGCGAGTACCGGGGTAATATTCTCTCTCTTTCTAGTCCCCGTCAGGAGCCTTGCGGCTGCATTTTGAACAAGTTGCAGGCGTGACAGGCTTGAGTGACAAACGCCTAAATAGAGAGAGTTACAATAGTCAAGACGTGACGATATGAAAGCATGGATAACAGTTTCCAGGTCTTTAGATGACAGGATATTTTTGAGTTTAGAAACGCTCCTGAGTTGGAAAAAACTGCCACGAACAACTGAATTTATTTGCTTGTCCAGCTTGAGAGTGGAATCAAAAATGAAACCAAGATTTTTTACATGGGGATGTATATTAGCTGATAATGGGCCCAGATTGTTTCTTATGAGACTAATAGAGTCCTGCTTACCGAAGATTATAATGTCGGTTTTGTCATGAGGTTGGAAATGTAAAGATAAGATAAGACAAGATAACCTTTATCAGTCCCATAGTTGGGAAATTCAAAGCATTACAGCAGCAAAAAGAGCAGGAATAAAAAATAACACACGACACACAACAACACCTCTCTCTTCCTCCTGAAAGGTGGTTCAGACTACATCCTGCTTCTATTTAGGATTTGTGTGACTTGATGCTCTGTTCAGCTTTTTAATCTTTATTCACGGCGCAGCAACATCATAACAATATGTTTTTTATACATTTTAATGCAGCAGTGTAATGTTGCAGAACAGAGCATCTGCTTGGAAAACTGTTATAACTATAGGATCACACTCCAATGGTTCACTGTCTTCATTGCTGAATGAGGTAATAAAGGGAACGCTGAATTCCACCGACTCTTATTATGGATGCAGATACGTCAGGCTCACTTCTCTCAGTTGGGAAAGCTTCAAGCATTCAAACATTCTCACTTTATCTCAGTGGGAAAAAACAGCCAGAGTAGGACAGACTGGTTGGTCAGGGGTTCATCCAAAAAACATCAGGAGGAAGGAGCCAGAAACTGGAAACCACATCGAGCTGAACCAGAAAGCTGAACTAATGAGTCTCTTTAAAAAAAGCTTTATTACTTCTACTGTCGGAGTTCAGAGTGTAATAACAACTGAAACTAACCTTTTAAGCATGTAGTGTTCATGTTGTTTCTTCAGAGCATGTGTGTTTTATGGAAAAACAAACATGGGGAACACACGCACCTTTATTATGTTGAACTGATGATTGTTTTTATTTCCGTATAAATATGTTGCTGTGAAATCAGGCACAAAAAAAATCATTTGAGCAGCTTCCACTGAAGAGCGTGGATCTATGAGTGTGACATGCAGTTCTAAAAATGCAGGAAGCACACAAACACGCTGGTATGTGCATCTCTGACTGCTCTCACTTTGACGGATGATGCTGGAAGACGGATATTTACACATTCCAGCCATGAGCAGAGGACAGAGGGTCATTTCTCAGAAGATCTCCCATGGCTACGGTCTCCGTACGGCGCTTTCACATAACCAGGCAACGAGGAGATAAGTGATCAGCTTAAAGCTTCACGTCTGGTCTGGCTGAGGGAAAGACTCGCAGAAAATTAAAAGACACCAGTAGAGTAGCTTTGCATGCCTTTATTCTTTTAAGATAGCTTTGCTCTGATTGTCTGTCCATTGTGAACAGCAGAGTTGAATGGCTGTGTACCTGAGATGACCATATTCTCTCTAGCTGTCTTAAAGCTTGTAGTTAGAGCTGGATCAGGTGACCCTGAACCCTCCATAGTTATGCTGCCGTAGGCTGCCGAGGCACAGTGATGCACTGAGCTTCTTAACTCATCATGTACTTACATGTCACAACTGCATGTTATAAACATCGCCTTTTTCCAGGGAGCGCTTTTAAAGACCTTCTATGACTCTGTGGTGGCATCTGTGATTTTTTACAGTGTGGTATGTTGGAGCAGCAGTTTATCAGCAGCTGAGAGGAAGAGGTTGGATAAACTCATCAGGAAGGCCAGCTCTGTTCTGGGATGCACCCTGGACCCAGTGCAGGTGGTGGGGGACAGAAGGACTCTGGCCAAAATAACATCTCTGATGGACAGAGTCTCCCACCCCATGCATGTAGATGTTGCTGCAGAGCTGCTTCAGTGACAGACTGCTGCATCCTCGATGCATGAAGGAGCGTTTCTGCAGGTCCTTCCTCCCTGCAGCTGTCAGACTGTACAATCAGAACTGATCCCAACAAACACAGATGTTTACATCAATGCTGTAACTGCAATAAGTTAATTAACCAATTCGCACTACAACCTGGTTTGCCTCTTACCTGTAATTATTTTTATTTAATTTAATAACTGTACAGTACTCTCTGTTTATAGTAACCATTGTCCTTGATGTAAATATGTAAGAAAAATTGTGTATGTTTCTGTTCCGTGTCCTGTTTGTTTGTATATTTGTCTTTTTGGCTGCTGTTACAACCAAATTTCCCTTTGTGGGACAATTAAAGGATTATTCTATTCTATTCTATTCTATTTCTTTTCTATCATGGGCTAAAAATGCAGCTCAGAGGAGGTGCAGGAGACCAGTTTCCTTGGAAACCACTTGAATTAGCACCTTGAGTCAACTGGTGTAAATAAAACTGATCTGAACGTAATTACAACACACTGAAATGTTTTAACAGATTTTTTTGTCTAATCTCAAACCAAACCTTTTGTTCACTCCAAATTATGACAATTTTCTTAATATAGCACCCATCAGTACACTCAAACTCACAAGATAAAAACCTAAAATTTTACAATGAAACACAAAAGACAAGTTAACAGACCTACACACATACATGAATGCACGCACACACACTTAGATTTTGAGTGTAAATTAAATGAAATTGAACAAAAATGCATGTTGATCAGGACAGCATATTTTATTGATTATTCTAGGTATGATGATCGGTGTTGGGACAAACAGTCTTCTTTGGTTTTGAACAAAGTAAAAGTTAAAACTGAAGAGGCTCTGTGTTTATTGTCTCATTTAGAGGCGTGTTGAGAAATGATGTCAGACTGAGAGGACAATGAAGGTGAAGTCACTGAAGTTTCATCATAAACTTCCTCACAGCAGCACATCCTGCCTTGACCTTTGACTTTGGCTGTTTGCACGACTCAGGAGAGTCCTTATTGTTTGAGTGTGTGAGGAAAGAAAAACAGCTTCAGAAATATTCACTTTTCTGTTTGCCTTATGTTTCTTTTTCTGCAATAAACATTTTTGGCACAGAATTACACAAACGTACAAAAATGAAAAAAGAAGGAAAAACAAAACTCAGGTGATCCAGGTGAGGGTGTCTGGGTAGAGCAGTTCAGTTCAGTTGTACATGGTCATGTGGAGCCACTGGAACCAATCAGAGGGCAGAAGAAGTTATATATCATTATTGACATTAAAGCTGCCATCATACTAACTGTGCGCTCTCTACTGTGTCCATTGCAAGAAGCACAAACCCAAACCTGTGCGTGACTCCACAGCAGCTCTGTCTGCACTGTTTATGAGACCACGTACATTTCTGAGATACTTCAGTCTGCCTTCAGCCCATTTAAGTTCAGCAAGCATCCTTTCACTTTATCCACAGTTTTTGGTCAGGTTTGCATTTCTGATCTGGACGGACATGCTTGCTGACTCTCACACATTCACAGAGCTGAACATTTACGGCTGTACGTTTAAAACTTGATGAAGTGTTCTTTGGATCAAATGCTGCACATTTCTGTAGACTTGCAACATGGTTTCCTTCTGATCACCCCTGCTTACAGAAACTGGCTCACAATTACTCGGGATGTCACTGCTCGACTGCTAGCTAAAGCTCCCTGCAGGTTCTCTGCAGTTATGTGGGTGTTTATCTTTGCCTTCCTGCCCAGGAGACGTTCACTTTCATCTTGAAGTTTTTTTGCACTTCCAGATCTTCCACAATTCCCTTTAACTGTTACTTTTCATGACATTTCATACAGTGAAAACTGCAAAGCTGAAAGCAGTTTCACACGTACTCGTAGCCTTAATATGCATTGGTTACCTAAAGAAGCCTGAGGTTATGTTGTAATGCTATTTGAAGAGTCAGACTTTAAAAGATGACATTTCATGAGAACAACCTCTCACCCACTGTACAGGTCCTAACAAGTGAGTTTCAGCCTCACAAACCGCTGCGCGCCCCGCGATTCCTGTTTCATTTTGTTCTGTTTTTACAACCGTGGGACATGAAGTGACAGGACTCTCACATTTAAAGGATCGCTAAGTTCACTCTTCAGCTCTAACGTTACACTATATTCATACCTGTCTGTAGCTGATGGTTACTGCTCCCGTTCCCATCACGTCGTATGCCTGAAATTTGTCTGCAAGAGGACGAAAAGGCGATATTGAGACACAGCTGATGTTTGTCGAGTTGGCTTATAGAGGTTTTCCAAACATTCCTGTCATGTGATGTTTTAACTTTAACTTTTAGTTCAAATTAAAACATCACATGACTGATTCTGGTGTATAATGACACAACAAACAGGGTTATTATGGGCAGTTTAAGCTAAACGTGAAAAGTAGACGTGAATTTTATTTTTTGGGGGAGGTAAATTTTTTACAAAAGAAGAAAGTAACTGTTAATACGACAGGCTTGAACTGTTTTCCTGCTCAGTAACAAAAAGAAACAGACAGTCTTTTCTGTTCCAGCTTATGAAAACATCTCTCTCCTCGTCATCTCTCTTCCTCGTTTCTCCTCCCTTTTTCCCCACGCCTCCTCTGTCACTAGGGCTGCCACAAACGATTATTTTGATAGTCGACTAGTCACCGATTATTTTTGCGATTAGTCGACTAATCAGATCATCATCCATTGGACGTAAAACGTACAGCTTATTGCACCAGCAGCATCTGCTCTTATATAACTATCATTAGCTTACAGCTTTAAGTGTTTAAGATATGTGCTAACTAAAAATAAAGACAAGATGATAGTTTATTAAATTTTAATGAAATTTGCAGATTGTTTGGGTGAAGTTTAATAAACTCCTTGCTATCTAAAATATAACAGGACACCGGAGTAAATTCTCGAGCATCTCACACTTCTGATAATCAGCTGTCTGCTTGACGTTTATTCAGCTGTGTAAAAACTATAACTTTAATCTCAGCCAAACCGATTTACTCAGGAACAAATAAAATACTAAAAAAGCCAAACAATAACATTTTTAAGTTATCTAAGTGACTTATATATCATGTTTAACCTGAGTAGCGAAAGACAGCGGTGGGTTTGAAAACGATTAGCCGGGAGTCCGGTGTTCTCACTCTAGTTAGCCTAGCCCCCGGCTAGCTATCGAGCTAGTGGGTAACAGACGTCTCCGAAAACGTGGGAGCGCTTTTGAAAATATGTGGTGTCTTGATAAACTGAGCAGATATTTGAGGTTTACACAGCTACATTCTCGCCTGAAAATATGTTAAAAGTTTATTTTGTGACCCAGAAAGAATAATAAGAGTAATATTAAAACTAACTAACTGCCGCCATTGTTGGAAACTGAGCTGGGCCGCGCTATGAATTCTGGGACACAGCTTCTTCTTCTTCGGGGTTTAACGGCAGCTGGCATCCTTGTACATGCAGTGCTGCCATCTTCTGTTTCAGTCCGTTATTACACTCTTAAATCCTACTACTTATTCCTGCGTCTTTTGTGATCTTACAAAGCTTCAAACGACGCGTCGACTATTAAATCAGTCGTCGACGACTTTGATAGTCGACGTAATCGTGACTAGTCGACTAATTGTGGCAGCCCTGTCTGTCACCTCATCCGTTCTCTCTCTCGCTCCTCTGTCATCCTCTGCTTCTTTCTCTCGTGGCCTTGTGGTGTCACTTACCAGCAAATATGGTGATTAAAACCACTTGCTGTTTCTAATTTACACCATTCATCTCCTCTGAAAGACAGAAAGCTGTAACAATGCTTGCACCCCCACCCCGCCATGCGTTCACCCCCTCTTACGGATCATGCTCTCCAGTTTCATCAGCAGGTACAGGAAGCCGGGGTAACTGATGGTCATGTCCAGCTCCGTGTACCTCAGTCCGACCAGCTGCATCACCAACTTGTCCACCCAGATGCCTGCAGCAGGGACAGATGGAGCAGAGGTGGGGGTAAAACGCAGGTGCAGAAGCACTGGGTGGGATACCTGTTTTTATTGCAATAAACTTCACATGTGCACAGGTGACATATATGACCGCACGCTCGTTTCCCTGATCCCAGCCAGTCCATTAGGCAGCTCCCGTCTGAGTGACGTATGAGTGATGAACCAAAACGTTTGTGTTTTTGTGTTTTCATGTAATCAAAACTGTCTGCTTATTAATTAATTTAACTTTAATGGTGCAAAAATGTTTGACTAATGTGACGACTTGGGAAACACAGGACTTTAGTTACATATGTGACCAAACATGTGACCCTTTTAGGATCACACGTTGAGCAAAAAAGGTGTTTGGCTCCCTCTGCTGGTCGGAGTTTTATCGACCGATGGAGACCCTCAGCGGTTAAATGACACAGGATGAAAAAGTGTTGTGAGTGCTACCTGCTGCTTTCAGTGAGGGCATGACCTCCTGATATTCGAGGCGCTGAGTTTTGTCCTTGTCATACGTGAGGAAGATATCCTGAGGAGAGATTAAACACAGTAAAAATAAATGCCTGAAAAGCTGCATATACACAAACATTCTGGGATAATCTGATAAAACGGCGACAGCAGCGAACGTCCATGGTCTACTCTGCATTCTCACAAACATACACTTTTAGTAATCCCACCCTGGAAGGTGTGGGGCACATTTTGTGTCACATAACTTGATGCTGCTGGTTGGACTTGTCCACCTATTTGTGCCGCTTGAATCGTTTTATGTTTCTGTGGCAGTTTTCTGAGAGTAAAATATGTCCGGTGCAACAAATCTAGGCTTCAGATTGCATCACAGTGCTTCCTGATGTCATCACAACAGAATCAGAGCTGGAAAAGTTTTACAGATGTTATTTTATTTTCAGCATTGGTTTCTTTCAAATTAGTTGGTTTCCAGACTGAGTTTGTCTGTTATAATCGCTTTTATGTTTTAAATGTTTATTTTCAGTGTATTCTAGACTATATCTATATATTATGTCTCAACGGTGACCTCCACAACCGTCTCTTTGACAGTAATAAATGGAGTAAATGCAGTATATTGACTGGCACATGGATAATACTGCATTTATTTGTACATTTACAGATGCACAGTGCGCGGACGTCAGCTACTACAGCACGGGCTCTGCAGTGATTTGTATTATTTTAATATGGATATGTATTTTGAAGTTTGCATAACAAACACTAGAAGCTAGAAAAAAGTGTAGATTTGTTGGTTTTAATGTGAACAGCTGTGATGGTTTTACTTAATGAGTTATTTTCTCCCCAAAGTTCTTTTTGGACCATTTTTAAAACTCATTAAATACATTTTGCAGCATTTTTCTATCTATGTGCTTATATATTTTTTAAAGTGTAATTCACACAGAACCAATGAAAACGTGTTCTGTGGCTCTAGTTCAGACACGTTCTTGCATTTATTTTGGTCTCTCCTGAAAAGAGGAGTTTAGCAAGACTTAAAAATTGAGAGTTCGTGTAAGGAGTGAGATCTCCAGTTGCATTCAGCTTCTGCGACCACGGCAATGTTAGCAGTGCTGTTGATGTTGCTGGTGATGATCTTACCGTCCACTTCCTGATCTTGTCCCAAAGACTCTGGAACTCGGTCCAGCTTAGCCGAGCGGTGCCTTGGCTCTGGAGAAAATTCTCAGGTCAAAGAAATTAAACCAGAAATATCCCGACAGGCCTCGGAGGACACCGAGCCGACAGGCTGCTGAGAGTCTGCCGGTAACAGATGTGAAGGGTACGACTTTGGATTTATCACAGATTAGACTTCTGCGCACAAAAACAATTTTTTTTCCCGGAAATTGTGATGATCTTGGTCTTATATTACCTGCAGCTCTCACAGTCATTCATTCATCTGTAGTTTTCTTATAGAAATTTTCGATTACATGATAAACTTTCAAATTTTCTTTTGAAATAATCCTTTTCTACAGGTTTGGCTGTGAGTGTGACTAATAGCCGTGGCTCTCTACACATTATCTAAAGGTCTTATTTTCAGTTATGCACACCAGACTTTTTACTGGGGTCTCACGGCTACTTGCCTACAACACACATGTAAACACATCAGTAGAGCCTGGATAGCTCAGTCGGTAGAGCATCAGACTTTTAATCTGAGGGTCCAGGGTTCAAGTCCCTGTTCAGGCGCGGCTCTCTTAAATCACGATGCTCAATCACTGCCAGCTGTAGTTAATGTCAGTTGACATACTGAAGTTTAAAGTGCTAAGCTATATAACAACTAGATGGTGTCCTGACATAAATAATTGCATATTATTAGAGCTGAAGTGTAAAACCTGCTCATGATACTCCAACAGCACAACAAGAAGTATGCTTTTTGTGATAAAACAGCCTTTTTTTAAGAATCAAAAACATTTTAATTTGATCAAAAGTCTCTTGTTGCAGTGCTCAGACAGCTGGTCCCTGAGTTATTTTAATGGGGCAGGAAAAAAACATCTCCTACCAATTGTAAATGTTTTTTTCCCTCTTTTTAACTATGAACACTAATTTGGAATTGTTTGGAAATGTTCACAAAGAGAAAAACTTCATGCTGTGGTTATGACATATTACCTAGTACTGCAAACACTCTCATCACACAGTTCGTCTGCCTGTGTCACACTCTTGTATGTTTTTTAAGGATACATCCATGAGGACCACCAGGCTCTTGCACTGCTCCAAAGTCAAGTACTTCTCGCTTCCTGCCAGCACTGAACACAGCAGAGGGAACATTTTAACACAGACATGCAGACCTGATGTATAAAGGCCAAAGCAGTGTGTGAGGCTGATACCAACAGATGTTTAAGGCCGTGTCCGCACTGAGACGGCATTTTTGGTGAAGGAAAACCTGAGCTTTTTGAAGACGCTCTTCAAAATGGATACATTTGAAAACGCTGTTCCGGCGTCTTAGTGTAGACTGCTAAAACGAAGCCTTTCGAAAATGTTGACGCATTGTAGTCATGTGATGCAGTCATGTGACCTAGGATGGTGGAGGGCATTATACAGCAGCTGTTTTGTTTGACAGCTCTATTAAAGATTAGGTCTGTACATGCTCCAGATTTCTTCACATTCTTGATTCTCACTCGCTTTTGTTACTTTGTACTTTTGTGTTACTCGCAGCAACGACTCCGCCTCATTGTTAGTCCGTTTAAAAAACTCGGTGCTTCTCCTCAACATTTACGTTGACGTTTAAAAGAGCCGGAAAGTAAATAAACGGCAGATGGAAATCACGCAGGTCGAACCATCTTACGTTTCATGCATGCGCAGTACAGGAACGTAAGCGTTTCAGTCGTTTCAGTGTGGATGAACAGCTGTTCAGAAACCATTGAAAACAATAGTGCGGAGCGTTTTTAGACAAAAACACCATTTTCAAATTTATCCGGATTAGTGTAGACGCAGCCAAGTCTCGCTCCAATCATTGGTGTGAATGCTGATGTTGTTATGTTAATGAACCCTAAACAGGCAGTTCAGTAGCGGTGGGTGTGGGGCTCTGTGGGTGAGAAAACTCTAAAGTGGACATGCAGCAGTTCTGCAAAATGCAAAAATCACCCAAAACTTTGTTTGTGGCAGAAGCTCCGCGTGTTGTGGGGCGTACACAGACCAACTCTGACTTCCTCAGCTCCTGAGCCACCATCATTTCTAAATAGCCACGGGCTAACCTGGAGGCTAGTTAGCATAATGCTAGCTTTTTGAGGTTATTTAGTTTTCTTTTTTGGACGCAGTTCAGATGACTGAAATTTTGGAACAATCTTCTGCTGAAAGAGATATGACTGAACAAGCAGGATGAACAGCAGGATTACTGACCTCCATCCTGAATGGCCTCAGTCAGAAGTTTGTAGAGGTGCAGTGGTTTGCAAAATCCCTTCGTACGACACAAGAAAGACATAAAGGGGTCAGTGTTTCACTACTTCTGTTAAAACCTCTTATATCAGCCAGTAATGTGTGCTTCAATCTCACCTTGTCACTGTGTTTCTGAAATAACTGTCTGATGGCCTGAGGTGAAGGGAGGGCAGCTTGGTGAGGAAATGAAAGCTGGCGGGAGAAACACAGAGTAAATGAACACGCTGCATATCTCATTATTTATTTCCATCCTCGTAAGTTGTCGATACTTTTGTCAGATCAAAAATCGTCACCTGGCCACTACAAGACCACAGAAACATCAAACAGCTGTCAGGAAGCTGGAAGGAGAGCCTGGATAGCTCAGTCGGTAGAGCATCAGACTTTTAATCTGAGGGTCCAGGGTTCAAGTCCCTGTTCAGGCGAGGTGTGTTTTAAAACTCTAATCTCTATCTCAGGTTTGGCCAACTCCTGCAGATTTTAGATCTCACCCTGGGTCAGCACTAGGGCTGCCACGATTAGTCGACTAGTCACGATTACGTCGACTATCAAAATCATCGACGACTGATTTAATAGTCGACGCGTCGTTTGAAGCTTTGTAAGATCCCAAAAGACGCAGGAATAAGTAGTAGGATTTAAGAGTGTAATAACGGACTGAAACAGAAGATGGCAGCACTGCATGTACAAGGATGCCAGCTGCCGTTAAACCCCGAAGAAGAAGTAGCTGTGTCCCAGAATTCATAGCGCAGCCCAGCTCAGTTTCCAACAATGGCGGCAGGTAGTTAGTTTTAATATTACTCTTATTATTCTTTCTGGGTCACAAAATAAACGTTTAACATATTTTCAGGCGAGAATGTAGCTGTGTAAACCTCAAATATCTGCTCAGTTTATCAAGACACCACATATTTTCAAAAGCGCTCCGACGTTTTCGGAGACGTCTGTTAGCCACTAGCTCGATAGCTAGCCGGGGGCTAGGCTCACTAGAGCCGTGAGAACACCGGACTCCCGGCTAATCGTTTTCAAACCCACCGCCGTCTTTCGCTACTCAGGTTAAACATGATATATAAGTCACTTAGATAACTTCAAAATGTTATTGTTTGGCTTTTTTCAGTATTTTATTTGTTCCTGAGTAAATCGGTTTGGCTGAGATTAAAGTTATAGTTTTTACACAGCTGAATAAACGTCAAGCAGACAGCTGATTATCAGAAGTGTGAGATGCTCGAGAATATACTCCAGTGTCCTGTTATATTTTAGATAGCAAGGAGTTTATTAAACTTCACCCAAACAATCTGCAAATTTAATAAACCATCATCTTGTCTTTATTTTTAGTTAGCACATACCTTACACACTTAAAGCTGTAAGCTAATGATAGTTATATAAGAGCAGATGCTGCTGGTGCAATAAGCTGTACGTTTTACGTCCAATGGATGATGATCTGATTAGTCGACTAATCGCAAAAATAATCGGTGACTAGTCGACTATCAAAATAATCGTTTGTGGCAGCCCTAGTCAGCACACCTGAAATGATTAGTTCATTACTCTGGAGGAGGTCATTTAGCCATTCAAATCAGCTGTGATGGGTCAAGGACATCTAAAACCTGCAGGAGACCGGCCCTCGAGGCCTGGGTTTGGACACCACTGCTCTATCTTGCTCTTACAGTCACTACACGTGGGCATAGACCGACCGGTGCATTAAAAGCTCCACACTTCATGCTCAGCGCTCTCTTCACCACGATGGACCGGTGCAGCCTCTGCATCACTGCTGACGTTACCCCAGTCCGTCTGTCAATCTCTTGCTCCCCTCTCTCGTAAACAAGATTCTGAGATACTTCATTTCCTCCGCTTTCCCTTTTCCAGCTGAAATCTGAGGCCTCAGATTTTGAGCCGCTTATTCTCATTCCAACCGCTTCGAGCTCAGCTGTTCCAGTGCCAGCTGAAGGCCGCTACCTGAGCAAGCCAACAGAACCACATTGTCTGCAAAAAGCATAGGATGTGGTTCAAAGTGGAAGCCTAATGTCATCTGGCTCGACACTCAGTGGGAACGGGTCAGACTCGGGCTGGGTATCGTCAATGATTTCTAGAATCAATTCGATTCCGATTCACAAGGTCCCGATTCGATTCAATTTTGACTCAGACAGTCAGAAATATTATAATTCTGATCATTTATCAGTACTGACACTTGTTAGACTTCAGCGTATTCACCACTTGTGAATATAGACACAGTTCTGAGTTCAGGGGCCTGGATAGCTCAGTCGGTAGAGCATCAGACTTTTAATCTGAGGGTCCAGGGTTCAAGTCCCTGTTCAGGCGGACTAGCTTTAAGACAAATGTGCAAGGCTTCTGCACTTAACATGTCATTTTCAGTTAAAAGTTAAAACCTAACTGACAGAGGACCTATGTAATACACTGTAGAAACATTTGTTGTCCTAATGAGCACTGAAAAAAGTTTCTGCACTCTCCACATTTGGGTAGGCTTCAAAGTGCACGACCAGACAGCTGCTAAGTTACTTCTAGATGGATTTATTCAAAAAATTTTCAGACATTTAATACAAATATTTTCTTTTCTTTCTTTCTTTTTTTGCTTATTCCAAGTAATGCAATCATGTGCTCCTCTGTTTCATAATCTTTAATCTAATAATCTGGATAAAAGTTTTTCTAAAGAGAAACCTTAAATTTAGCTTCCAAAATATTAAAGGCTCTACAGACACAGAGTTCACATCTGCAGCTCTCACTGGTTTGAGTCTATTAAATTAACTGCTGATTGGTTTACCTCTGTTACTGATGTGATGTCCTCTGTTGTTGGTTTTCGAGCTGGTCTGTAACAAAAACCGAAACAATCAAAAAAACATAGAGAAGTCAGCTTCCACGTCTGAAACGTCTTAAACCTGCTTTTTATTCTGGTGACTTTTATTCAAAAGGACTAACGATGGGAAAACACGTCCCAGCTCCCGTCCTGTGTGACCACAGTAAAAATACATTTAAAGAAATTTCACATAAAATGAAGTTAAATTTGTAAATTCATTCTGTGTTTCAGAAAAGAGCATTATTCAGGGTGTGCTCATTTACTAACGACTTGTCGATCACAGGTCGTTCATGAATGCTTTCACAGTCTGGTCCGCCCCTCGCTCTCCACATCCGGTTTTCCACAACAACAAGACGGCAACAGAACTCCGTGACTCACGTGGCGTTGTTGCCCTGCTCCGTCAGCACCCGCAGGAGGAAGGCTCCCTGCTGATTAGGCTCGGCGGTGGAGGGGATGATGATATAGGAACCCGGTGGGAGCGAGCCACGAAGAACAACCTCCCGCCGTGCGACATGCTCGGGGCTGCAGAGGACTGGGCGGAGCACGCTCAGGTCCTCACGGGACAGGTACGTATTCTTAGGATGGGCCTGGAGAGACAGCACACACTCGTTTACGCCAGCCCTTCCTCATCCACAGTTACTGCTTCATGTACAGTTTAGAAAGACTTTAACTGCTTTCTGATCTAAACAGTTTAACCAAATATGTTCAGCTTTGATTGACGTCCTTTTAGGGGCAAGTCTCAACACCTAGCAGTCACCTTGGTAACACGTTTTGATATGAACTACTGATCCCTTAACTTCTTCAGGTGAACGTTTCCAACTTTTGTTTTTAGCTACATATGACGCAGGAGTTAAGTGTTTGCTTAGTTAGCTGTTTGATATCTTTTCTGTTCAACCATCTTCAGATAAACTCAGTAAATCCATTGGTACAACGGGCCCTTTGACAGTGTTATAATAGATTAAAAGCAACATCGCCCGAACAGGGACTTGAACCCTGGACCCTCAGATTAAAAGTCTGATGCTCTACCGACTGAGCTATCCAGGCTCCTGACAAGAAAGAGCTGCTTTCTAACATATGGTCATAAACTAATCAAGAGACATTTCCTCAAAATATCTGCTTGCGCCTTCATACCGATGACATTTCAAATATAGTCAGTCTGACAGCCTCACAGTCTGTAATCATTCTCCAAAGAAGCACCTTAATATGAATAAACAGCACATCGATTGAAATTTCAGAGGAATAAAACTATCTAATAAAACCGTCCATGTTCACTTTCTGCTCTGTAAAATAGCAGCTTCCAAGCTGAACTAAATATCGCAATAATACCTTCATATAGGAATAAAAATAATAGCAACTACTGCACTATTCAGGAAGTCAGTCCAAAGAGAGAAGAGCCATTGGGCAGGACTTTTATCACATTTATGCCTTTCATTTAAACACCAGACTAGGGCTGCCACGATTAGTCGACTAGTCACGATTACGTCGACAATCAAAATCGTCGACGACTGATTTAATAGTCGACGCGTCGTTTGAAGCTTTGTAAGATCCCAAAAGACGCAGGAATAAGTAGTAGGATTTAAGAGTGTAATAACGGACTGAGACAGAAGATGGCAGCACTGCATGTACAAGGATGCCAGCTGCCGTTAAACCCCGAAGAAGAAGAAGCTGTGTCCCAGAATTCATAGCGCAGCCCAGCTCAGTTTCCAACAATGGCGTCAGCTAGTTAGTTTTAATATTACTCTTATTATTCTTTCTGGGTCACAAAATAAACGTTTAACATATTTTCAGGCGAGAATGTAGCTGTGTAAACCTCAAATATCTGCTCAGTTTATCAAGACACCACATATTTTCAAAAGCGCTCCGACGTTTTCGGAGACGTCTGTTACCCACTAGCTCGATAGCTAGCCGGGGGCTAGGCTAACTAGAGCCGTGAGAACACCGGACTCCCGCAAATCGTTTTCAAACCCACCGCCGTCTTTCGCTACTCAGGTTAAACATGATATATAAGTCACTTAGATAACTTAAAAATGTTATTGTTTGGCTTTTTTAGTATTTTATTTGTTCCTGAGTAAATCGGTTTGGCTGAGATTAAAGTTATAGTTTTTACACAGCTGAATAAACGTCAAGCAGACAGCTGATTATCAGAAGTGTGAGATGCTCGAGAATTTACTCCGGTGTCCTGTTATATTTTAGATAGCAAGGAGTTTATTAAACTTCACCCAAACAATCTGCAGATTTCATTAAAATTTAATAAACTATCATCTTGTCTTTATTTTTAGTTAGCACATACCTTAAACACTTAAAGCTGTAAGCTAATGATAGTTATATAAGAGCAGATGCTGCTGGTGCAATAAGCTGTATGCTGTACATCCAATGGATGCATAATGTGATTAGTGACTAATGGCAAAAATAATCGGTGACTAGTCGACTATCAAAATAATCGTTTGTGGCAGCCCTACACCAGACCCAGACCCCGTGTGCATGACTATACCGGGTATACGTGAAGGGCGATGGATAGACTAATGCCTCTTCGTCTCTGGTGTTTCTGCATCAGAGCCAAAACGAAGGAGCAGGTCTTCTGAGCGCTGTCGAGGTTTTCGTCCGCCTTTGACAGAACAAAGTAGAACTGGGGGTTCTGATAGAACCAACCTGCACACACACAAACACACTGTTAGTTTTCCTATCGTGTGTAACTTTTAACATTTCTTGTCATAATTTATTTTTTTCATGTTCCAAGCAGGACCTGATTTAACTGCCTCCAAATGTACAATTTATTGGTCCTCTGTCCAAATATCTTTAAACAGAAGCTAACAGACCTAGAACAGGATGACGGGAAGCCCAGTTACCCTAAACCAGACTCCATGCGTGTGATCTGTGTGGCTATATTCCTAACTGTTTACCTGGCAGTGTCTGATATCAAAACTTGGTCTACCTGTAAAACTGCAGCTCTGTTATTAAAGACTGTACAAATAAGCTTGTCTCAGCTTGTTGAGAGTTATAGAATGCTTCATAAACATTATACAGTAAGAGATCTCAAACAAAAGCACAAGGATTATTTCTGAGTGCTGCACGTCAAATGTAATATATTACATAATGTACAAGTGAAACAAAGACTGTCACATAAAATTAAAGAAAAAAAAACTGCATCTGGGAACAGACAGACAGGCGTGTGCTGCACAGAGGGATTAGAGGGGAAACTTCAGGTTTAACTCTCATTGTTCACAGTTACAAAGGTGCTTCACTTCTTACGTCTTGATAATTTATGCTCGAGACTGGAGCGAAATACACTGCAGGTCAAAAGTTTGAGAACACCCCGATTTTTCCAGCAATTATGCTGTTTAATGTCTGATTGCACTCTGAAATGAAAGCATAGTACAAATAAGCAATTGGAGTTCAAAAAGAAATCATGGAATCAATTCATAGACCAAAATGTATTCTAACCTTTAAGTAGCCACCAGATATAACAGCTGAACACACCCGTAGCTTTCTTTCTACAATAGAAATCTGTTTGTTGCAGAAGTTCCCATAAATGTGGACCTTGTAGGTCGCTTTGCTTTCACTCTTCTGTCCAGTTCATCCCAAACCAGCTTGATGAGGTTTAAGTCTGGAGGACTGTGCTGGACACTCCGTGTTTTCAAGTAGTTCTGGCATAGCTTGGATTATGTTTTGGGTCATTATCCCGCTGTAGGATGAACCCCTGACCAACTAGGCGCATACCAGAGGGTACTGCATGGCGCTGCAGAATGCTGTGTTGGCTGTTTTGGTTCAGGGTGCCTCTCACAGCGGTGTTTCATGGCCCAGGCAAGTCTCTTTGTCTTATTCTGTATAATACTAGGGTATGTGGTTTATACAAAAAGCCCTTTTTGTATAATTCTGAAATTCCTTTTTTTAGTTTTGGGTAACCTTACCTTTTTTTAAACCTCTGGCAGTTCACCACGTACCTTTGTGCCATTTCAAGCTATTCGTTGGACTTGAACAACTTGAATTACATTAGATAACTGGAAAAATTGGGGTGTTCTAAAACTTTTGACTAGTATTGTATTTTCTAGACAACAAGAAAAAAACTGCACCTACTGACAAATTGTGCAGAAAAGAGTGTCACCATTTCTGGAAGATCCCTGAGGAATCTGTCCACGGGCAGCAGGAGGCGCTAAAGTTTTGGTCTTTCCCTGGTGAGCATCAGTTAAAAGTGACTCTCAATCTGTATTCCTACTCCTTTGTGTCGGCTGTAAGATATATTAAAACATTGTTCTTGTATTTTTCGTCATATTTGACGCTAAAATCAGAGTGCACTACACAACATTCAGAGCCTGGATAGCTCAGTCGGTAGAGCATCAGACTTTTAATCTGAGGGTCCAGGGTTCAAGTCCCTGTTCAGGCATGGCTCTTTTATAGACTCACTGCCAGCAAGCGCAAAGATTAAGGCTAATAGTGACTAATTAACACATGAAACTAACTGTTTGCCTGATTGGCCCCTACTCTGTGAACTTCTGTCTAGTTTTAAATATCTCAGCTTTATCTCCAGTTTTAAAACCAGCTGCTGGACTTGTGAGGTTCAGAGTTAAGAGTGAGGCACAAAACATTTGACACACGCCATCACCCGTCTTACCTCCTTGAGGACGGCCTCCTGCTGTGATGTTCGGCTCCCAGGTGCCATGATGCATAATGCAGCTCAAAGGCAACATGCTGGAGCCTGGTTCACTGAGAATCTCCGTCAGGTGGCAGACCTCCATCATATCGAAGTTCTGTCGGAAGTCCGACACCGACATCCTGACAGAGAGAGAGAGGAACAGAGCGACTGGCCAAACAGATTTTCCTTCGTCTGTAAATACTTAATGTGTTTGAGTAGCACTGGCACATCCAAGTTCAAAAACAAAGACACATTTGGTTTCTTCACTGCAATCATCTCATCTGCTCTGTTTGGAACTATTGGTGTTGTTTTAATCATCGCTGTCACCGTTTCATTCATCCCTGCTGAGTATCCACCCTGGGATGAGCAGGAACAGCCATGGGCGGCCCCATAAAAGTGTGACAGTCGCTGGTATGACATTACGATAAACTCACCAGAACTCTCCGTCCTCCTGTCTGACTCTGCCGAGTCGTTTCTGCTCCTCGATGCTCACAGTTTTCCACTCTTGACTGCAAACACAGAGGTTTGTAAACGTGCTGTAAATGTGTGAAGTATGTACTCAAGAAGGTGCGTTAGTAAGGTGACGTTTTGTTTGTATGTGACCTCATGGATTCAGATTAAAGAGGCAGTAAATTGAGCGATGAGATCAGTGCAAACGCATTGATTATATAAATTATTTTAAGATTATTAAACTATTTAAGATGTTTTTATGTTATTTTCTGTGTTTTTGTACTTCCCTTTTTTCAGTGTCTTTTTTTTTAAACACACTGAATTTTAATCTCACATTTGACTTTAGACAACAGTAATAAAAACCACGAAGCACAAGAAACTGTGATCTATGCTCTGCACGTCACGTCCAGGTGGCCCACGATTACTGCGATTAGCCCATTCACTCCCCTCACTTCCTCCAATGCATTACCAGCTACTTCTTCTTCTGATGCCATTTTTGAGTTGACTGAAAGGATTTAAATTTAGAGTAAGTTTAATCAGCACTGCTCATTGGATGATCTTCATACCCTTTGAAGTCACTCCAGGGCCCCTCCCACTCTGTGTCGCCCCAAGGATTGAGGATTCGCACCAGATATTCAGTGCCGAGTGTCGTCCTCACCTGGCAGGAGAGGAGGCAAATCAAGTGAGAGTGCAGCTATGAGTCATTTAGATTTCTACTTAAGATTAGAGATGGCACGATACCACTTTTTTATGTCCGATACCGATATCATAAATTTGGATATCTGCCGATACCGATATGAATCCGATATAGTGTGTTTTTTAATCAATAAAAGTTTTTTTAATATCTTGCTGCATTTTGTATAAGTTTATACTCAAGTTTAAATAAATAACAACACTAAAGCTATTCTGTTATACCTGTATGTAAAAAACACACTGCACCCAAAATATTTCATAGTTCAGCAACACTGATCAATCTAATAAACCTAAATCTGCTCCATCCTCCCGATTCTGGTGTTTTAAAGAGTACTTAGCAGAAATATTAAGCAACCTAACCAATAGGGTTGCAAACTCCCAGCAAAAAAAAAAAAATAGGGAACCACCCTCCACCTCATGATGCTTAATCGATGTAATCAAATTTAATTTGATGCAGGGGAAAATACACAGAAATAAATTATTTTTCAAGAATAATTAAATAGATTCAACATCTTTCTTCAACAGAACTGCAGACTGCACAGATGGTATCTTCCCAAAGGAAAAAGTAGTATAGCTTACTAGGGTATATTAGACTTAACAGTTACTATATACAGTAATGGACTTCTATATATTTTCCATCAGATTAAAACTTTGGGTGTAAGATTCAGATAATTATTTATTAAAAGCTCAACATTTTAAATGAGAATAAGAAAGAAAAGTTTGTCTTTGTGCCCCCTTTTCCCTGTTCATGCCCTATCGGCCCCCCTGGCTAAACTTTGCTAGATCCGCCCCTGCACAGTTACGTCAGCTGTAGAAAAAGATCCTGGTGTAGAAATAATATTAAATAAATTCTAACAACAGCTTATCAAGGTTAATAGTGCTGCTGTTGTTCAGCCGCTGGTTTCCTCTTTCTGGTGAGAAGTGAGCCAAAAACAAAGAAGAGAGACGGACTCGCGACAGAAAAGCCGATCAGCTGATCGTTAATCAGTTTCATGATTGAAGTAGCAGCAGGAGAGAGAGAGAGAGAGGCAGTCCCTCCATATATCTGTTGTTAAGCTTAACGTGGGAACGCAAGCAAGCTTTGTGAGGTGCTTTTTTGATATTTAATGGATCGGATTACATTTTTTATTTCTCGCCGATATCCGATCCAATAATTTGGGTCAGTATCGGACCGATACTGATACGTAATATCGGATCGGTCCATCTCTACTTAAGATACAGAAACACTGCATTTAATTTGTCCTGCTTTTGTATTTATGTGTAATTAGGACTTTAACATTTCTTGGTCGTGTTCAGTGACAGTTACCTTATCCACTGCAGTCAGAGCGTAGGCATGTCTAAACATGATTCCCAGTTCATTCCTCTGCTCCAGAGGACCCTGGAGGGGGAAAAAGCCAACCAACCACAGTGAGGACAGAAGGAGACAAACAAAATGACTCATAAATGAATGCAGGAACGCCTCCGTGTTTCCCAGCAGGTTCAGATCTAAATCATCCCTCACAGGTCCTTACTGTACCTGGCAGTTGGCACAGTTGATGAGTGCTCCTCTGACCAGCAGGTGTCTGAGGAAGGTCGGCAAGTCTCTGGGAAGTGAGGCCACCTGGAAAACCTCTGTCACCCCGCCCGTCATATCCACCATGGCCTCATGAGGGTAGCCCATGCCCAGAGCTAGGTAGCCACCATTCAACCTGGGACAGAAAGGGAAATATCAGGTTTTCTGAACGGTTTTTGAAAGATCTCCTGAATTGGCCTTTCTAACTGAACTCTGACTGACAAATCTGCCCAGGAAAGGTTTGAACAATTCGACATTTAATGTTTGAGATATTATCATTATCCTTATCATTATTATGCCCACTTTTTCACTCACTTATCAACTACTTGTTCTTAAAGTGTGAAGAACAGATGCTCAAATGATCCACAATACTCTGAGTAGGAACAGACGCTGAAATTTAGAATCTTTTAAAACACAGACACTGGATGTTAGTTACTATTTAGCCATTTCAGCATGTTTACATGTTTATTTGTTCTATCATTTCTCTCGCTGCTATATAGTCATATTTATTTTTCCATATAAATGCAACAAAATCTGGAAAATGTTCACTCTGCATGGCACTATGTAAAAAAAAAAAAACATATTTTTTATTTCCTCTAAATTCAGTTTTCAGCATCAGCAGCATGGGATACAACATCACACACAGGAACAGACATAGCACCTGTACCCTTCATGTTTTGTCTTGTATCTGATAATTCACTGGAGAAAACTTCAAAAAGTAATTCTCCAAAAGTTGATTCTGTTCATCTGGACGTAGCGTGCCTGTGATTGCAGCCATTCCCCAACTCTCTGTGAATGGGACTCATGGCCATTGATCAGTGGTTGTTGATCAATGGTCATGAGAATTTGCATAATTAAGATTAAGGAACTGACCTCCCAGCCCATTGTTCCTTCAGTGGGCTGGTTTCAGTCATTATGTAAATGTCCTGTTTATAAGATTGAAACCTGCAGCTGAGACTGAAGACGTCACCTGATGATGACGAAATGTTTCTCCCACAAAACGCTACGTCCAGATGAACAGAATCAACTTTTTGGAGATTTACTTTCCTGGATGATTGAGATGCATCAAGACGTTCAAAAAGTATAGTTTGGGTGATTCTTCAAGCGTCATATCACTGTGTGGGATAGGTGGCAGCTTACAGCATATGAACGCACTTTTTGTTAACATTACGACACCAGGCTGATCTTCTAGCAGTGATTCGTTCTGAGTAGAAAAACACATGCTGTCATGTCATTATCTCCTGTACTTATGAAGGGCTCAGAAATGGTGGGAAAACTCGAACTTGAAAGACCTGGAACTCAGGAAAGAGTCATAGTATGATGCTAAAATTTTGGATAAAATTAAGAGGTTTAGGTGAAACGTATGGATATGGAATATGGATTTGTGGTTATGTAACAGGCAAAAGAAGACCACATGTCTATCAGAGAGGCTGAAATGTTCAGTGAGACATGAACACCTAGACAGCGGCTGACTGGGACTCACTTGGCGTAGGCTTTCTCCAGCAGGGCGCTCCAGAACTCCTGTCTGTCTGGGGACCTGAGGAAGATCAGATTGTTGTTCACAGTGGGCAGCAGGTCATCGATCTGTACCTCCTCCCACTGACCGTACTGCCAGAACTACACAGCGAGAGAAAGAGAGAGAGAATATCATCTGATTTAGGCTGAGAATTCACTTGAAGAAGATAACTGCATATTAAAAAGTGCTTTTGTACCCTGAAAGTGAAGCAACCACTGTATCCATCTTGGAAGCTCTGGCCCAGAGGCACAACCTTCTTTAGCAGCGATTGATTCATGGAGAGAGACGCTATAGCCGAGAGTAACCAGCAGTCAGCTGGAAAAGAATGAAGTAGGTCATGACATCATTTAAAGCTTCAGTGCACAATGCTGGATGGTCCGCTTTCCATTTTAAATCACTTCAAGCCGTGCACCATCTTTCACCTACACTCTCCATTAAACCTTTATGTGCTGGGTGTAACAGCTATTCAACGCTGACATACAGCATCTACAGAGAGCTGTTTGCACTGTTGTATTTGAGGAAGGAGGGACATGTTTAACCTGGTCTTCAGGGTGTGACACAGACCCACCTGTGTGGAAGGAACAGAAAAGACCTGAGGTTCTCAATCTGATGTAGCTACTGTATACGATTTGTTTTGTCCTTGATGCCACTCAGCTCAGTTAATTTTACCCAGTCACCAGTGTAAGTACTGCAGCAGAGATATACACAGTTTCAATGGCCCTGAACTCTTTCCAGGCTGCACCCCTCCCACCCTCCAAAGTAGGGCTGCCATGATTAGTCGACTAGTCACGATTATGTTGACTATCAAAGTCGTCGACGACTGATTTAATAGTCGACGCGTCGTTTGAAGCTTTGTAAGATCCCAAAAGACGCAGGAATAAGTAGTAGGATTTAAGAGTGTAATAACGGACTGAAACAGAAGATGGCAGCACTGCATGTACAAGGATGCCAGCTGCCGTTAAACCCCGAAGAAGAAGAAGCTGTGTCCCAGAATTCATAGCGCGGCCCAGCTCAGTTTCTAACAATGGCGGCAGCTAGTTAGTTTTAATATTACTCTTATTATTCTTTCTGGGTCACAAAATAAACGTTTAACATATTTTCAGGCGAGAATGTAGCTGTGTAAACCTCAAATATCTGCTCAGTTTATCAAGACACCACATATTTTCAAAAGTGCTCCGACGTTTTCGGAGACGTCTGTTACCCACTAGCTCGATAGCTAGCCGGGGGCTAGGCTAACTAGAGCCGTGAGAACACCGGACTCCCGGCTAATCGTTTTCAAACCCACCGCCGTCTTTCGCTACTCAGGTTAAACATGATATATAAGTCACTTAGATAACTTAAAAGTGTTATTGTTTGGCCTTTTTCAGTATTTTATTTGTTCCTGAGTAAATCGGTTTGGCTGAGATTAAAGTTATAGTTTTTACACAGCTGAATAAACATCAAGCAGACAGCTGATTATCAGAAGTGTGAGATGCTCGAGAATTTACTCCGGTGTCCTGTTATATTTTAGATAGCAAGGAGTTTATTAAACTTCACCGAAACAATCTGCAAATTTCATTAAAATTTAATAAACTATCATCTTGTCTTTATTTTTAGTTAGCACATACCTTAAACACTTAAAGCTGTAAGCTAATGATAGTTATATAAGAGCAGATGCTGCTGGTGCAATAAGCTGTACGTTTTACGTCCAATGGATGATGATCTGATTAGTCGACTAATCGCAAAAATAATCAGTGACTACTCGACTATCAAAATAATCGTCTGTGGCAGCCCTAGTCCAAAGTGACCCGGTGTCAGCTGGGAGAAGTTCCAGCATCTCTTTGATCTTCTCTACTTTTAAGACTAGTCTTAAAACTTGGTTTGAGGGTGTAGGCTGCTGCAGGATTTCTTGTTTTAGTCACATTTTCCACTTACTATGTGTTTATACACATAATCTTCCAGCAGAACAGATTGGTTTTGCTGGAGGATTCTTCCTGCTAAAAGGGAGTTTTTCCTTCCCACTGTCGCCAAAGCTCTTGCTCATAGGGAGTCGAGAGTTTTTACCTTACAATATAAAGTGCCTTGAGGCAACTGTTATTGTGATTTGGTACTATATAAATAAAATTAAACTGAACTGAATTGAATCAGCACAATACTATCAACGTCAGCACGAGGTTGTTTATCCAGACTGGATCTGTGCCGTGTCTTTATCCGACTCCCGCCCTCCCTCCTGTCAAAAACAGACTTAGCATTTCTAGGAGGCCTGTAAAACACGCTGCAGGGCATTTCCTGGAATCAGTAGTGCTATGTTGAATGGGTGGGGCCAGCTCTGGTGGCCACATCAGTGCACTCCTGGGGTTCAAGGGCTGTTAGAAATAAGCTATAGCAGCTTATTTTTGAAAGCGAGGGGCTACAACAAAGGATTAGACTGAACAGCAAATCATGCAAAGCTGCTCTGGTGGAGTTCAAGAATGAAAAGGTGGTGGAAATGAGCAGAATAGGTCCACTTGAACTGAAAATACTTAGCTTATACGACCGAGTAGTACAGGAGATCTCTACTTACAGAGGTTCCCCTGGCAAAAATCCAGCCTCGTTGCGCCATCGACTATGAACTGAGGTGATGAACAGAGTTCCTGGAAACAGAGCAATGATTGGTTGAAACAAAGACATGAAAGAGCAGGAAGATGAATGCAAATAAACTTGATCTGACTTGTCTGCAGAGCCAAAGGGAAAGGCAGATAAAAGCTCATCCATCAGAACAATGTGGCACAAACTTGGCACACTGATGTGTGACTCCGAGTCAGACGGGAAGACTGACATGAGTTTCACCAATGTTCAGTGTTTATCACGATAGAATTTTTAAAGGTGCAGAAATAAAAATGTATCAAATTTTTATAAATAATTATCATTCATGTGATAATTCAAAAGTAACTAAGATAAGATAAGAAGCAACTTTTATTATAACCTGAGATCTATGACGTCCCCACAACTGCAGTTCCTCTAGTGGCGACTCGAGTCAGTCCGCATACTTGGACTTGCTCAGATTGCAAAGAGTAATGACTTGTTATCAGTACAAACACTTTGAAAAACTGTCTGTGTATTCACCAGCATACGCAGTCTTCAAAAATGTGTGCGGCACCAACATTTGCTACCGCCTCAGGCCTTCTGCCTTTACACTTATCTAGGTTGCACATAGTTCACAGATATGAGAGAATCCCTCCTGATTATGACATTAATCAGTGAATAAAAAACTATGGGCACCTTTTTATGAGTGAAAGCTATAGAGCACCGTGTTCTTGAAGTAACCTGTGTGGTACAACACAGCAAAGACAGTATACTTTACGTTTTTTAAACCCCAAAGCATGAACAGGAACTTGAACCCAGGATCAAAAGGCTGATGCTTTTCTACAGAGCTGCCCAGGCTCTAATGGTTAGTGGGACAGTTCAAATTCGTACCTAAAAATGTGGATATTAGCAGTTGAAATGATTAGCTGTTAATGTAACTACGTGTTGGCTTTGACATCGCTAACGATATGAGATAAATGTGTGGATAATATACTCATTTCTAACCCTGTCCATCCTGCTCACTCCCAGTCAAAATCTTAAAAGCTTAAAAAAAAAAAAGCTCAGCTTCTCGTTTCATGACCGTCACCTTCTTCAAACCATTCCTCACAGCAGGTCTCACTAGCATCTTTGAAACCTTCAAAGATGCTAGTGAGGGGGGCGATCGTGGCTCAAGAGTTGGGAGTTCGTCTTGTAATCAGAAGGTTGCCGGTTCGAGCCCCGGCTCGGACAGTCTCGGTCGTTGTGTCCTTGGGCAAGACACTTCACCTACTGGTGTTGGCCAGAAGGGCCGATGGTGCGATATGGCAGCCTCGCTTCTGTCAGTCTGCCCCAGGGCAGCTGTAGCTGCCTCCACCAGTGTGTGAATGGGTGGATGACTGGGTGTGTAAAGCGCCTTGGGGTCCCTAGGGGGGACTAGTAAAAGCGCTATACAAATACAGACCATTTACTTCCCTTTTACTCTTGCTGCTATCATACAGTTACGAATCACCCCCACTCATCTTCTCCCACTCCCCCCTGTCTGCACTCTCTTCTTGTGCTGTGTGCATTGCTTTGGATAGCTGACTCATCTTCACTACCTCTGCTCTTTGCAGCTTCACTCTTACATCTCATTCATACACAGGAATTGTTTTGTTTCTACTGAGCTTACCTCCATCTCTCATACACCAGCCCTCTACTCTCACTACATAGAATTTTTATACACTTATAGCATTCATTTTTTAATGTGCAAAACCTTCTAATCTCACATGCACTTGTATGTTGTATTTCTTTTTGTTTTTTTACTTTTTGCATGATGGGAATAAAATAAAAAGTGCTTTAAAAGTAAACTTGACTTAATTGAGTGACATTATGTGTCTAATCCATATGTCTGTGGTAAAGAGTCCACAGTTACAGGGTTTCTATGGATTTCCTGGAAACTACGATGGTGAACACATGAGTGACAAGCGTCTCTGAGGTAATTACTCAGAGTTTCGATTTAGGAGGGAGCGATGAAGGATTGATGGCCTCATTCTGTCAACACTGGCTTACTGCAGCGTACGAGGAAGGACAACTCTCATTGTGATGGTGTTCCTGTGACATGTGTCCTTCTCCCTAAATCAGTGTGTGTTGTACTAATGCACAGCCTGCCCATTCAGAAATGTCTGCCTTTAACTGTCTCATTTTGTTTGCATCGGTCTATACAAGTTATAGGATTTTGTAAACAGACACAACTAACTTCACACTGCTGAACAGTTTTCTTGGTATTTAGATGCAAACAGCAATAAATGAAAATGAAAATGTTGCAGCTGTGGATGACGCACTCCAGGAAGTTTGCTAACGTACCGTTTGCTGTTATATTAGCCTACACTTCAGGTTACACTGAATACATAGAATATGAAGATTTGTTTGTTTTAATCTTTATTCTTGCAAACACTGGATCAGACTTTAAACCTCTGTGGTGCTTCCAGCTCTTCCTGTTTTACCAAAGACAAAGAACTTCTGACATTTTTCTTTTCACTGCCATCTGAAGTCTTTTGAGTCAGCAGCAGCAGGAAGTTCGTTTCTGATTCCGTGTGAGGGAATTTACAGAAAGCAAGTTTGTGCCCACTGCATCCTGCGTGCTCCATTCAGGCAGTAAGCCTTGTGTAAATACAGTTTGTACAATAACAGTCAGTACAGACAACATGATCTATCTACAGGAACTCACTGACTCAATCTTAATGACTATACTGCTTTAAGCATGAAAACCTAAATAAAATCTACTTCTAGACATGGAACACACCCTGAAACTGGCCAAAGGGAATGTTTTAAGGTAAACGTTTCCATGATACTCTGAAAGAAGTGCCTCCACAGTTAAGGCAAAGGTTGGTGTGATGCTATACGCCTGAATTATACCTCTGTGTCAGATCTACTTTGTAACTTATGCCACAACCGGAACTCAATTTTAATGCAAATGCTGCAAAAATGTAACTTCGGGTTGATGTTTGTCCTAAAGACTTGAACGCTGTGCAAGGCTCCAGTGTAGGGATAAAAGGAGCTTCTACGTAAGTTAGGAGGTAAATTTCCTGTAGAAGTCTAAATGAAGCTTTGAAGTTTTCCATTTTCTGACTACATGAGTTTTAAAGTTCCCTCGCCCAAAACTGCTTTCCACTTTCCACAGTGTTATATAAACTAAAAGTGCTGCAGACAATTGTTAGGGACAAGCTGTTTATTCCTTACACACAGGGTTGTTGTTAAAACACAGCTCGCCTGAACAGGGACTTGAACCCTGGACCCTCAGATTAAAAGTCTGATGCTCTACCGACTGAGCTATCCAGGCTCCCGCCAGGAGGGGAAATCTCTCTATCGTCAAACTGAATTTCAGCCAGCGTGGTCCATGCAAAACCTCTCAGTCAGTCACTGAGATGATGTGATTATCTCATCAGTGTCAATCATTAGAACCATGAAGCTCCACGATCTGAGTTATAAAACCATGAAACAAGAAGTAACACGCTCAAAATTTGCGCTCTGCATGTGAAGACAGAAATGTGCGCCATCAGCCGAACTTTCACGAGCGCCTTAACCGGTGTAACGTGCACATGCGTGTTATTTTGTTTGATCTTACATATATTAGCAAATATAAAACAAACCTGTAGTATATACCGTACATTATGTTCTATTAAAGCAAGTGAACAGAAAGGCTGCATTCGTTGATTCCTGTTCAGATACCTTAGTTGGATATTTTACATATTTAGCCGACACAGACCGTGTTTAGCAGCAGATTTAATCTCACCCACCCTGCATCCTGCCCAGCCCTCAAGTCAGAAAGAAGAGAAGCAAAGCGAGCGGATGCAGGATAATACAGAGCTAAAGGACAACACTGAGCCCTGTCTTTGTTTCCCTCCTGATGCCCTGCAGGGTTTGGGTTGCCTTCATTTTATCTCTGTGGAGCCTTTCTGAAACACACCCTTGCAAATATGACTCTGTCGCACACTGATTGTAACTCTGCAGTTGACCAACTCGGGACACTACAGGGCAAAATAACAACTGGTTCACATCTGGCACAAGGCTGTAACTGGTAACAGTGATTCACAGAGATCCACCAGAATTTAGATTTTTACCAGGTGAGTTTTTAATGTTAAAGGTAAAAAAAAAAACCCACAGAGACTCAGAGAAACAAAATAACGACTTACATAAGTGTGAAATTAAGTGTAATTTGAAACTGCAATTCGACCCGCTGAGTGGAATCTTCCTGTTATAACGTGTGGTGTTAGTTATTGTCCGTCTGCCTTTACCTGGTATTTAAAAAACCATCCAGGTGTTCTCAAAGTGACCTCAGCTGCTCTTAAAAGTATTTTAATCAGTATAAAAACAGCCTTTATTGTGTAAATGTGACTGTTACTCTGTAATGATAATTACAGCATCACACACAGTACTGATCACAGGGGGAAATGAGGCGGCCTACAGAGATGAGGTCCTGAAGCTGGGTGCATTAAACAACCTGGCACTTAGCATCACCAAGACCAAGGAACTCATCCTGCCCCTGCCCCCCTGCACATCAACGGTGAATTTGTAGTTTGTTTCAAACTCCTTGGTGTCCACATCTCTGCAGACCTCTCCTGGTCAGTCAACAAGGCCCAGTAGTGGCTACACTTTCTAAGGATGCTCAGGAAGGAGCAACTAAACACCCCACTGCTGGTGACCTTCTATAGGTCCACCATCGAGAGCCTGCTGACCTATGCAGTGACAGTGTGGCACGCCAGCTGCACACAAGCAGGCAGGAAGAGACTGCAGAGGGAGGTAAACGTAGCACAAAAGAATGAGTGGCTGCCCCCTGCCCTCCTTGTCTGCCATCTATAACTCCCGTTGTCTCAGCAGGGCCAGAAACATCTTGAAGGACATCAGCCACCCTGGTTACCATCTTTTTAACCTACTCCCCTCTGGCAGGTGCTTCAGATCCATGCGGGCCAGAACAAACAGACTCGGGGATAGCTTCTACCCCAAAGCCATCACCATACTCGACTCAAAACTTGCACAAAACTAATTTGCACTGACTGTGTCCTCATTCTCTGGCTGTCTGTCTGTGTCACCCAGTGCAGTGTATTTATATTACGTGTATAGTTATATTATTGTATTTTTTTTATAATGTGTTAAGCACATGTGCACCTTTATGGAGCTGTTTTAAATCTCATTATAAAACATATAATGACAATAAAGGCTTTCACTTCCTAACTTAACCCATGGAGCTCTGTGGGAGTTTATTTTGAAGCTTTGTAATATTGTGTGTTTTACTGTATTTCAACTCTTTTATTCACAATATCGCATCAAAAACATGAAACTTTTTAACAGACATCTAGAAGAAAAGGAATAAATCATTACGTTCAGCTTCTTCATCCTCGCCAAAGGAGGAAAGCTTTCTCAATATACCATTCTTTTTTTAACTGTATGTATATATTTACATATTTAAAAGTTAACAAGTAAAACATTTGTGGTGCAGCACAACAGATAAAAATTCACATGCAAAACATGCGAAGATCGCAGATATGAAACTCTAAAGTCAAAATGTTAAAAGATTATCCTTCTGTCTGTTTCTCTGGTGGCAGGAGAAAAAGATTTTTACTACCAGACAACTTCAAGCACATAGTGTAGACAAACACAGTGATTACAACATTATTACCGAAGGAAGAAGAGAGCTGCTGGTTTTAAAGAACTCTGAATAAGCAGCTACACGCATCACGCTGTACTAATACTTTATTGTAGGCAGCATGAAATTGAAATACAAGTAAAGCACTTCAAAACTGCATCGTGTACTGTTGTTGTGTCTGCGTGACACCTGAAAACACTCGGGCAGTGCAAACTGGCCTGTGTTTATCTATTATTTGAAATCCGTTACTATTTTATTAGAGCAGCTTAAGCTACTTGCGTTGGTCTTGTACTGCCTGCAGGATGGTGTCACTGTGTGTATGTGCAACATCTGTAATCTGCAAACTGACTATTAGCTGTGGAGCAGAAAGCACACTTACCTTTTGAAATGTGCTGAAGAAGAATGCGCAAACATATGTGTGTGTGTGTAAATGAAGAGAGCTCGATGCTGCAGTATTTACTCTGTGGGAGTTTTTTTATGCATTTACGTTACGCAGCTGTTACGGGTTTGTTCTCCCTTTCGTAGTTACCTTTGGTCGCTTCCACTCGACCTCGCGCTGCATCGCCAGCGCTCCCACAGGGAAGGTAGAGTCCACGAACAGCCCGCTCGCCGGGCTCACTTCGCCGCTCTGCGGTATGCCCCCGCTCAGAATATCCGTCAGCCAGCGGCGGGACTGCGAGCCCAGCAGCTCGTCGGAGCACACGTCGCCGTCCACGTCGTCCTCCGGCGGCGGCAGGGAGCTCTCAGACGATACACTCACAGACTTTTTCATGGCGAACATTAGCAGTGCTCTACCTGACTTTCAGCGCTCTTTCATGTTTATAAGGTGCGCGGATAAGCCACGCCCCCTGATAAATCCGCCCAGGTAGATGCTCACCTGGGCGGGAAAAACAGTCCCGGAGGGTATTTATTGCGTTGCGTGAGTTAGTCCCGGTGTTGTGCCAAAAAGTGATTGCCTGCCAAAAACTGATTTCCAATGTTTCCGTGTATTTTTTATGTGTAATATCTTTATGTAAGTTGGTAAATAGACTTCGGTGAACAGCGTTTACAAAGGGATTATATATAGAATTAAAAGATTATCTGTTTTTTCAAGTATCTTTACAGCTCTGTGTTATTGTACTTACATTATAACCAATCCGGTCCTTTATCCTCGTTTAAAATATTTTTACAGAACTATTGTCATATTTGCTGCCATTTCTGCTGTCCTCTTGGCCAGCTTACTCTGACAAAATACATTTTTAATGTTAATGAGATTTTTTTAACTGCATAAATAAAGGTTATATAAAAGTCACTGCCAAAAACTGATTGCGGCTTCTACCTTGTTACACGAATGTTGTTTGTGGCTCAATATGACTTTATGTCATCCATGAGGGATGCATTTAACATATGTTTCACATATTATAGCCCAACAAGTTACTTATAGCAGTTTAAATACGAGTAATCACTTTTTGGCAGACAATCACTTTTTGGCACAACACCGGAAAAACCCGCTGAAGGTTTCCAGGATGTCCTCAGTGGAGAGGTCACAGGAGCATTACCAATACACACGCGTGTGAAAACTAGTGTCCAATTCCAGTAACTGTTACAAATCTTACAAGTTTTGCCAGACTGTGAAGTTAAAACTCAAGTGCCTTACACCTTATCTACCAGCAGGGGGCGCCTCCTGAAGGTGGGAACAGAAGCCTAGACTGTTTAGATATCTGCAGAAAATGTGAAATTGTGCTCACTTAACCTTTGACCTTAGTTAACGCTTTCCAGATATCTTTATGGGCCAGCCGAGGCTGCTGAGTGACCCCTCATCTGGGACTCTCCTCAGCTCTTTCTGGGACAGCAGCTGCCCCTCTGTTGGTCTTCCTTGGTCTCTTGTGTTCTGGGGGCCTCTGGATGTCTGGAGTCTTGATCTCCTCCATACCTGCTTCATGCCCTGGAGGACGGGGCTGTGCCCCCCCACACCCTCTAACAGATCATTACATGAAGGAACCTTTTAAAAACAAGCGCGTCCATGCTCACAGGTGTACACACGGGTGCTCACACACACAAACTACACCCTTTTTGGCTCCTACCTCAAAGCACACTGTGCTGTCGATCTTACGTGCTGCACAATAATGTTTAACCCTTAGTATTTACTGTGATATTCCCATATATCATTGTGATGTTGTTTATCCCTTGTTAAATGCTTGTTTTTCTTTCTCAACAGGTGATTGATAGATGTATTTTTGTCTGCTTATTTTGTTGGTTTTTGGTTTTTGCCCTTTATCCCCATCCCTCTTCTCCACTGTTTTCCCCCCTCTTTCTTTCTCCCTTTTCTTTTCCTCATTCAAGTCTGTCAAGTGAAAATAAAAAATAAAATAAACAATAAAAGGTGAATCAAATAGACCAATACGGCAAGGCTGGGATGGTCCATTTGGTAAAGTAAATCCGTTGGGCATCTTTCTTCACCTTTAGACAATAATTCTGATGGCAAAAGAACCAAACGGGACAGGCAAAAAAAATAAAAATAATAATAATTATTAACTGACACAGACTCTTATTTTGTAAATGACTTCTCACACCATGTTAAAGACTATTATTAAAGTTACTCACAATACTTGAAATGTGTGAAATTATTCCTATTTATTCCATTTATCCCTTTTGTACACTCTGTATTTATATGTGTATATATGATATATGTCTGCTCACATTCTGTAACTTCTGTCGGTGCTGTGCTATTGGAAACCGAATTTCCTGGGGGAACCCACCCGAGGGATTAATAAAGTTTCATCTAATCTAATCTAAAATGGTGACATTAATAAAACCCCACTTGAGGCTTTATAACGGGAACTTTACAAACCAGCAGGTGACTCTGACATATTTTACAGACGGTAACGTTATCAGTGGTCCTTGATGCACTTTAACTTTAGACTAACAAACCACTGCAAACATATTTTATCTTGTTTTAATCATAAAATCTAAAACATTTCTCACCCATGAATTTGAGATTTTAGTAGTGATGAGGAAACCTCTGTGTAGAACACAAAGCCGCTGAGCGGGTGAACAATAAGTACCCAACTTCCTCTTACACCATCACACACTCAACACGCAGAAAAACCTAAAATTACAACACCTTCACCACAGGATGACTAAGTAGCAGCTTTAAGCCTCCTTAAGGCTTCCCAACAGCTCTCAGTCAACGCCCTGATACTGTTTAGGAGAACAGATCAAAAATCAATCAATCAATCAAGACGCAAACACAGACAGGCTGGAAATGATAAATTACTTTTATTGAGAAAACTTGTGATTATGAAAACTAATGACCTGTCTGACTCCATCATAACTGCTGTGTGTGGTTGTTTGTGTGTGAGCATATTTATGCGTTTCCATCACTGAGATGTGGCCATGATGCTAGATACACCTGTACAAGGAAAACAAAGGGAGAGCGGGGAAAAGAGAAGGAAATGAGGTATGAATATGAAATCTCTGACTTCACTTCCAGTCACAGTGACACAAGTAAAACACAAAAGACCTGCAAGGACCCGGGTTTGTCGGGCCTACGAGGGGGTGGTGGGTGCATTGTCTCACATGAGTCTTACTTAACACAATAAACAAATGGATTTTATGCTGATACTAATAAGATCCCTCTTTAAAAAAAACAAAAATTTTTTAATTACAACCCCGGCGATTTCGCTTTTGTAAAACAACACAAGTAGTTAGAACAATGCGGCGTTCGAGTGGTTTGACTCTCGGTGGGTTTTTTTGATTAGCTGTGACTGTGACGCAGCGGCAACACTCACTCTCAAAGTCGATCTTCTCCACGATGTTCTTGGGCTTGACGCTCTCCTCCTGGTTGTAGATGAAGATTTGTCCGTCCTCGTTCTCCGTCCAGCCGTACTTGTTCATCCACACCTTCACCTGCGTGTCTGCACACACAGAAAACAGAGGTTCACACAGATTTACCACCAACATGGAGTCCAATTGTCCGCTTTACTTTAAAGACGGCTGATTTATATTGAGCTGTGCCCATTAGAAACTAGCTGCTGATTTAACCCTTTAAGACCGACCATAGAACCAAGTCTGCCAGAGCTTATATTATATGTTTACATGCTGTGGAGCCATTTTTGGGAGCATTTCAAGTTGCTATACATCAATACAACCATTATAGCCTAAATTTTAATAATATGTCTGCATTAAGTGCATAGTAATTACATAAATTGCAAAAAAGTGCAATAAACTACAAAAAAATTGAAAATCGTTTTTGTTTTTTAACATATATTTCTAGTTAGAGAAATTTAAGAGGCTTATCCCTCAAAACTGTAAATACAAAAAAGTTGCACAAACTAGTTTCCCACCACAGGAAATTTATTTTGAGTGTCTTCATAGTTTTATTTTTGAAATACACCAATTTTTATACACTGCAGGAAAAACGAAAATAAATATTATAGTGAAAAATTTGCAAAAAAGCAGCATATGCATCAAAATAAACTATTTCCAGCAGTGCAATATGAGTCCTAAGCATCCCAGAAACCACACAGAAAGTCATAAAGTCAAAGATAACTTTTAAAAACACCAGTATAGGCTCATGAGGCCCTGATGGTAAAAAACTACATTTCCGCGAAAATGATGTCACTTCCGGTTTCGGGCAGGTCATGGCGGACATGCGATAGTTCGCGCTGACGTCTATTCCAACGTAGGAAGTGTTATGAACAGCTGATCGGATCGGCAAAGCGTGTTTCTGGAATATTATGTTTTTGTTGCTGCAAGCGCTTTTTATGCAGTTTTTGCAAAGCTATATGTGGAAGGAAACTGTGACCGAGGACAAGCTGATGGCATAAGATGTAAGTACAACTCCTCCGGTTTCATATGCAAAATAAATTATTGCGCTAGCTTACGTGGTTGCAGAGCTACCGGGATTTAAAAGTAGTTACTCAAAACGGAGCGTGCCCGCTCCGACCGGTTTTAAAGGGTTAACAGATGCGCGTCGTTACGTGTCACACAGTCAAAACAACTTATAGTCTTTAAATATCAAAGGTTGATTGCACTGAGCCGTCTGCCAGGTTTTTACACGTGTGTGTCAAAGGTCTTACCCAGCGGGTCTCCGAGCATCTCGGCCAGTAAGCGGCGATCGATGGTCTGGTAGGTGATGCCCACAACATGGCAGATAACTAAACAGAAAACATTCGAGTTTGTATCATGTTCAAACAGTTTCGTGTGGTTTATTCTCAGAATTTGCATCACTGCACCGTGTGGGCGTGTCTGTCCTGGACATTTTCCACAGGTTGTTCAATTAAACCAGCTGTTTGTGTTCAGTGTAGTGGCATGCTGCCCAACGTGCTGAGTCAGAGGACGATACTCACACTTGCGCACAGAGTCCTCAAAACCAGTAATGCCATCGATGAGCTCTCTGTTCTCCTCTAGACTCGTCTGTCCAGGACGGGACAGAGAGGAGAGGAAACAAACATCAGCACGAGAAAACCAGAAAAATCGCAACACAGAAATCAGGAATGTCCTGAAAGGCAATTAGGATTAAAATGATAATAAAAATTGTTTTAAATGTGCTTCAAAAGCATTTTGACAAATAGAAGCAGAATACTTCATTCAAAGAGCAAGTCGGGCCCAAAACAAACTATTTAAGAAAGATTAGGACACAATTCATTCAGTTCACACTAAAACGAAGGGAACAGCAGCAGGCGAGGTTTGAGGGAAAGATGAGCACTGATGACTCGGGCAGGTCGGAGCTCCGTTTTGGTGATTAATGTCAATTTTAAGTAGAAGCAGGAGGACGGGACACAAGTTTTGATGTGTGGCTCAAACTGTCCACATTTTTCATTCCATTTTTTTAAAACTCTATGTCAACCAATCAACGCACGCTAGCGTCTGGACCAACCACTTTGACTTGCCCTTTGAACTCTGCTGCTCCTGCTGGGAAAGGAGAAGCTGAATTCTACGAGCTACTTTGTTGCTTGAGAAAAAAGGCCATACTAATAGTTTCTGGAAACCACGTGTCCTCAGCACAGCCCTTCAGCTGATGGCCCTGTTGAGGTTTTATTGTGTTTCTCTTACATGGATGCAGAGATTTCTGTGCATGTGGTTTAGTGTGAGTTTCGTACCCAGAAGCTCTGGAAGTGGCACGTCTCCAGCAGGTTCCCCAGATAGAGGATCTGTCTGATGGGCCGCTCCTCCTGCTGCGACACAGTAGTCAAGGAAATGCCCCCCTGACCCCAACACAGAGCCTTCTTTGCATCCTAAAATAAATAATAACTCATAGTGCTTTTAATCTTTTTGGCACAGATATTTTTTTCTTCCAGTAATTTATAACAACAAACATTTAACACCTACAGAAAATTCTGATTTTCAGATTTCAGACAACATATTAATACTATTTCAACTTCGTCTAGAATGGGGGGAAATAATTATTTTAGCTGGTTAGCTCAATTCACTGAGGATTACATTGGAGGTGGACCTCCATTAGGCACAATGGAGACATTTCTACTGCAGCAGAGTAAAAGGATTAATATTCATAAAGATGTCTGTCCAAAGTGGGACAGAAGCATGAACTTCTAATCAACTTCTTAAAGTTTCCATAACTCCAGTCTGCACACATACACACACACACATTCAGAGAACCTGTCACATATAAATCTCCCAGAATGCAGCGCTCAGAGAGAAAGCACCAAAAGGATACGTGTGTCTGGTCGATCATGCACTTGCAGAGTGTGAAGTCGGTGTGTGGCAGGTTGGTCAGCGCCTTCAGCAGAATCTGTGAGGTCACTTGAGTCTGGAAGTATGCTGGATTAAACTGGTACCTGCACAAATGTCAAGATTAGAGTCATCACCACTCAAACATCAAGGTATCCAACAGGTAAATCAAATAAAGACCATTCTGGTATATTCCTAAGAGCTCTGTCTCCAAATTATTTAGAGTCGGTAATATTTTTAGCAGTGTGTAAAAGTCGCTTTCTTCGCTATCGAAGGCAAGTCTGCTGCTTCCTGGAGCCGACATCCAGCAGTAGAGGCAGGCTGGCAGAGACTGAGCTGCCTTTGTTTTATGATCAGAATCACGCCATAGTCAGGGCGTGAGTCCCCTATTGGATAAAACTTCCACCTATTTTTTTTTCTATCATTAAATTTTTTCCCTTTATTTATATTTTTAAAAAAATCCAGTGTCTTAAAGTTGAATAGCTGCTGTTTGGGTAACTTATGTAACTTACAGCTTGAGCACAGCAAGGTTTGCTTCCAGGTCGTAGGCATTTTCTCTCGCTTGCGTCTCCACGTAGCGCTCCAGCGTTGCAAGGTTTTCTGGGTTGTACCTGTGAGGGGAGATGAGATTATTATGCATAAATAAAAGCAAATGTTTCAGTGCTTTTTTTTTCATTTATGTGCTTATAAGCTTAAAATATGTTTGTCGAGAGTTGCACTACATCTTCAGGATAACCCTGATTCTACATTGGGTTCCCACGCTGTGGAAGAGGTCATGCCATCCCAGTGGCCCTGATATTGTGTATTATGAATACTCTGGAGATATTAATCCTAGACCAGCCCCGGCACGTGATCAGCCCACTGATGGATCCCTCTGCAGTTTATCTACCAGCCCAGATGAGGACGCCAGTTTCTACCTGCTCAACCAGGTCTACAAAGCTAGCGAGCATTGTGAGAGTTTTTTTTTAAACTTTTTCAGTGCCTTCAAAACCATCAAACCAACCGTATTTTATATCAAACTAACTGGGCTCAGCTGCATGCTTCCCTGGATAGTTGAAACCACAGAGTGTGTGTCTGCAGCACTGTATGCCAGACAGCGTGGCTAGCGAAATTTAGACACTACTGGACAAATATTCGCAGGTCCTCCGTTCAAACTGGAAAGCAACAGGAGCACATTTAGCAAATGATAATCCAGCACAGAACACCATGAGAAATCATTCCCACCTGTGGCCAACAAACTTTACAACTCCTCCTTATGACATCTGAGCTTTCTTAAATCACCATATCCTATTTGCACCTTAATTTTTTCCTTGTTTTTTTTAAATATAGCGTTTACAATTTCCTGTCTTTCACATTTATATCTTAACTGAGCCTCTATAACAGGGGTCCCCAATCCCAGTCCACGAGGGCCGGTGTCCCTGCAGGTTTTAGATGTGTCCTTGATCCATCACAGCTGATTTAAATGGATAAATGACCTCCTCAACATGTTTTGAAGTTCTCCAGAGGCCTGGTAATTAACTAATCATGTGATTCAGGTGTGTTGACCCAGGGTGAGATCTAAAACCTGCAGGGACACCGGGCCCCGTGTTATAGAGAAGGGATTGGGGACCCCTGCTCTATAACAAAGCAATTTTCTTGGGTTAGTAAGGTATTATGATTACAAATTAGTGATCATTTCAAATCAGAGACGGTTGAATGGTCCACCAGTTGAGCCTCAGGTGACAACAGCTGCGTAAATGGTTAATTTTCTGTGTGAAAGCAGAAAATGAACCCTTGGCTGATGAAAACAATCCTATCCATGCAGTAAATGACTTCCTTTGTGAAATATCTTTGATCACCGCTTTTAACCTGAATGAACCGTTAATGTCCATCTAATGAAAATCAGTACACAACAATAGACCACAGAAGCCAGGGTTTCTCACTTTATGACCAATACAAATTGTCTACAGTTCAATGGAGCAAACCCGGCTAATGCTAGCAGCTGTATAAATCCAACACGAACATTAAACATATTTTATCCAATATTTGTTAACTCTGACTTATTATTTCATTAATACAATGTTGGTGTAATTAACCAACAATAAAACTCGTTTAATGAGGCATCAAGCTTCCCTGTATGGGCTAGCCACCACTGACTCACTGCACCAAACGTTAGCTTGCGATATTAGCAACCAGGCTAAGCTGTTAGCTCGGTCCGCTGTTGTTCTTTGTACCTGTCGATTCCTCTGAGAAGCTTCCCCACGTTCGCCCTCATCTGCTCGATAGACGACGCCATTTGGTCCAAACTTTTACTTGATTTTTTTAAGCTAAAAACACGAATTAACGCCGCACGTGGGCCGCAAAGTGAAAAGGCACCGGGGCGGAGGGAGAAAAAGGTCGGACCGGAAGTGTTGATGGACCGGTACGCTAACCGTAATGCCGGAGCAAAGCCCTGTGGAAAGTCGTTCCGTGAACTTTGTCCGTCATAATTTTAATAAACGTTTCAAAAAAATATGTTTAGTCCGATCGTTGTTTTAGCAAAAGTAAAGCTAGTATCGGCACTCAGCAGGCACCTCATCCAGGCGTTTTAAACATTATCTAAATAAATAAATAAATAAATAAATAAATAAATAACACATTAAAAAAATAATTACATCAATAAAAAACTTGTTTGAAACTGAAACTACTACATGAACTGCGTGGTTCTTCTACTTTCGACTTTAATTTTCCGCATGTACTTTTACGTAACAAGTACAGTTAGGAAAACGTACTGCTCTCTACAGGGTCCGCTGCAGCAGATCTGCTGCCTTCTTAGGATCCTTCCTCTTTTCCTCTTGCCTGGCAGCTCCATCTTCAACATCTTTTGCCTAGTATATCTATTCTTCCTTCCCTACACAAGTCTAAATCTTCTCAGCCTTGCCTCTCTCAGAATCAGAATCCGAATCAGAATACTTTATTAATCCCTAAAGAAATTATGTGGTTACAGATGTCCCTCTGATTTAATTATCTTTCTGTCTATCTTCAGCTCGACCTCCTGTTTCTTTTTCATTTCCACTGTCTCCAAACTATACATACTTTGGTGTCTGAGGAGGATGTGCAGAAGTGCTTCAGACAGGGGAACGCACTGGTCCTGACGGGATTGTCGGTCGTGTCCTCAAGTTATGCGTGGCTCAGCTGGCTGGAGTGTTCACAAATATCTACCGCTCCCTCTCTCTGTCTGTGATCCCAGCCTGCTTCAAAATGGCCACCATCGTCCCTGTACCCATGCTTTGAGAGGCTGGTCAGGAACTTCATCTGCTCTGCACTACCCAAATCACTGGACCAGTTTGCATACCACCACAACAGGTCCACTGATGACGCCGTAGCCCTGACACTAAGTACTGCCCTCTTGCACCTGGAGAGGAGAGACACATTTGTGAGAATGTTGTTTGTAGATTACAGCTCAGCGTTCGATACCATTCTTTCCTCAATAGAAACTGCAGGATCTAGGACTGAGCAGCTCTCTCTGCAGCTGGATCCTTAACTTCCTGTCTGACAGACACCAAGTAGTCAGACTTGGCAGCATTACCTCATCACCTGTCATAATGAACGCTGGTGCTCCACTGGGGTGTGTACTGAACCCTCTCCTGTACTCACTCTACACCTACAACTGCATGGCCACTAGCAACTCCAACGTCATTGCAAAGTAATTGAAAAGTGAGCCCCAGCATCCTCAAAACCTTCTACTGTTGATACATCACTTCTTGATATGGCAACAGCACTACCTACAACCTCAAAGCTCTCCACAGAGTGGTGCGGTGTCCTGAAAGGATAATTGGAGGTGAGCTTCCCTCCCTCTAGGACATAGGTGTCAAACTCTGGCCCACGGGCCAAATTTGGCCCGCAGCCTAATTACATTTGGCCCGCGAAGCCATACCAAATTACTATCAGAGCTGGCCTACTGGTATTATACAGCTAATATATATATTGTTTAGTATTAAGCTTTGCTTGTTCCATATTCAGTTTTTCAGCAAAACTTGTTTGAGTCCATAAGAAAAGATTCATTCTTATATCTAGAGGAAGATTTTTTTTTCAATAAATATTAACGTTAGCCCGCGACTTTGTTCCAGTTTTGAATTTTGGCCCACTGTGTATTTGAGTTTGACACCTCTGCTCTAGGACATCTATAAGAAGCAGTGCCTGACCAAAGCAGGGAGGATCATCAAGGACTCCAGTCACTCCAGCCATAAACTGTTCAAACTACTTCCATCAGGCAGGAGGTTCTGCAGTATCCGGTCACGAACTGGCAGACTGAGAGACAGCTTTTTCCATCAGGCCACCAGACTGCTGAACACTGACCACTAACACTTCATAGACACTTCACTTTCACTTATCGAAACTTTGACACTTATGAACTCCATATTGCAAAATATTCATCTGCTGACTTCTGCATATGTTATACATATGTATATACACGTGTATATATATGTATGTACATATATTTATGTTTCTCATATTTATTATTCGTAGATTTTGTTCTTTATATTTCCTGGATTGTGCACACCACTGTTGCTTGTGAAGCTGCACACAAGAATTTCACTCACATGTGCTGAACCAGTGTACCAGCACATACGATGTGACAATAAAATTGATTTGATACATCTGTGATGGCATCAGCCACACAGATGTAAATTAGTCCATTTTTTACTTTATTCGTTTGCTTTGCAGTTTTCTTCATTAATCATTTGGTTAAACCCAACACTGATATTGTGAGGCGCGCACATAGTAACATTGTGTGGTTTTTCTAAAATGTTTTGTTATATTAATTATGTTTCTCTTTCTTTGAGTTACCTGGTTTGGGCGGTGGCTATTTCCTGTCTGGGCAAAAGGCGTGGCTGAGGACTCTGGGAACAAAATGCCTGCTCAGCAGGACCAACCATGGGCTTACCAGGAGCAGGGGTGTTTTAGGTTTAGTTAGGCTATTCTGTGCTTAGTTAATATTAGTGTGTTTTTGTTTCCCCCCCCCTATTGTGTGTAAATGGTTTGGCCAAATCATTATAAAAGCTACCCTCATGTGTCTTTGTAATTAGGTCAGTTTGTGAGTTAAGTTGTGTCTCACTTTGTTTTGTTTAAGTTTTTGGAAATTCCTTTTTGTAGAGTTATATTTAGTCGACCTCTTTTATGGGCCTGCTAAGTATGTTTTTGAATTTTGTTAATTTTGGACTTTTTGAGGGTTAAAATAAAGAAAACCCTTTTTGAAGACACTTTTTTGCCTGTGTCCTCTTTGCTTTGGCTGCTTGGTCCCTTATAACATCCACCCACCCACTCCACCCTGTCTGCACTCTCTTCACTGTCTGTTGCCCAGGTATTTAGACTGTTCCTGCTCCTTGAATCTTCACCTTCACACCTGCCTCCCTCACATTCAAACACATGTAATCTGTCTTTCTTCTACTGATTTCCATTCCTCTTTATGTCCAGAGCATACTTCCACATCTTCAGACTGTCTTTCACTTGCTCCCTACTCTCACTACAGACTTTAGCCAGAATTCCACCACTTTAAAATTCAGCACACGTGTTGCTTGTTAGAACACCTTTAGTGATTTTTTAACATCTTTGAACTAATTTCACCTAAACAGTCTGATGCTACCATCAGAACTATTCATGCTCTGTGTCAGCTGAATACACAACTTTATCTGAGTGTTTTGGGCCTGAATAAAATACCTTAATTCAAGGCGGGGAGCAGGAGTGTTATGGCTAATGAAACAAAGCTTTTAGGTCAACTCTTTTTTTAGGTCAACTCTTTTGGATAAAAATCGTCCAGGTTTCTTTAACTAAGTTTTCTCTTAATCCATCAAAAATAATGGCAAAGTCTCTCAGTAGTGACTAAACCTCTTTAGTCGTAGACATGTAACCTAAGATTTAAAATTATTTAGAATTTCCGACATAATGATCGAACAAATTGAGAACAGCAGAGCATTATTTGAGAAGAGGCATTAAGCATCCATATGCAGTCTTATCGTTTGCTTTGTATTTTAGATAAACTGTAAACATATAAGCAATAATAGCTGTTAGTATATACTAACAGCTATATACTAACTGTTAGTATATACTAACAGCTATATACTAACAGTTAGTATATACTAATAGCTGTTAGTATATACTAACAGCTATATACTAACAGCTGTTAGTATATACTAACAGCTATATACTAACTGTAAGTATATTAATAGCTGTTAGTATATACTAACAGCTATTATTGCTTATATGTCAGAACTGAGTATATTTTATATAACATATATTGATTAACCGTAACGGCTGATGTGTAGTTTTTAAAGTCAAAATCAGGACTAGTGCGCATGCTCAAACCCACGTGCCGTTAGCTTGACTCGCTACAGTTTGACGCCACCTGAGCATCAATTAGCAGGTTGGAGGAGACTTTTAGTAAGTCAATTTCTACCTAATAACTTTATAATTTATAATTATTATCTCACATTGATACCACCGTATCAATTAAAAAAAAAACACCCTTTCTGTTTTTCGGGTAGTATTTAGGGGTTTGTTTGGTTTTAGCAACTCACGGCTCTTCGTGGATTTGTGGGGTGAAGAGGTCTCAAGCCCAGTCGCCATTTTCGTGATAATGACTTCTTCCTCACACCAGGCGCGTGTTTATTACAGCCTGTAGAATATTTATAGCGTGTTTAGTTCTCAGACAGATGGATTTACGGGAGACTTTTATGAAGTTTGTTGACTCAAAGTATGTGCTAACTTTACTTTGTCGCATGTTAGCGGTAGCATGTTGTCAGACTTTGACTGGTATCTGCTGCTGTCATATAGAGGGTGTTCTGCAAGGAAAACTCGAGCCAGAACAAAAAGAAAAAGATTTGCGTTAATATTTGCGGTTCGTCACCGAGTGGTTAATTTGTTCTAAATAGCGGAGCATGTAACAGAAAGAGTGTAGTTCGCCCTCCGCGCCACCAGAGACCGCTAGCGAAGTTTTTTCTTAACGAGAAAAGTAAAAACATTAATTTACTTTATCAGAAATTTATTCAGTTTAATGAAGTTAAAATAACACTCATATTTAGCGTAATATTTAGCGTAATAAGCGTGAGTGTTGGCATGAATTTAAACTAAATTTATTATGTTTATTTCTTGTTTTTTGCTTTTCTGCTTCCTATTGGACTAAAGCGTACCACGTGTCTAAGAACACAGAAGAAGGTTTATTTGCTAAAGCTAGCAGTTTGAAATAACATACATCGACATTACTCTGGTTATACGTTATCTAATGATCTCATGGTTGCTGTTTTATACGATGGCCTGAAATGGCGAGCGGTTTAGTTTCTGAATCGTGAGTGAGGGAGAGGGTGCGGGGAGTGACTCCGTCTGCTCCGACGTTTTCCCGGTATCGCTTCTCGGCCTTTTGGCTAAGATCAAGTGTAGTATCTGTTCTTATCAGTTTAATATCTGATACGTCCCCTACCCGGGGACCATATATTAAATTGATTTTTGGAACAGGGAGATGGAATAGGGGCTTGCTCCGTCCACTCCACGCATCGACCTGGTATTGCAGTATCTCCAGGAACGGTGCACCCCCCTAAACATGTGGAAAAACAATGAAAGCTTAACTAGCTTGGTTAAGTAGCAGTGTAACTACGACCAGTCACAATTTCTTGTAGCAAAATACTGGCGACGAGAATGGATATACTTCCTATCCTGCTACACCAGCTTGCATATTCGCCATGCATGAATATTTCACCCATTGAAAACACCACGTCCAAATGAACAGAATCAACCTTTTGGGATTTACTTACCTTGGTGATTGAGCATGCATCAAGACATTTGCCTTTTTGAATTTTCTGAGGTTCATGTTATAAAATGATAATGTAACCTAATGCACTTTTTATATCTGTTAAGTTTTTTTGTGTTTAATCACTTGAGATTAACAGAATTGTATTTCTTTCCTTCTCATCAACAGTTTAATTACATTCTCACGTCACAAGATTTTATTGTGCGAGTCTGCCCATGTTAGATCTACATCAAAAAAAGTTTCAGTAACAGCTGTGAATAGCAGCAAACAGGTGCTAGCAGCAGCACTTACTGAAAGAAAATTATGGTTATCCCCAACAGTTGACCCCAGTATCACTGTCACTAAGCAGAAATGAGCTTGTTGACAATGTAAGGGATAACGGACAGAGACCTGTCAATATCAAAATATAATCAAAATCAGGGAAATACCTCAGCAGTGACCGTGGTCCACTTGGTCCAGTAACTACAGTTCCAAGCAGATTACAGATACTGGGGTTTGTTACTCATCTTAAGACAAAATTCCGATTAGCATGCCAACTTTTGTAGGCCTTCATCTCCCTTCCAATATAATTTGAGGGGTTGTTGATATTATAACGATATGAATTGTGTGGCATATGTCAGGAAGAATGCCGGCGTTACACTACACATTCGGAAGGTGTAAGTAAACATCCATCTTCTCTTTAATAGATTTTAAAGAAACAAACAGGTCATCTAAAGTAATATTAGTTTTGTAGGTAAGTCTTGTTTTGTTTTTGTTTTTTTTTAAATATCTGGTGGAACTTTTATGTCTAAAAAATCAGTCCAAAGGTTTTGAAGGAGTTGAGCACAGTGTGAAGGTGTCTCAAAATCTCAGATCTAACCCCATCCTATCATAAAAGTGAGCGTTCCCACTCCATGACAATAGGGGGCAGCAGCAGGAGGACAGTCAGCTGTCCAGCAGGAGAAGACAAAAGAACAGGAAGTGGTTGTGCTGTTAGCAGAAAACGTGTGTGTTTTGTGTGTTGTTGTTGTTTTTTTCTTCCTGAGCATCAAATGTGAATCAAAAGGTTTTCAGCTGCAGTTTGATTTAACTTGGAGTTACTTGAACTTCCTGTTTGTTGGTGAATTTAAGGAGGTTAAATTGATTAACTATTGTGATCTTTCAGTTAGCTTTTGTTGTGCAGATGCAGCAATGCATGATGGGAAAGACTCCCCGTATATTTTAAACTAAATAACCTGATGTGGCTCTGTTGGAAGCTCCTTCCTGTGTATATAAATAGTGTGTAGTCCCAGCCTCCTGCAGGCTGTGTTTGTGTTGATTGTGAGACTGTGAGCACCGTGAGTGTGCAGGGTTTGTGTGTGAAAGAGTCCCCCATGTGTGAGGTGAACAACTCATACTTACCTGGCAGGGGAGATACCATGATCATGAAGGTGGTTCACCCAGGGCGAGGCTCAGCCATTGCACTCCGGTTGTGCTGACCCCTGCGAATTCCCCAAATGTGGGAATCTCGACTGCATAATTTCTGGTAGTGGGGGACTGCGTTCGCGCTCTCCCCTGATCACATGTTCAAAGGAAACAGAGGAAGCAGATACTGAGGCAGTGTCCTGCTGTTTATTAAGGCTCAGAAATCTCCATTGTTGTGTTATTTGAGGAAGATGTTAGTGAAAGCTTTGTGCTGCAGTCTTTTCACTGAAGTCCTTTGTGCACTGTGGAGCACACTGTCTCTTCCCGAGTGTCACCTCCACTTAACAAACAGCAGCTTCTTTTCTAATCCAGGGCAGCTCGTCCATCTCAGTCATGTTAGGAAAGTCATTTTTGTCCATGTGCAGAAAGACGGCGTGTTTTTTTCCCCTTTTCTTTCCTCTAATGGTTCCACAGCAGCCAGCATGTGTGTTATGCAGATTGTGGAAGAGGGCAGGGCTGGTAGAACAGTTACCCAAAGTGTAGCCACCACCGGGCAAAGAAAATGGTTTAAAGATCTATGACAGACGAGCAGCTCAGACCATAACTTATGTTGACCTCACTCTTTCCTGTGTAAATACAAAACTGTCATGTGTGACCCGGTGCCCAATCAGCTCGAACAAACCGTTTGTGTTCACACTTTGTGGGCTTGTCCCTCATATACGACTTCATGCCACTGGTAGCCTAACATGCCACCATCCTCTAATCTGTGCAGATGTTTCTGTGAGGCTGAAATGAGCTTTGCAGGCAGTGAAATGTGATGATAGAGTGGATGTTCAGTCTGATTATGACAGAAACTCATCTTATTCCTTCTTTGCTGTTGTTTGCACACAAGGAAGCTCTTAGAATATATCTGTTCAATAAACAGTGTTGTTCCTATTCCAGGACAGTAGGGGGCAGCAGCAGGAGGAGAGTGAACTGTTCAGCAGCACATAACAAAGGAACAGGAAGTGGTTGTGCTGTTAACAGAAAACGTGTGTGCTTTATGCGTTTTTTCCTTTTTCCTAAACATCAGACGTGAATCAAACAGTTTTCAGCTGCAGTTTGATTTAACTTGGAGTTACTTGAACTTCCTGTTGGTTTGTTGGTGGATTTAAGGAGGTTAAATGGATGAAAAAAGTGATCTTTCAGTCAGCTTTTGTTGTGCAGATGCAGCAGTGCATTATGGGAAAGACTCCCCGTATATTATTAAAACTAAATAACCAGATGTGGCTCTGTTGGAAGCTCCTTCCTGTGTATATAAATAGTGTGTAGTCCCAGCCTCCTGCAGGCTGTGTTTGTGTTGATTGTGAGATTGTGAGCACCGTGAGTGTGCAGGGTTTGTGTGTGAAAGAGTCCCCCATGTGTGAGGTGAACAACTCATACTTACCTGGCAGGGGAGATACCATGATCATGAAGGTGGTTCACCCAGGGCGAGGCTCAGCCATTGCACTCCGGTTGTGCTGACCCCTGCGAATTCCCCAAATGTGGGAATCTCGACTGCATAATTTCTGGTAGTGGGGGACTGCGTTCGCGCTCTCCCCTGATCACATGTTCAAAGGAAACAGAGGAAGCAGTTACTGAGGCAGTGTCCTGCTGTTTATTAAGGCTCAGAAATCTCCGTTGTTGTGTTATTTGAGGAAGATGTTAGTGAAAGCTTTGTGCTGCAGTCTTTTCACTGAAGTCCTTTGTGCACTGTGGAGCACACTGTCTCTTCCCGAGTGTCACCTCCACTTAACAAACAGCAGCTTCTTTTCTAATCCAGGGCAGCTCGTCCATCTCAGTCGTGTTAGGAAAGTCATTTTTGTCCATGTGCAGAAAGACGGCGTGTTTTTTCCCTTTTCTTTCCTCTAATGGTTCCACAGCAGCCAGCATGTGTGTTATGCAGATTGTGGAAGAGGGCAGGGCTGGTAGAACAGTTACCCAAAGTGTAGCCACCACCGGGCAAAGAAAATGGTTTAAAGATCTATGACAGACGAGCAGCTCAGACCATAACTTATGTTGACCTCACTCTTTCCTGTGTAAATACAAAACTGTCATGTGTGACCCGGTGCCCAATCAGCTCGAACAAACCGTTTGTATTCACACTTTGTGGGCTTGTCCCTCATATACGACTTCATGCCACTGGTAGCCTAACATGCCACCATCCTCTAATCTGTGCAGATGTTTCTGTGAGGCTGAAATGAGCTTTGCAGGCAGTGAAATGTGATGATCGAGTGGATGTTCAGTCTGATTATGACAGAAACTCATCTTATTCCTTCTTTGCTGTTGTTTGCACACAAGGAAGCTCTTAGAATATATCTGTGCAATAAACAGTGTTGTTCCTATTCCAGGACAGTAGGGGGCAGCAGCAGGAGGAGAGTGAACTGTTCAGCAGCACATAACAAAGGAACAGGAAGTGGTTGTGCTGTTAGCAGAAAACGTGTGTGCTTTATGCGTTTTTTCCTTTTTTCTAAACATCAGACGTGAATCAAACAGTTTTCAGCTGCAGTTTGATTTAACTTGGAGTTACTTGAACTTCCTGTTGGTTTGTTGGTGGATTTAAGGAGGTTAAATGGATGAAAAAAGTGATCTTTCAGTCAGCTTTTGTTGTGCAGATGCAGCAATGCATGATGGGAAAGACTCCCCGTATATTTTAAACTAAATAACCTGATGTGGCTCTGTTGGAAGCTCCTTCCTGTGTATATAAATAGTGTGTAGTCCCAGCCTCCTGCAGGCTGTGTTTGTGTTGATTGTGAGATTGTGAGCACCGTGAGTGTGCAGGGTTTGTGTGTGAAAGAGTCCCCCATGTGTGAGGTGAACAACTCATACTTACCTGGCAGGGGAGATACCATGATCATGAAGGTGGTTCACCCAGGGCGAGGCTCAGCCATTGCACTCCGGTTGTGCTGACCCCTGCGAATTCCCCAAATGTGGGAATCTCGACTGCATAATTTCTGGTAGTGGGGGACTGCGTTCGCGCTCTCCCCTGATCACATGTTCAAAGAAAAGAAAAAGATATAATAGTGTCCTGGTGTTTATCAAATCTCCGAGAGCTGTTATTGTGCTATTAGAGAAAAGGTTACTGAATGAATGAAGACTTTGTAGTAAAGTACTACAGTAAACAGGACTTTCTGTTGTTCAGTATAATCTTCCCAGTATAAAGTTCCCACTAATCTCCACTAGAGGCTGATAGAGTTCTGTTAGGTGGTGTGTGGTTTGTCTCTGGACTGGAGGGAAGTGTTCACACTTTGTGCTTGTCACTACCTGATCCATGCAACGCATGTGCGAAAGGCCACTGCTTCCGCTCAAAGCATTTTACGATAGTTACGGTCAGAGTATTTGTTAAGATGTTAACAATGATCTTAAAATGTTTGCAGTAATGAAACATTTCAATATAATGTAGACAAAAACGAAAAAGAACAATAGTCACAGTTAGGGCTAGGCGATATGACCCAAAATTCATATCTCGATATTTTTTAGCTGGATGGCGATATAAGATATATATCTCGATATTTTTTTTAAAGCCACAAGGTAAGAACAAACAGAGTTCTTAGTTAAAGCTGTGTCCCAGATGTCACACAGGCACTTATTAACATACAGCGTAGATGTACATGAAAAAAACTACTCAAAAATAAATTATGAGCATTTATTAAATAATCATGCCCCACAAATAAAAGAAAACTATGTTGTTTTTGTGCATAACAAAAAGCTCACAATTGTGCAGTCAAAATGTAAACTAACAGACGCTGAGCATAATAACAAAGACAGATTTCACAGCTGCTCTGTTCCCAACTTCTACTGCGTGACTGACAGCATTGAGTTTGAAATCCTCTTTGTAACCATGTCTCTTAACAGGTGCCATTCATGGTCCTTATACACACACAATACGGTAATATTACGTTGAAGCACAGTACGTATCACTCCGCGAGGCTCCTCGGTAGCCGTAATGCTCCGACAATCCATCAAGCGCTGCAGCACCGTAGCTTAGCAAAGTCGTACTAAAACATTTTTGACAGATTGCTGAGCGCCGTGTTCCACATAAAATTGGTTCGCGGTCATCAAGCACAACCAGAATTCATACATAAGGTGCGCTGTCAACTTTTGAGAGAATGAAAGGATTTTAGGCCGTACATGGCATTAGCGTGGTTAGCTCGTTAACACGTTGACGCTGTCCAGCCCCACGCGCGGGGCGATGCGCAGTAACTCGTTAACGGAGATTTGCCGTGTCCATCTTGTCGCTGCCTGCAGGTGAAGCGATGGGGGAGGAGGGGGAGTTGTGTTCAGTGAAGGAGAGGCGAGGCCGAGTAACGCTGCGTAAAGACAAAAGTGGACGAAAGAGAGGCAAACTTGTGGCTCCACAACTATAATTATAACGTAACATAGACTATATCGATATAAAGGATATTGTCACATCTTATATCTCGTATAAAAATATATCGATATTTTTTACTTAAACTCGATATATCGCCCAGCCCTAGTCACAGTTCAGGGGATCAGATCTACCCGATTCCCCTACCTCTGTAACGCGCATGTGCAGATGGTCTCTGTTTCTGTTTCGTTTAATTCCAGTTTACTCCCCAGCAGTGTTGCCAATAGGGCTGCCACGATTAGTCGACTAGTCACGATTACGTCGACTATCAAAGTCGTTGACGACTGATTTAATAGTCGACGCGTCGTTTGAAGCTTTGTAAGATCACAAAAGACGCAGGAATAAGTAGTAGGATTTAAGAGTGTAATAACGGACTGAAACAGAAGATGGCAGCACTGCATGTACAAGGATGCCAGCTGCCGTTAAACCCCGAAGAAGAAGAAGCTGTGTCCCAGAATTCATAGCGCGGCCCAGCTCAGTTTCCAACAATGGCGGCAGCTAGTTAGTTTTAATATTACTCTTATTATTCTTTCTGGGTCACAAAATAAACGTTTAACATACTTTCAGGCGAGAATGTAGCTGTGTAAACCTCAAATATCTGCTCAGTTTATCAAGACACCACATATTTTCAAAAGCGCTCCGACGTTTTCAGAGACGTCTGTTAGCCACTAGCTCGATAGCTAGCCGGGGGCTAGGCTAACTAGAGCCGCTGAGAACACCGGACTCCCGGCAGATCGTTTTCAAACCCACCGCCGTCTTTCGCTACTCAGGTTAAACATGATATATAAGTCACTTAGATAACTTAAAATGTTATTGTTTGGCTTTTTTTAGTATTTTATTTGTTCCTGAGTAAATCGGTTTGGCTGAGATTAAAGTTATAGTTTTTACACAGCTGAATAAACGTCAAGCAGACAGCTGATTATCAGAAGTGTGAGATGCTCGAGAATTTACTCCGATGTCCTGTTATATTTTAGATAGCAAGGAGTTTATTAAACTTCACCGAAGCAATCTGCAAATTTAATAAGCTATCATCTTGTGTTTATTTTTAGTTAGCACATACCTTAAACACTGAAAGCTGTAAGCTAATGATAGTTATATAAGAGCAGATGCTGCTGGTGCAATAAGCTGTACGTTTTACGTGCAATGGATGATGATCTGATTAGTCAACTAATCGCAAAAATAATCGGTGACTAGTCGACTATCAAAATAATCGTTGGCGGTGGTTTACGACACCAACTGTCTGCCATCTATAATCCAGTTTTGAGATCCCTTCCCAGACGCCTTAACGCCCACTCACATCCTGGGCCATCTGACCTCAGGAAATCGCATGATAAGGTGGGGCCAGGTTTCACAATGAGGTCACCCGAAACTCTGGCTGATTGTGACCCACACCCGCTTTCACACCTTGGCTCATGTGATTAGGTGGAGGATCATCAGGGGGTCCTTTGTCCCTCTTTAGGGGGAAACTCCCACTGGGTTTATATCTGGGACTCTCCACCATTTGACCTTAGAACTGAAGAAGCTTCTCGGATGAGAGGTGAAACATCTTCAAGCAACTTAAAGAAGTCCAGACGCTTTTCTTTGCAAGCTCCTTAGACTACGATGACCTGGATGACTGAGAACCTGCACAGACCCTTCTATAAAACCATGATTAACCCTATTAAAAGCCCCCTCTTGATCTAGTGTAATACAGATGGCAAATGTCTATCTTCTAAAAAGCCCAAACATCTATTTGAAGTTGGATGTTCCATGAAATATTCTTTCCTTTAACCCCACTTGTTTGATCTTTATCAACTATATATGGCAGGGCTGCAGCTAATCGGTTTACAATTGTCTTACACAATATCTTGTATTTCACACGTAATATTTTTATACAATAGAGAGATCACACGTGTGCATGCTCTTACTCGTTTCCTAACTGCTATAAATTCCATTTCAATTTCATTTCATTGATAATCTCTCCCAAATGGCTTCTCAGTAAATCCCAAAATGTCATGTAGATTTCTCGTCTCAGTCCGTCTATTCCAGGCACCTTCCTGTTTTTCATTGAATTCAAAGCAATGTATAGTTCTTCTTTAGTAATATCTGTTTCTAATTTTCCTTTTTTATCCAAGGGTACCCCCCAAAAAACCCCAAAACAAACAAAAACCAAACGTAAAAATGTACTCCCGATTTCAAAAGTGACTTGAAAAAGTTGGGTGCAATGTGATGCAGCCTCCTCCAATAGTTCCTCCTGTTTTAGCCATGACCCCATCATTCCTTTGCAGTTCCTTTATTGATCTTCTTTTACAATGTATTTTGACTTTTCTGAAAAAATAGGCAGAGCATCTTTCATTTGCATATATTCCTGCTTCTGCACTTTAAAGGTACAAGCTTTTTTCTAAAAAATGTCCTGCAGTAATCTCTATCCATACTTACACCATTAGAATTGTCAGTAGAATATATATTGCCAATTTCTTTTTGTGTGGAATTTAACATCGATTTTGATTTATTTTTTTATCTTTCTTTGCAATATTTTATTATATAGCATTTTATTCTTTGTTTTGCATCTTCCCACCAATTCACAAGGTTGGAGTATAGATTCATGGTCCTTTAAAAGGGGCTGAAAGCTGGACCTAAAATTGTTATCGCTAAGAATTAACAAAAAACTAAGAAATATTAACAGACCGTATTTGCTTGTAGTAAAAATGTAATCTAACTGGGGTTTTATTCCTCTACTGTTTTCCCAAGTATCTCCAGGATCATCCTTACATATCTCCCTAAAATCGTCTTTATAAATAATTTTAGCAGCAAAAGATGTTTACCTCTGTCTACTGAGCCATTTAAATCACCCTCCACAACAGCTTTATTTGTCATGAAATGCATGTCTAGATTGGCTAATAACTCCTTAGGAACTGGAGGTTCTGCATCTGCGTGTATGTTAATTATTCTAAGTTCTTTACTGTCAGTATCGACACACACTCTCTCACTCCAATCTGGATTCTCCCTTGACCCATTGTCTGGAAAACAGCAGTATATCACTATCATCTTTTAAATGTCCTTCTTGTAACAAAAGGTGTCAAAAACAAATGTTGCCAGATAAGAAGAAAGTACTGCTGTCTTTGTTGGGTTTTGTAATCCCCTGACATTCATGGTCATGATTTTAAAATCTGCCATGTATCTGAAGGATTGTGGGGTTTTTGTTTTCTTTTACCAGCTTCTCCTTTATCAATGAGTAACATCAACAGTTGGTGCTTCGTGCCGAGGAACGCCTGTGACAGAAGAGTGAGACATATTGATCCCTCTCGCACCTCCTCATTATTTTGTATTTGTCATTTCCTGTGGAGATAGAAATATTACATGCGGGAGGATTTGTTGTATTTCCAGATGACCAGCCAGTAGTTACATTATTAGCAACGTCTTCATCCAAGGGAGGAAACCCACTGACAGTCTGTTTGGTCTGACGCAGCTCTTCTGAAGAATTGAGAGGTCTATAAAACTCTGCTAGCATTACCGTTAAACGCTGGATTTTCCTGTTTGAGTGCAGCTAGCTAAACCGCTAAACATGTTTTTAAAACTTGAACTTTAAGAGCTTATTTCTTAAATCCAGCTTCAGACGGTGTTCCATCTGTCTCGCTTTCTGAGGGCAGGGCTCAGTGGTGTAAATTAACCTGTATATGTGTAGCATTTCAAGTCCCTTTTAAGGTCAGTCATTTTTTTCATATTTGGTTTAATGGGTTTTCTGTTAATGTTTGCTCAAGATTCCTGGACACCAGTTCAAAGACCTCCCCACACCCTCAACCAGTCTCTGGTTCTGGCTGAGCTTTCTTCCTGTTAAAAGGGAGTTTTTCCTTCCTACTGTAGCCAAATTCTTGTCTGGCTTTTCTCTGTATTATTGAGTACCTTAAAATATAAAGTGCGATTGTTGTTGTTGTGATTTGGTGCAATATAAATAAAAATGAATGCAACTGAAACTGGTTTTTAGGTCTCCGTTTGTTTGTTTAGTTGATTTATTTTGAAATATTTCAGTGCAAATTAGTCTTGTGCATGTTTGTGTTTTGTACAGCTAAACGTACATAACATGAAACGAGTTCTGCTACCAGCAGTTGTCTGTCCTTGCTATTGTTGATGGTTTGTGTCTAGCAGAGGTTGCTGGAACTTGATTTGTTCTTCAGAGCAGACTGGCCGCGGTCATATTTGCAGGTTTGTGACCTGAGTGTTCTCCCACAGACACCGCTACGGGTTTAAAGAGTAAATCTTTGGCCTGTAGATGCAGTAGAAGTTCACAGGTGAAGATTTGTCGTACACAAAACGTATTAAACTTGATTATATTATCAGTGTTCCCTCTTTTCAATAATTACCGGATGCAACTATTGCTGCAGTACTCTGCTTAGTTAACTCAAGCGAAGGAAAATCGCGTTACAAATGTTTAATTTCTTTGCTGACTTTTCAAATTTAAACGTGTCATTTTTGTTTTCTTTAAATTTTAATAATTTAAATGAACTACAACTTAAATGTTGCATGATATATTTGTCTACACAAGCTCCTTTATTTTACTACGATATTTTGTTTAGAGCTTTCTATGAAATGAATCGAGTTGAGGAGGCGCGGCTTCTCTGGACCAAAATGGCGGCGGCACTGGCTCCTCGCAGCCCGTAACAGAAACACGGACTACTCGCGTGAATTTCACCTTCGGAGGACTCGGTAATAGTTATTCGACAGGTTTTAGGGATAACATCAGTAAATTCGGAATTTAATGTTAAATTTCGTAGCCTTTTTGCTCTGTTGCTGCTTCGGTTTGTGATTGGACAATTGCAGACTACGTAACCAGGAAGCCACCAGGAAGACGTAGTTGTTTCTTAAATAACCTTGTTTGTAGCGATTCTTTGACTCGTTCTTCTACTTCGGTTTAATGTTTTTGTATTTATTTCATAAACTGTACGGTAAACGTTACTGTTGAATTTTAACTTCGGATTTCGGACCGCGAGTCAGGGAGATGGTGCGGGGAGTGACTCCGTCTGCTCCGACGTATTCCCGGTATCGCTTCTCGGCCTTTTGGCTAAGATCAAGTGTAGTATCTGTTCTTATCAGTTTAATATCTGATACGTCCCCTACCCGGGGACCATATATTAAATTGATTTTTGGAACAGGGAGATGGAATAGGGGCTTGCTCCGTCCACTCCACGCATCGACCTAGTATTGCAGTATCTCCAGGAACGGTGCACCCCCCTAAACATGTGGAAAAATAATGAAAGCTTATCTAGCTACGTTCATTAGCAGTGTTCGAGTGGATCGTATTTGTATGGTGCACCATACCGTAAATATCCCCTAAATGTGAGTTCACTGGATTTTGCGTATGGTAGGCTGTTTTTATGCACAGCGCAGTATATCAGGGTAGTATTCATAGTTTTTATTTCAGTCCCTTTAAAGAGTCCATGCTTAGTCCACTAGTTTAATTCATGAATAATAGTTTCTGGTATCATAATTTTTGGGGTAAGATTAAAGTCACAGTTGCAGCTTTTCTTTTTCTTTTTAAATTTTTTTCATGTTAACGTTCACAATACTTCTGTAACTTTGTGAATTAAGAAACTAGTTTTCAAAAGGGTGCAGACACGTCACACAGGAGGACAGTTCCACATAAAGTGACACATTGTTGACTGTTTGTGTATTTAAAATGTTTCAGCTAATATTACACTTTATTAAAGAGACTGAAACTGAACTGAAACCTACAAAACACACAAGTCTAAGGTCCACAGGTAAACTCAGGGTTGTGTGAGCTGTGCAGAAAGCTTTATTACTTAGGCTGATGTTTCAGCTCCAGCACCTTGATAATTAACAACCAATCATAGACTGACTGTTACAGCTGCAGGTTAGTCCGTGTCCCTTTAATTACGGGAGGAAGAACAACTTGAGGGGTGTGTTCAGTGAGTTGACATCGAGACGGTAAGCAGCAGCACAGACTTTAGCTTCATGTTTTCCTGTTACAGCCTAACAAACTGTTTTAAAAGGATTTCAGCTAGTTTGTGTAAATATTTTGTCTGGTACGGTTTGAATAGATGCAGTGAGTGAGTTTGACAGCAGGTTTATATTAGTTTGGAGTTAAAAGTGAGAAGTATAAAAATAGACCCAGTCAGCTCCCGACTTACAAAAATGGCAGGACAAGGATTTTAGTTGCTGACGATACTGAGTGTGTGTGTGTGTGTTAGTTAAACCCTGTGCAATCTATGTGCTGAAGTAAGCATCTAATTTGCCTGTGCTAAGTACACAGTTTGTACAGGGCAGCTTACATGTAATAATTTGATCTGATTGATCGAATTGTTGTATTTACACAAGTTATTGCTGTTAGGTGTTGTTATACACCTGTTCAAACCTCCTAATGACTCAAACCTGATTGAATGCAAGTAAAAGAACTTTGGACCTGAAGTGGTAACTGAATTATCAGCAGCACGTTTCACGTAGGCCCTCTTGTTCTTGTAGTAGTCAGTTGTAGTTTTGTTATTGACCTGCAGGGGAACATTTTACAAGGGCACATAAATCACTCCTGCTGGTTGTGGCAAACTTGCATTAATGAGACCTTTCAGAGTATTTCGATGGCTTGTAGAAATCTCGTCACACTATTTCAGAAGCTGTGCTAACTGCTTATTTTGTCTTACAGCAGGTAGCCTCAAAGAAACATGTCCTCTCCAGAGATCGCCTCGCTCTCCTGGGGCCACATGAAGGTGAAGGGATGCTCCTCCACCTACAAGGACTGTAAGGTCTGGCCTGGAGGGAGCCGAGCCTGGGACTGGAGAGAGACTGGGACTGACGTAAGTGAGGACGGACTGCTGTAAATTAGCTCTGAGGCAAATTTGTGATGTTGAGCTTTTTGCTCCTCAGCATTACCCTGGAGTACAACCTGCTGACCTAGATGAGGTGCTGAAGAAGGGAATCGACCTGCTGGTAATTGGCAGAGGCATGAGCGAGGCTCTGCAGGTAAAACAGACCAATTTATTCCTTTAAACATAATAAACCCAAAATATAAACTATAGTTTGGTTGGAGTCTTAGCACCTTTGTTCTGTTTGTTTTAAAGAGTTTTTGCTTTCTGTTACTTTGATGTAATAAAACAGATCCCACGCTCAGCTGCTGTATGACTGAGTCATGTTGCACAAACTGCTCATATCAGATAAAGTATCACAAAAGAATGAGACTGCAGACTTGGTGGTTCATCCATTCAAACAATCTGGCTAATATGGTAGTTCTTTGGAGGCTGAAAGGCGATTTCCTGTGTGTGGCTGTGGTTGGAGCGCTGATGGATCGATTAAGGAGCTCTGCTCGTCAGACTGTATTCACACCATCGTCTCCTCTAACAGGTTCCCCCCTCCACCCTGGACTTTGTGAAGCAGAAAGGCGTTGATGTAAAAGTCTTCCAGACGGAGAAGGCTGTCGCTGAATACAACAAACTGGCCGGCCAGGGTGCAAAGGTGGGCGGGGTTTTCCACTCCACCTGCTGATGTCACCCTTACCTTGCTGACGTGGCCACCTGAGGAGGACTCTACAAGCTTTTTCACTGTAGAGAGAATATCCCACTGTGGTGCTGAAGCTTTGAGTTACTGTGAAGATGCAAACAAGCTGCTGACTAAATTTTAGTCTCACTTGCATTTGTGACTTCCTGATTATGAAAACACAATAATGGGCATAGACTGATAGACTCCTGCTTTCTGTTGTGCTACAGGGCTCATTAGTTTTCCATGCTTTGCACATTAGAGAGCACTCTTTCCTTTACAGCCGTGTGCTTCCTGCCTGCCTTAAAAGCCCAAACTCATCTGCTGATGAATTCAGCACAAAAGAAGCCTTCAAACAACAAGTTGAAACAGAGTTTCTGTAGGTAAACGTGTGGAACGATTGTTGATCTTTGCCTGCAGCTGTTTCATGGTTCAGTCTCTGTCCACAGGCTCAGCAGGAGCCAATCACAGCACAGAAACTAGGTCCATTCACACCTGTGGCCATTTTAAAATCAGGTGGAGAGACTGGCACAGAGAGAACATCCAAACTGTGGTTAACACAGTCAAATCTTTAAGTAAATAAACATCTTAAACAATAGAATTCACAAATCGAGTCACTTTCTCTCTCAGAAAAGTTATTTTAAAGGTGGTGGCAGAAAAGAATGTAGAGCATCTTAGAAAGCTCTTCTAGATTTGACTTCAGATGCAGTCACATGTTATAAAAGCTGAAATGTATGGATGTTACCTGCTGTCTAAACAGGGAGGAGTTCAGTTTGATTCATCATGTGACAAAATAAAAGTAGAGAATGAAACTTCACCACCTGACTTCTTCTTTATAATTGAATACAAAAAGCTTTTTCCATAAAACCCAGTCTTGTGCTTCCTACAGCTTCATCGTTAATGAGAGTGGTTTCCTGTACAGTTATAATTAGAGATGAACAGAAGAAGAAAAGTCCTGCACGTTAAAGCTGCGAGGCGCTTTGTTAGCGTCGTGCGGGCTTGGGCATGATGAAGACTTTAACGGCTTTGCTGAACGGAATCGTTCCCTCGACGGCGCCCTCTGCTGGCGGGAGGCTCTCCAAGCTCTCGCTCCACCCCAGCTTGGAAGGGGAGGTCAGGGAGGTGGAGGAGGAGCTGTAGGCCAGCAGGAGACGCACCTCGATCTGAGACGGCTCTGAGGCAGAGACACGAGGGGAGGAAACAAAGTGACGATGGAGCGAGAGTTTTTACTATTTGGATGCTCAATTCAGTTTAATTTGATCACTTTATATTTAAAGGACAAGAAAACATGTTATTAACTGACCTGTCCACGCTGTGTGTGAGAGGTAAACCTGCGTGATGAGTCTGTGTCTGTGGGGTCCGGGCTTTCTGAAGTCTCCAGGTTTAGGATGGATCACGTGACTCTGGCCGTCTGGATACAGAACCTGCAGAGGCAGCGAGTAGTAAACATTCATGTTGGGTGTAAAATACAAACCAATCGGTGCTTATAAGGCTGGATGATAACCGGCACAGCCTGATCTGATCTGCACTCGCTGGTAGGTTTGTAAGTAAGCCGAGCCTGATGTTAAAACACTTTGTGCCAATAAAGGTGAGGCCTTGTTTACGTCAGTGGGGAAACAAAAGCATGTCTAACCACAACTGCTGGAAGCACAAGAATATACCCGCAGTGTGAGAGCAATTCATTTGTGGATGAATGGAAGACCGTGGCCATTGTTTTAAACAGGTAACGCAATATTTTCGTTAAATACCTTAAAGCTTAAAACCTACACGCTCAAAACTTTGTGTGTTTTGGTCTTTTATCCACACACAGTGTTTTAGGACAGACTGACACTTTAGAGAAAGATTTTTGTTTTGCAGTGTCAAAGGTGTGCGCCTTGATTCGGATTAATTTATTAATCCAACATGTTTACAGCTGACCCACACAATCTATAGTCTTTAAACACTAATCACAAACACTTACATGTCAAGACAAAGATCGACAACGAGGTCGAGAAAAGAAATATTAAAAATAATTTGAATAACAAGGACAAATGCCTCAAAATCAACAATCAGAACAATTCATCTGAATGACTCCTGTCACTGTTAAATAATCTTATTGCTGACAGACTGTTCGCTGCTTGCAGGCCAACACTTCTATAGTCAGATCACCACCTGTTGTTTTGGCACTTCACAGCAGTTTTGGGGGAATTCAAGAAGATGAAGTGATTCTGGCGTCACATCAAACTGACCTGAACTTTCACCGTGTTCTGGGGGTCCTGGACGTGCTCCAGCGTTGCATCAATGTCTAACGCCACCACCAGGCCAGACGTGAACCTCAGTGGGTTGTCAGACTCCCCCGTTGGTTCAATGATGGTCGCCGTCGCCCGATGGATCTGATGACCAGCAATAAATTAAACAAAATTTAAACTACACCACCGCTGCAGTCTCTGAAGCTCAAAGTTCAGGAACTCCGTCCATAAAAATGCAGAAATCTTTTATTTATAAATGGAAATATCAGGTGGAAAAGAACATTTAAATTAAAAAATGCATTCATGCAAATGAGATTTCAAGAACTAGTTTCAAATATAGAGCTGCTCCAGCTTTGATCGACCTTTATTCTGAAAGTTCACCTCTGTAATCTTATCGTGCCATCTGGAGTCTGCTGCTGTTTTTAGATCGCTCCATGTCTCAGTCCGACCTGTTACACATTTATCATTTATAGAGATGGCACAATACCACTTTTTAATGTCCGATACCGATATCATAAATTTGGATATCTGCCGATACTGATATGAATCCGATATAGCGTATTTTGTAATCAATAAAACTGTTTTTTATAAATATCTTGCTGCATTTTGTATAAGTTCATACTCAAGTTTTAAAAAACAAGAAAATGAAGCTACTCTGTTATACCTATATGCAAAAAATACACTGTTCAGCAACACTGAATCTAATAAACTTACACCATCCTCCCTATTCTGGTATTTTAAAGAGTACTTACCTACCTAACTAACAGGGTTGCCAACTCCCAGCAAAAATATTATAAATAAATATTATAACCACCGCCCGCCCTTAATCGATGTAATCAACTTTAATTTAATGCAAGTGTAAAACAAATGCACGGAAATCAATTATTTTTCTACAATAATTAAATAGATTCATCATCTTTCTTCAACAGAACTGCAGACTGCACAGATGGTACTATAGCTCACTAGGGTGTATATTAGACTTATTAGTTACTATATACAATAATGGATTTCTATACATTTAATCAGATGACTACGTTTGTTGTAAGATTCAGATAATTATTTATTCAAAGTTTTTAAATGACATAACAAAGAAAAGTATTTCTTTGTGCCCCCCTCTCCCTGTTAATGCCCCACCTGGCCCCCTGGCAACACTTTGCTAGACCCGCCCCTGCACAGTTACCAGCTGTCAGCTACGTAGAAAAGGATCCTGGTGTTATTTGTCTCTCAGAAACTTCCCTTCAACTCATTCATGTCACCTAAAAGGTAAACCTGTTTCTCCATCACCTGTTCAGCTCTGATGATTCTCCTGGTTTCATCTTCATGTTTCCCTCTCACCACATATCCATATTAAATACAGGCTAACAACAGCTGATCAAGCTTAAACGTGCTGCTATTGTTGTATCTCCTCTTTCTAGCACAAAGTGGGCGATAAACAAACAAGAAAGACGGGACTTGCGGCAGAAAAGCCGATCAGCTGATCATTGATCAGTTTCATGTTTGGAGTAATAACAGGAGAGGGAGGGGAGTGAATGAGAGAGTAGATGCAACTGCGCAGCAAAGACAGAATAACTCCAGCTTCGTGTCTATTTTTTAATTCCAGCTGAATTACAGGACAAATCGCTTCCTTTTCACCTCAATAGGGAACTCCAGCTGTGGCTCAGTATATCAGTTGTTAAGCTTAACGTGGAAATACTCTGCAAACATTCAGGGATGAACTTAGACACTTGCTAAGATGAAGAGATAAAATGCCGCGGTTAGGAAGCATGTAGCGAGGCTCCAAATGCTCCAACAGACGCCGACAGGTCTCGCAGACAACCGCCGCTCTATCACGTGACACAAACTGCTCCGATGCGCCGAGCTGGGTTACGCCAAGTAGCGCGTTTTGTGAGGTGATTTTGTGACACTTCAAATCGGATTACATTTTTTATTTCTCTCCGATATCCGATCCAGTAATTTAGGTCAGTATCGGAGCAATACGATACGTAATATCAGATCGGTCCATCTCTAATAATTTCATCACTTAAACTTAAAGATAAACTTTGAATGTGAGAGATTATAACTGGAGGTAACAGCTGGGTCTCCGGGTCAGGAGTGAAACCACGAGCATGCTGATGTGAATTAGACTAATTCATAATTTGAGTTGTGCTTTGATGTTTGAGATTTCTGAGTGAGAGTTTGGTCAAGATGAATAAAATCAGCCCAAATTAAGCTCAAGTTGAAGGGCCACTCTTATTTTGAAAGTTTAGTTGCTACCACAGCCCCAGGGTGGGCGGGTCACTGTTCTTGGTTATAATCTGCTACTTCAACAGAGTCGACTGGGAGACGAGCTTGAAGGAGAGATGAGTGCTGTATGGACTTCAGTCATGAAAACTCGTGCTGTGATGCTTCACAGTGTTTTCACCGCACCTGTTCGGGCAGTCTGAGCTGCAGCAGGCCGCTCTGTCTCAGGGTCGTTTGCAGGATTTTCACCAGCTCCACCGGCTTACAGGACGACAGGCGCGGCATCAGCTCCAAGAGCTTATCCACAAAACTGTCCTGGAGGTGTGGCAGCTCGGTCAGAAACAGCCTGAGGGAGGCACGAAACACCGACGGTGAGTCGGGACAGTCCGTGCGGGCTGACAAAACCCACCAGACGCTGTCCTTTGCATCGACAACACACAGACCATCAACAGATGACATGAATCTCCTGCTGATATGGACTGAGCCGAGCTCAACTCTCACTGTCTGTAAAAGACGAAGAATGAAAAAACATACCTCTGAAAAGACTCGACATCCTGCAAAAACTTCTCGCAGCTGCCGATGAGGAGATCCAACCTGAGTAGACACAGAGGCTGGGAAGTATGTACAGAATGTGTGTGTGTGCGTGCGCGCACACGTGTGTGTGTGTGTTTACCCCTGTCTGGTGCGAGCAGTCAGGACGAGCTGCAGAGCTTTGGCCTGGAGTCGAACATGATGTATGGTGGCCACCTGTCTGCTCTCCAAGCCGCTGTACAGAAACTCCAGCTTGTAGGTTTCCTCCAAGATCTACAAACACAGTCGCACACATCACATGATCTCACTGTTGCTGTTACAGGTGTGTGTGTGTGTGTGTGTGTGTGTGTGTGTGTGTGTGTGTGTGAGACCTGCTGAGCCGCTGCTGTGGCCGTGACGTTTTGTTTGAGGCACAGAGGGACGGCCATGTTCCACAACTTCTCCTGCAGAGCCTGAAGAAACGAGGGTCAGAGTTCTGAATCTGAAGAACAGGTCAGTTTGCAGACACAGAAACACACTCCTACCTTCATTAGCAGCAGCTGGCAGCGCAGGTATGTAGCACAGAAATCTGCAGCTCCAGCAAGCTCCGTCTGCAGCTCCCCGAGCCGCAGCAGGTCTCTGCAGACACCAGTTAACGACTCGTTACTCACAAATAACAATCACATCCCTACTAGGGCTGGGTTTTAATAATCGATTCATCGATTAAAATCGATTCTGGCTTGGATAACGTGATATCGATTCATTAAAATCCTGAATCGATTTTTTTATATAAATGTATTTTGCCCAAAATTTCAGAATCTCAGGTGAAACGTCACAAAATTTCAACAACCACCAAACATTTAAAACAGTAAATGAGAGCAGGAACACGGCTTCTGCACAGAGACGTAAACACACAGCGCCGACGGATCAGAATCAGTGAGATCTCGCCTTTCTTACCTGACGGCACGGACACGGTCGGGGTTGAAAGCCGACAGCTCGCTGATTCTGATGTTTCGGCGGGTCAGCGCTTTGTGTTCACGCCCTTTTTGCGCTGATTCTAAAGCTGTTAGTTTGATCTCTCTCCAAACAATATTGACTGAACCAGCAAAAGAAGATCCAAACTACACTTCACATAAACATCGTCACGGACTCACTCTGACTTTTGCTGTTTTGCTTCCACCACAATAAAATCACACTTCATGCACAGCTCTCTCTCTCTCTTTCTCAGTGTACTTCAAGAACACTATTATTCGCTTGCTTGTTACACACAAAACTACTGTTATTTACAGCGCTGTCAGCCGATGTTTTTTTTTCCTTTTACCGAAAAGAAAACCTAATTTCTGCCGTTCAACAGGCTTCTGAACAAATTTAAACTTTTTAAAATTATGCAAAATGCAAAACGCTGTGTCTCAAATAAAACCGCTGTAACATCAGAGGTCATGTTCATGTGTTGGTTAATAGTTTTCTTTCGTTTTTGATGTACTGCAGAATATTTTTATAAAATCCCAGGCCAGGAAAATCACCTTCATGTTTTTCTGTGTTTTATCTTCAGCTGCTTTGACACAAAGGCATCTGCTGTGATGCTCACACCTTTGATAAAGTCTGGAAAGTGTCAGATTTCTTTTTATAGATACAAAAATATGTAAATGTACTGATCTGAATTATAATATTTCTGACTGTCAAAATTTCCCAGATTCAAATAGAATTGAATCGAATCGTGGATCGAATCGATTCTAGAAATCAGTGACGATACCCAGCCCTAATCCCTACAGTTACTCATTCAGGATATCAGGAAGTCTCATGATCTGACGTTTGCAAGTAAAAAATATCGGAGGGATTTCTGGCATTCATTCATAAAACATGTCCAAATGTGACAGCACAAATCCTTCCAGCGTGCGTCGTGTGCACACGTCACTGTGTGCGTTTACCTTATGGTCAAGTCCAGCAGGTCCTGGGCTCCAGGTGCCTCCAGGTTCTGGATGGTGCTGACTCTATTGAGACTCTGTTGAAGGAAGAGCTGAGCAGATTCCACAGAACCAGAACCCGGACCCGAGTCCACAGAGTCGAGACCGTACACCTGCTTCCTGCCGGGCAACTAAAAGACAGAAAGTGACAGGAAGTGACAGGAAGGACCGTGAGCGTGACAACTGTGTTTTCCAGGTCTGACAGACATTTTTCTCAGAAACACGATCGAGAAAAAAGAATCAAGCATCCCGACTGAAGCGGCTGTTAATGCTGCTAGTTTGTAATGTGATGCAGTATTTCAGTTCTCACTCTTAGCGGCGGCACGAGGTGGGAGAGGCTGTCCCTCAGGTAGGCGTAGTGTCTGAAGGTGTGGTCGGAGAACAGCGCCGGCATGGTGGGGCACGACTTGGCAGCATTGAACACCAACACCAGGACGGCGATATCTGAGATCAACGGAGTCAAGGACGAGGAAACGCAGCGCGCAGCAGCAGAGGAGAGACAAAGCAGCCAAACTGCACCAACAGGTCATGATGGACGACCTGCGAAGCCCCTCAGTGGGTGGCGTTACTCAGGTTCCTGCTCCTCTGTGCGTGTTTGAGATCTTTAGGTGTGTGAAGGATACAGGCCGGGTCGTCCATGTCTGGCTCTGGCGTGTCGAAATATGGATGTGTGCTGAGCAGTTCAGGAACGAGCGGCAACACCAGCGTAGGATGGCGGGATCCCAGGAACTTCAAACACCTGAAGGTAGAAAATTAAAACATAAATAAATAAACCATCAGCTTAACTCGTGGCAGCTCTGCAGAGTTATTTATAGACTGGGCTGTAGACGCTTACTTCCAGACAGAGTTGCGGTCGGTGGGATACTTGTTCAGGTTCTTGAGCAGCTCCAGCAGAGCCAGCTGGATGCACTCTTTAGTGGAGACGTTGGTGTAACACAGTAATTCATGGAGAGCTTCTCTGATGTCTCGAGACGAGTCCTGCGCACAGACGGCGAAAAGTCAGACGCAAAAACATCAGTCGGGGTTTGTGATTCCAGATCGTTTCCCCGCTCTTATACCTCCAACACGGCCAGCACCGTGTCCAGCTGGTCCTCTCTGAGCGTGATGTGGGTGGAGATTTCTCTCAGCACGTGGATGGACTGCAGCCTCACTTCCTCGATCTCATCGTTGAACATGTCGACCAGGAAGTCGAGACATTTCTCGGCGAAGCTCGGAGATGACCGAGCGAGGTGGCACAACGCCTCCACCGCTGCGATACGAACCTCTGAAACAAAGTTTGAAACACCAGAAAATATTCAGCAAAAAGAGGAAAATGAATCCTCAACAGAGGCTGGAGACAGAAAACAGCATTTACTGACTTTCCTTTGTGCTTCGATCATTCAATTCTTTATATCTTCATTTCTTTGGAGCCAGACGTGACCACATTTAGGCGTGCGGGTGGAGTTGCTAGTTAACGGTAGTAAGTGTCGTTAGCAAGCTACAAGTATGGAATCTATGGATGCAATGCACAGACAGGCAGAGTTACCTGCTATATAGCAGTCTGTGCATCACAAGTCTTATCATTTGTCAGATAATTATTTAAAACAACATTTTAAAGTTCTCTGTAGCCTCCTGAGACATTTCTGAGAACATTTAGCTGTAGCAGCCTGAACTCAGTGACCGCGTCATCCAAAACTCTGCTGGGTTTCCTTTACCAAACATCTCATCCTCCAGGCCGTGGACGAATGCTCCGCAAGCCCCCGAGGCGATAAGGTTGACTGTGTTTGTGTCCAGTTTCTCCTTCGGGGCGTCGTCGGCCCACTTCCTGCCAGAGGAGAACTCTCCGGAAGCAAAGAGCTCCTTGGCTCGTTCGTGGGCTGTGCGCTTCCTCTGGATGGAAAAGAGGAATAAAGGAGAGTGAGCGGAGCTGTGCCGATCAACGTCGCTTTGCTACAGACTGTCAGATAAAAGAATTAACTCACCCTGAGGTCTGACATCAGCTTCTTATCCAAAGTTTGCTCCAGGAAGTGAGGACTGACCTGCAGCATCGAACCCTGACACACGAGAACATAAAAGCTTCACTTTAACACCATTTGCCTCACACACACAGATTCTTTCCCATCATTAATCTGCAGGCATTTTCCCACTTAATGAGAGCAAACTCAACAAAGACTGTAAATATGTGGATTAGGTAAGATTCCTGAGTGGTGGGTGAGCCATCCTCAGTGCTGCATTACATCGTTTCTACAGTGATATGAGGACACCTGTGGATTCTTCATGTGAGGACTTCTTCTAGGTTTGTGTCCCGTATATCAAACTCTGATTTAATTGCCGATGATGTTGTTGTCGTCATGGAAGACTTTCTGTTTACTCACCAATGTTTTCGCGGCCTGCACCCGAACCATCCAGGAACCATCGCTGACCATGTGACTGATCTTACCGAATGCGTCATCAACCAGCCGGATCTCCTCATTGGATGATGGGATGGGTACGATGCTGATTGGACGGAAATATCAACAAGCTACAAATCAGAAAAACTGGAGAAATGTTGCTTACAAGCAAAGTTTGCATCCAGAAGGAACATGGAAATAAAAAAAACAAACATTTATGAACGGCAGTTTTTCCAACAATACTGTTTTGTGAACAAGTCAGAGTAAATGTTCTGGATAAACCATAACCAAACCTACCACTGGAAAGAATAACACATATACTGAAGGTTAAGGGACTTTTACTTTATTATCTTTTAGCTGTAAATGATGTTTTTAAAGGGTTTGGACCTAACAACACTCTGCTGGAATTATCTGTTGAACAGAAAAGATGGCGGCTTTCTGTTTTGTTTTATTTTTACTTCTTCTTTCGAGGACATAAGTAGCCTTGGGCTAAATATAAAGTCGTCACACCTGGAAGTTTCATGAAGGTTTCTGCACTTCAGCAGAGACCGTGCTTACAGACAGCAGTTAGGATTTATCTTCTCAGACATCAGTCGTGTTTCTGATCCAGAGAGCGGAACAAACTCAACAGCTACACTGACTGAACCTGAGTGTGAGAATCCGGGTCTCCTCACCTCTCTGGGTACAGCTGACTCAGCACCCAAACCATCTGCACTGCTGCAGAACGGACCTGCTCGTAGTCGTCTGTGAGCAGCCTGCAGGCCTGCAAACACACAAGAATACATACAGAAGGTTGGATTAAACATCTAAAGCTACAGTGGGAGTGCAGTAAGCTGTGAGGACGTATTCTGCTCGTACCTGATCATAAATAATCTGATGAATCTTCATCCCTCTCTCATGCAGCTGCAGCTGGGAAACAAACAACAGCACAGAGAGCAAGCAGAGTTATTGAAACCTGAAAACAGAGTGGGTTGTTTTCTTTAAAGCTCACTGTGTGTGGTTCGTAAACACATGAGTGTCGTGCTGGTTGCAGTGCAGGGGGGGTTTGCAGGGTTTTCCTACCATGGCTTTGAGGGCTGCAGTGCGGACTCTGGGGTCTTGATCTCCAAAGTAGTCGCTGATAATGCTCTGGACATCCCTCAATCCTCCTGGAGGTAAAATAGCAGGCCGCCATAAAAACCATCACACAGCAGCTCAAAGCACAATAAATAATGACACATAAATACGTTACGAGGATTAAACTAAATCAGACATCAAATTAGATACAGATGGATGGATTGATGGATTTACTTCTCTGTATTTTTAACATTTTAAGCTTCAGGTAAAATAGATACAGTAAGTATGTATACAAACCTAAGGATGTGCCCGCGCCCTCGTTTTCTTTTCCTAGGGGAGCGTCCATCATGCCGAGACATCCCAGGAGCTGCAGGCACTTATTCCTCACCCCAAAATACGTATCAGAGAGATGCTAAGAGGAGAGAAACGAGGAGGACATTTACTGGTTTGTGCAGAAAGTCCTGTTGAGTTTGTAATGACGAGTTCTGTGTATGGACTCTGGATAAGTGTTTGTGTCACCTTGTAGGCCACCTCCACGAGCCTCAGCCTCAGTGCAGGACTCTCGGGCAGCTGTGTACCAATGACCAGCAGGGTGTCCAGCAGCTGGGCGAGAACTTGATGGGACTCTGAACACATAAAGAAACAAAACAGTTTGCTATGAAAGTTTCTCTGAGTGTTGGAGATGGATAAATGTTCAGATGTGTCGTACTCTCATTGCTGAGCGTGTTAATGGCATCGTCGACGATGCAGTCGGGGCTGAAGCCCTGCGTTTTAGAGAGCAGGCCGAGCAGAGAGGCGATCTTCAGCCTCACAGAGTTATCCGTCTCCTGGAAGAAAGAATCGTCATCATTAGAAGTTTGACTTTTTTTTTAGGACACTAGAAATTCTGGTTTTATCAACTCTATTTTTTAAAAGTGAAAAACAACTCTTTACCTTGTAGTAGTGCTCCAGCAGGATCCTGACCACACCCTCCACGCTCTCTGCCTCCACAGGTTTGCGTGCAAACTGCAGCAGGTACTGCAGGGCATCGGTGGAGTTGGTGGCTTTACAGAGGTCAATGTGGAGAGCGGCAGACTTACTGGGTTTGGACAAACGCAGCTTCTTGGCTGGAGTTTCTTCATGTGGAATCTGGAAGTGTAAAAACACAGTTGCAACTACAAAAAGCATCTAATCTCTAATCTCCTGACATATAATCTTTTTTTCTCTAACTGGGCCATCTATTCTTTTTGACCATATATACTAAGAGCTACCGTCCATCTATCCATGTTCTCCTGTGTTGTTTTTGTTTTTTAATCCAGGTCACAGGGGCAGCAGTCTAAGCTGGGATACCCAGACCTCTTTTTACTTTCACCTCCTTCAGGTCTTCTGGGGTGTACTGAGGTGTTTCCAAGCCTGGGTGTTCGCAGGGGTCTCCCCCCAGTGATACCTGCCTGAAACATCTCACCCAGAAGGCGTACTAAAGCTTTCCCAGTAAGAAGCTCAAACCATCAATTGTCTCATTTTTCTCTCAGCTCCTCGCTCCATCTCTAGAAACAGCTCATTTAGGCCACGTATACCTGCAATCCTACTGTTTTGGTCACCACCCAGGTGAGAGGTCATGCTGACAGGTGAGAGTAGGAACATAGTTCATCCAGTAAATCAGCTGCTCCTCTTTGATCACTACAGACCTTTGCGTTGTGACCATTACTGCAGACGCTGTTTAAATCTCCTGCTCCGCTCTCCTCTCACTCATCTCCAAGAAGCTGCGACGCTTAAACTTGTAGTTTACACTGGTAACCTCAAAGGCAAGTTAACCCTTTTCTGTCTGAGAACCGTAGCCTCGGACCGTGAGGTGCCAGCTCTCATCGCACTAACAACAAACTGCCCCATTGCGAGCTGGATGTTGTTGCTTAATGAAGCCACAAAAACGAATGACATGACGCATAAACGGCTAATAACAGCACTGCTTCGAACAGCTATTACAGTTTCCTCTTACTTTGGCTAAAAATCATCTCTGAGAGGAGCCAAAAGTTCCTCTGTGCAGGAAAAACTCAGAACATGCGAATGAGCTCAGTTAGCGGATTAGCGATTGACATGAATGCTAAATCGGATGTAAACAACTCGGTTTCTTTTTGAGCTTCCAAAGCGTAAAATGTCACTGTCAGTGGATACTGTGCTATACTGTGTGTAAGAATAAAAACACTAAACAGAATAAGTTGTGCTTTTCCTCTGCACTAAACTCTCAGAGGATCCATGTTGTGTTGTGAGCGGCTATCTTTTAGCATTAGCTAACACGGTACTTGGCGCAAAATTGTAACATTTAGCGAATTCTTTAACGTTTAAACTATGAGTTTACAACAGCTGACGAGACGTTATAATGTGCTCACCTGTACAACTTTGGAAAATTCCTCATAAACTCGCTTTTTCAGATGTGCTGCCATGTTTATGAACACACAGTTAGCTAAGCGTTTCCATTCAGCAGCAGGATAAATTGTCCCTTTACAGTTTCCGTAACTTCCTGATATTGTCCATGTCCGCGACATCGATCTTTTAATTATTATTTTGGACATTAATATGTATATATACTTTCATTTTGTTTATTTTTATAGGTTTGTGTCAGATTTAATATACAAAAAATATTTTCTTTCTTTTTCACTAAACACATTTTCACCTCTTCAAACATAAGACAGCCTCTAAGTCAAGGGAGAAACCAGTATTATGTCTACACGTAACAGGCAACTTAGCAAAAGAAGCTATTTTAAGTTTATTCTTTAGGCACTTAGCTACAATTAGGCACATTTCAACATAATGTGCGGTGTGTCTCTAACATTTGGAGGAAATTTGACAGATGGAGGTCAAGAGAGGTACAGCAGAGGGTCTCTACAAGAGGCTCTGTTGTGGTCTGGATCCTGTGATGTTGGGGAACTTGGAATCCAATACCATCTGGAAAGACTCAGCATCACTGTAGCAGTGTGAGATCATCTTGATAGAGACCAGAAGAAACAGCAGCTGACATCCAAAGAAGAGCTTTAAAGAAGTCTGGAGGATTATTCCTGAAGACCACTTATAGAAATTACAAGACAGCTGTGCTGATGAATAAAGGTGATCATACCAAATATGGACTTTTCAGACTTGTTAGAATTGTACTCTTGTTGTTCCTAGTTGTTTTGTATATATGCATATTTCAGTGAATCACTGCACGTATTTACTATTTTTCTATTTAAGCAAATGTGAGTAATGATATTTGGATGATCTACTATTTGTTTTAGCTTTGTAATACTTTGTAGCTGTGTAATGCAGTGAAGCTATGACCTTGCATCTTCGCACACTTTTAGCAATTTCAGACAATTACAACCCCAATGTCAACAAAGTTTGTAACTAAAACACAATGCAATTATTTTCAGATCTCATAAACCAACATTTTATTCAACATACAACACCAAAACATTAAAAATGTTTAAAGGGAAATATTTTACTATAAAACATTAGCTCATTTTGAATTTGACGGCAGCGACAACTCTGAGAAAAGTTGGGACAACAGTAAAAGTAAGTGGTACTAAAAAGCATCAACTGGAGGACATTTCACAGCTAACTGTGTTAATTAACAACAGGTCAGTAACATGACCAGGTATAAAAAGAGAGGATGGACAGAGGTTCACCAAGCTCCAAAAAACTGTGTCTACAAATTGTGGAAACTTTTCAGAATAATGTTTACCAATGGGGGTCAAGATCTCTGTCTAAATAGATAAATAAATCTGGGTAAATTCCCAGATGATTAAACATGCAGCTATTTTGCTGGTAATACCTGAAATCAGTAAAGAAAACCAACAGCCTATTTATGCAAGATAATTCAGAATTTTATTGGGGGGTTATATTGGTTGGGTCTGATTATGCCCCTGGTCCGACGGCTTGCACATCTGGAAATGTCCCATCAATGCTGAAAGATTTATACAGGCTTTAAAACAACGTAACATAGCAACACATCGCATCCAGGCGACGTCTTTTCCACATTTCAGCAGTAAAAACCAAACAAACAAAGAACTAAAAAACAACAAGAACCTTTTTTTGCATTAAAATTTTCCACAAATTATTAATAAAATATGCCATTAATAATACAATACTGCAACATAACTGTAGTAGTATTCTCATACAGGATCCATGAGGATGTGATGATTGAAAAGGGGCCAGAGAAGTGAAAATAGGACAAAAATCCTGCAGTGATGGACGGTCAGTTGATCTCGTGGAGCATGAAGGATTCTGCTGATGCTTTGGCCCTCTCGCGGTCCGACTTCCACGTGAAGAATGCCACTATGGTCACCATGATCGGGAGGGCCACACAGAGCACGATGCGGCTGATGGGCAGCTTCACCTGACACATCGCCGTGACCGAAGGATTCAGGCTGTCGTCATCATTATTTTGGAACAAAAAGGCAGACCTGAAGTCCAGAAACACGGCTCTGCTGTTCTCTGTGGTGTTCACCAGACACCTCCACCTCCTGTTGTTGTCGTCCTTCTGGAGTTTTGTCACCAGAGTGATGTTGCAGCGAGTGTGGCTGGTCAGGTTGTACCTGCACAGAGAAACATCACACAGCTGTCGTTCATCACCAGGCAGTGTTCACCTGAACATTTCTGCTTTTAGTTTTGGTCTGAGACAATAATTTAATTTGACTTACATTTTCTTTTATAATGTAAAATATAAGTTTATAATTCTGGTTGTTGTTTTTTTTATTCAGTCTTTCTCTCATATACTCATTTTGTGTATTTTGCTGTGTGTATGTGTCTGTATTAGAACCTCATCTATGTATTAATAGACCTCTCTGCATTGAATCATATCTGTTATTAATCTCTGTCTCTCTTCCACAGCATGTCTTTATCCTGTCTTCCTTCTCTCACCCCAACCAATCACAGCAGATGGCCCCGCCCCTCCCTGAGCCTGGTTCTGCTGGAGGTTTCTTCCTGTTAAAAGGGAGTTTTTCCTTCCCACTGTCGCCAAAGTGCTGCTCATAGGGGGTCATATGATTGTTGGGTTTTTCTCTGTATCTATGAAGCGCCTTGAGGTGACTTTTGTTGTGATTTGGCGCTATATAAATAAAATTGAATTGAATTGAATTGAATTGAATTGAATTGAATCTATCTAAATTCTGCTCAGATACTCTCCCAATTTAGATTTTTTTTAATAACAGGAAATATTTTCCTCCTTAGATAAAGAATAAATAAATCTTTTACTTTTTCTCGTATTTTATATTTAATGGTATTAGCTGTTTTTAAATGATTAAAATAAAAATATTGTTATCTATTAAGATGATTACAATAAAGAAAACATTTATTGCAACACAGCACAACATGTGTTATGGGTTATTTATAGTAATGGTCTTTATGATTAACAGAAATAAAATGACCTAAAAAACCAACCTGCTGCTGTTGGGCAGCTTTCTCCCGTCCTCATCCACCCAGCTCAGGCCGAACACGCTCTTTGAGTATGACTTGCAGCTCCCTGCGTCATAATAAGTGAAGAAGATGCAGGTCAGGGAGAGGATTCCTCCAGGCTGGAGGTCGGTGAAGGTGGAGAAAGACGAGATTGTGAGGAGGGAGAGGTAAACGTCAGTGACAGGCTGGTCGTTCCTCAGGCAGACGTAGGATCCAGCGTCCCGCACCCTGAGGCTGCGGAGGCTGATGGAGCAGTTGGATGTGAAGGTCATACGGCCGGATTTGTCTGACTCGGCCGTCACCTTCCCATTGACGACCTCGTGGACGAACCGCACTTCCGTGCCTTTGTTAAAGAAGGTCCAGGAGATGGCGGAGCAGTCTGAGGACACCATACATGGAAGAAGAGCGTCTCCTCCAACTGTGCTGTACACAAACACGTCCTTTTTGCACCTCGCACCTGTCAACAAGAGATTTTTTATTTAAACAAATCTGATAAAACCTTCATGAAAGACATGAAAGATCTAAAAGGAGCAATTTAGTATGCAGTAATATTCAAACATCTGTGCTCTTTAATATTTTCTTACAGCACAGTCCAACTTTGTAGTCTGTAACTTTCATTTTAAGGAAAAAAAAGCAGTTTAAAGAAAGACTTTCCTGCTTGTGCTGTTTGCACATTTTTAAGACTTAAAGACTGAAAGGACAGAGAACTCCCTGCATGAGGCCAAATTGCATACCAACGATTTCCCCCTGTGTCTATAATCACCTTTATACAGGCAGCCGCCCTGTTGGATGTATTTGAAATGAGAGATTTAAAAAAAAATTATATGACAAAAAAACAAAGAAGGAAAACACAAACCCCCCCCCCCCCAAAAAAAGTCAATAAATTGTTCGGCTGCAGTTCAGAACTACAGATCTGCATCAAACATTAGGAACAGACGTGGAAACCTAAAAGTCAGAGTTGTAAATAGGATAACAAATACCAATGAATAAAATGACGTTTTTAATCTTTTAAATGTAAATTTTAATTAAGTTACAGACTAAAAGTTCCCTCCACGTGTGAGTCTCTCAAAATGTTTGAAGTTTTTAATTTAAAAATTAAATTTTTTTGAGAAAATTAAGACAATTTCTCACTTTCTCACAAGTTGGGAGACTTTTTCACCTCCTGTAGATTTTTCATGCAAATCTATTTTTGAGTAAAGCTGCAAACAATCAAACAACCAGTCACACAAACCCTGTGTGGAGATAAAAGCTTTGCCTTCGTGAGGTCTGTGTTTCAGATTTCATTTTTAATCATAATCGGTTCTGAATATTAAAACGATTGGATAAATGGATCCTAAAAAAAAGATTAGATAAAAAAGTAAAAGTCATTTTTTATTAATCCTTTATTTTTCCAGGTTAAAAATCTCATTGAGATTAAAAATCTCATTTCCAAGAGAGACCTGGCATCATGGCGACAACAGTCACATACCACACAGGTATATAACATTTAAAACAAATACAATATCCCACACCAACATGTGTAAAATATACAATAACAGATCAAATTAAGAGTACATTAAAAACAATCACAGTAAAAGAGCTGTTCTCTCGTTCCTTTAAGACTTAAACTCTAAGGTAACCAAGTCTGATAATTTCAGTTCCTTCTGCAGATTATTCCAGGAAGCAGGGGCAGCGTATTTAAAAGCCTTTTCCCCCATTTCTGTTCTGATTTTTGGGACAATCAATTGTATGATTTTGTTCGAACGAAGGCTGTATTGGTTAATATTGGTTAATTAATTGAAATGAAGCAAAACTTCTTTCCGTGTGTCTTCATCAGACACGTGATCATTTACATTTAAAAGAGCTTTTAAATAATACAAATCTCAAAAAAGGAGAAACCTCTGTAGCTAAGAATCAAACCAACAACAATCTGTACCTGTCAGGAGAAGACTGGCGAGCAGCAGGACTCTCATCATGTTTGTGTTTCAACACCGCAGCGCGTTTTGTTCTCGTCGCTGCTGCCTCAGCTCTTTCTAGACTGCTGCCTTCATTTCCTGTGTTACCCCAAACTAAACAGGACGCTCACATCAGCCTCACAGGTATTCAGCACGACGTGTTAAATGTTTTCCATCACAAACACAGTCAGTAAAATGTGTTAATGTGTGAAACCTCGTTTCTGTGCTTATAACGAGCTTTTTCTATTTCTTTAAACCACATCAAAGCTCCTGCTGTCCCTGCCCATCAGACCTGTGCTGCTTCTGCATTTTACTCCAAACTGCAAACATACATATTTGGATACCATGTGAAAGGATTTTCACAGTACCTTGTATGTTTTTAAGAGAATCAAATCTAAAATACTGTTACATACAGCTGTAGTGACACAGGCCTAGACTGGACAGCAACTCCCTGGTAATCTCCAGTAACCAGGGAAAAATGATGAGTGGTTGCAGGAGGTTGGTGGCTGTCTCAGTTACAAACAGGGTGCCACACCCAAAACTTCCTTGCGATCGTTTCAGTTAGCGGCAGATTGCTGCGGCTATGCATTTGCAGTGAAGACGCAGATTTGTCCACGAACAACTTCAAAGTACAAGTTGTGCCAACATGATTCGAGGGTCTCTGTTTCCAGTTTGTGCTGCAGTCACAGACTCGCTGCAGAGTGGCCTGCAGTCGGTGACTGTTTGCAGACAAGTCAGCGTCTTCCATACAAACTACGGCTGACTGTAGAAACCTGCAGTGCAAAAAGGCTTTCGGTGCAGCAGCGTGCAGTAAAGCGTTTTACAAGGAGTTTTACTCAATGACAACAACCACCTGGTGCTTACTGGTGGGTCACTGACTGGTCTGCAGACCTGCACGAATTAAGCTTTAGCATTTGACGTCACAGCCGTCTCCAGCAACCAGTCACATCCAGTTAGGATGCTCATTTTTCCCAGGGCCTTCTCTATTGCTGCTCCTAATCTGTGGAACAATCTTTCCCAGCACATTAGAGAGGCCCCTTCACTGTCCACTCTTAAAACACGTCTTAAAACCCATTTTTACTCCTTGGCTTATGACACAGTCTGACCCTGATTTTATTGTTTTAAATGTAATTCTCATCATCATTTTTATACTATTTTATTATTGTTTTTGCTATTTGTGCTAATTTTATTATTTTAAATGTCATTTTAATAATCATCTTATTTTTTAACATGTTCAGTGTATCATTGAAGTGTACAGCACTTTGTGTTCAGCTGGGGGCTGATCTGAAAGTGCTATATAAATAACTTGCCTGCTTGCTTGATGACCGGTGGTTGTTAAGTGGTCACTAACCAATTTTTAGGAGCCAGACTGGCGTCACTAAACTGGACCTCTCCACCATGTTTATGGTGCTGGTTCGTTCTGGAGCGTTTTAATAGAATTATCTGACACATAATTTGGTTTCCTGTGAGACACAAATCATCCCAGACGTTTGTGTCTGCTTGAATCTTTTTTATGGTTTTATTTATATCTTATTATGTTGTTTAGTTTCAATGCACAGCCCTTTGTGTGAGCTGTAGTTGTTTTAAAGTGCTTTATAATCAAAGGCGGACGGACGGTGGACTGTAGCTTAAATTCTCTGCAGGGTCTGTGTGGTTACAAAAAACAGGTAGGAACACAAACGAGCACAAGGATCCTTGTACTGAAAACCCAGCTGGGTCTTTGCACTCAAAGCTTCCATCTCAACATTGAAAAACGAACATGTCAGAAGGCAAAATGCAAACACTGAAGCTTCGGACGCACAGGCCAGACCAGTGTGTGATACAGCAGCTGCGTTCATCTCTTTTACAGTGTGTGGTTTCAGTCAGTGGTTTTCAAACTTCTTCTGATATTTTCCACTTTAGACATCCAAAGTTTTAGTGAAATAAACGCCAACACAATAACATAATTCTAAGTAATCGATCTTTATATTGATATTTATTTTTAATTTAGATTTGCTCAGTTTATTTCTGCTACTGGTGCCTGCCTGAAGGTGCCTGCCCTGTGGCTTTAAAGCAGGATTAGAGGACTTGTTAACTGCACTCTTATGCTTTGCTCAAATGATCCAGTCAAACAGTGCTGCTGGACTGATCACAGGTGTCGTGTTTTGTGAAACAACAAAGAATAAAAAGATGTCTGCACACACTCAGAGCTGGTAACGGTGTTTGTGTTAAACACAAACAAAAATGTTGTTTTTTGAGTTTTTTGAATTGTCAGCAACACTTTTCTTATAATGAGATCCAGGGTGTGAAATCTTGTGCAATATTTCATCCTCAGGGGCTTTTGTGAGGAAGTGCAATTGTGTCATTGTGGTGAAAATACTGTATACGTGTCCACCCCTCCTCTTTCTTTGAACAAGGGAAGAAATCTTGCTTTGACTTAATACCTCAGCAAACCTTTTTTCTCTTTGCGCGTCATCCTGCACTTGAGCTAAAATTCAAAGAAATTCTCCAAGAAGAGCTCGTCAGCTGCTAACAGTCTGATGTTTAGAAGACATCCTGCCATCTGGCTTTTCAGCGACCAAACATTCACTCATGAATTCACCAAATATTTGTGGACCAACTTAGTTGTTGGGACTTTATTAAATGCTCCCTGTCACGCTCAGTGTGCAGCAGTGCTACTTGTTCGTTTTGTTTTTTCCTTTGAACTTCCTTTAGATGAAAACTGAAGATTGTCTGTAATCTTATCACGTTAACAAATCTAGGTTAATGTTGTGGAAGACACACCAGCAGGACACTCACGGGCTGCTCGTGGAGACGACCCCAGATCTTTTCTTATCTGTGGCCTCCGAGCTGCACAATCGGCCCCTGTAACCGCTGTTTGCTGCCGTTTAGTCACTCTGATCACAAAGGATGTGGTCTGACATGAAAGTGAGACAGCTGATGGATGCTGTGCCCTGCTCTGTGGTGAACACTGCTCTGCTTTCTGTCAGGACGCTTGTTCTTTTTTTTTAATGACCTTTTTAGTTCTCTTAAACTGGGTTGTGAAATGCTTGGTTGTCGTGTGTGTGACGCTCTTTTTTTCGTCACTAGCTTAACTTCCCCGGCTACAGCGTATGAAGTTTATACTAAATGACCAACCTTTGGTTAGAGAGTCTAACACAGCAACACGCTAAGGACTGAATGACAAGACAGTTAACGCCCAGGATCAGTGGACATGTTGCCTTTTAAGAAAGAAACCATCACTCTGGATTTGTATAAAATCATGTGGCCAAGTGACCAAATCCAAAATCTGTCTTAATTAGGCCCCTTGATCAATTTAGGTTAAAAACAAACAAACACTGATTTCTCAATTAAATTGGAGAAACAAGAAACTCTTTGGTACACTTGGTCAACAAAAAAGAAAAACTGATTTTGTTTCTTTTGATCCAGTTCTACTACACGGCTGATTTTCTGCAGGGCACAAACAAACCTGACCCACTTCACAGCTGTTTGCCTTTCTTTCTTTTCTTTTTTTTAATAACTTTTACTTATTAATTTACAGTATGAGAATACAAAACTTTAGGTCAGCATGGAGGACATACACATTCCCAACATTAGCATCTACTTACATCATGGTAATATTCAATTGTTCAGTACAAAGGGAGTACACAATCCATTTTTCCCAGAGCTTCTTGAATTTCTCAAGCTCAAGTCAAAGGTAGGTCTTTCCATTCCAAAAATTTCTTCCACTATCCCACTGGGCCCGAGTTGGAGGGTCTGCCTTTAGCCACCTTCGGGTTACGGCCTTTCTGCTGCTAGTCAAAAGTATTTTCAATAAATAATTATCTTTATGTGGAAGCGCCTTAGGTAAATTGCCAAGAAACAATGTATCAAATGAATAGTCTATTTTTATCCCAATTATTTTATTTATCTCAATGGCCACTTCCCCCCGATATGGCTGGATCCTTGGGCAGGCCCAGAAGACGTGAAAATGGTTTGCCATGGGGGGGTACCACAACCTCTCCAACACAGGCCCTGGCTCTGTGAGCCTGTTTGCCGAGCTGTGAGTTTAGGAGTGATAAAGAATCTCACAACATTTTTCCAACCAAACTCTCTTAAGGACCTTGAATTTGTGGTAGCCTGAGACTCACATATTCCCCACCAGCTGTCCTCTGATATTTGTGAGGCTGATTCCCAGTTTTGCTTAATATACAACAGAGTGATTTTTAGAGGCTTGTAGCTGTTTGCCTTTCTAAACGTCTTTGTGTTCACTCGAAGATCATTTGTGCTGTAAATGTAGGAGACATACGTGGCTGCTGTCCTGTGGATTGTTTTCGATCACACTACTTTTCTCTCTGTGGTATTTAGGTTTGATTGAAGAAAAAGAAAGAAATCTGACCAACAGAAACTGAGTTTTATTTTCGTGTGCATCTATTTTCACGCTAGAAGACAAAAGGTATAATTTTTAGATACATTAAAGCTACCTTTACATTTCTTTAAATTTAAATGTCACATAACTGTGGAGTTATCATTTTCACATATTTCCAAATATTTAGGAAATATGTGAAAAACTAAATTCAGACATTTTGTTTGATTAAATGTTGTAATTGCTTTTTATTATTTGCGTCAAATCGTACGCAAGAAGCTGTATGGCTCATGTTACAGTAACTGTTGGAGCTATTTGTTCTTATTTTTTCTTATTTTGAAATTAGTTAAAGTTTGTTGTTAGTTTACTTATATTTTGGGGTTTATTTACAAGTTTATTTGTCGGTTAATATTTTGTTTCAATGTTTGTTTGATGTTACTTTGTTAAATTAGTCAGTAAGAGCTGTAGGGCCATTTTTGTTTCTATAAATAAAGAGACTGGTAGAGGACCAGCATGCACTGGGGTGGGCCTATGGTTTTTTACCAGAGCAGGAGAAGCAACAAAAAAATGGATCTTGTTATTGCCAAACTGGATAAAATAAACCATAAAAACGCAACTTTCAAGTTTGGACTGTGGACTTCTTTTGCCTGCGTACGAAATAGTATCTCAGTGCAGCAGTGGCTCGTGGACTTTTAATTGTGGGATGTTTGGTTTGTCAAACAAAAGGAATTGCCACTACAGTAACAACAGTAGGATGAGTTTCACGTGTGGACGATACCGTCTAATTAAACAAGTTACTACTGAGACCTGTGGGTGGACAAGAAGATTTAATAATAGAGTAGTTAGTGTTTGTTCAACACAGCACTGAATATGAACCAACATTTATATTTATAAGCAGCTGAAATGAATTAAAAGATAGAAATCTTTGCTTGGCAGCAGGCGCTTAAACCCACAGACTGTACATGAAACATTAACATAGCCATAATGCAACATCACCCACTGATTATTCAGGTCCTGCTGTGAAGCCTTGAGCTGAACATTTATTGTTTAAATAAAAATATCAAGTTTGAAAAGGAAAAAACGGTGAGGCGTGGCTCTGACTGACAAACACGGCAGATGAGAATCACAAGGCTGACACTAACAGAGACAATGATTAAAACATATCATCATGTCCTAGTAAACAAGACTGAAAGCTGGAGAGTAAAACCCCAAACTCATCACTGAAGTGTCCCCTGAGGTCAGCTGGACTTCTGAAAACTGAGAAGTCGCCCCCTGCTGGCTACTAGGAAAGATGCACTTCACTCATCACAAGCAGAAGCTACAAGCCCTCTTTTTTTCTCCATCTTTCAGGAAGTCAGTACCTTTGAAATTAATGATATACTGATGCTTTACTGAGCCTTTGCTTTAGTGTGGCTCTATAACAAAAACATAACAAAGTGCAGTCTGTAATTTTTTTAAAGAAAGAGTATGCACGGTGTCAAGTTTTGTTCAGCCGTCTCATCACCACCAGGTGAATGTGAGTTGATGAAAGTAGTTCCTGTAGCTCCTGGACAGGAAGCTGTGCTGCACGGCGTGAGGCTGGATGCTCACCCTGTAGCCCTGGCTCTCGATGTCCATCTTTACACAGTCCAGCAGATCTTCGACCAACGGGGCGGCCTTCCACGGCCCGAACGTCACCACCGACTCCTTAGCCGCGTCCAAGCTGTTAATGGCATTATCATAGAAGCCCAAATCCTCCTCCGTCCTCAGCACGCAGATGGTGATGTAGGAGTAGCGTGCGGCGATGGCCTCGGCCCTGGCGATACGAATCAGAACCTGGAGGACAAATTCAAAACGATCATTCAAAAAGTGGAAATGTGAAGTTGCGTGAATTCCAAAGTAGGAGTGTAAACTACAAACAGTGGATTATTGGTGTGAGTGCAGCTCACCTCGATGTTTTCCTTGTAGTGCGGGACTCTGGAGAGGAACTGCTGCCTTCCCACCAGCTCTCCAAACAGCCGAGGAGTCTCCTCCAAGAGTTTGATCAGCGGTTTGATGTTGTAGTGGATCGCCTCCTTATGAACCTGCAGAAACACGAGTTGCAAACTTAAAATTCATTTTGGCAGCAGGGCACACCCCCTGTTTTTTAAACTGGTTTTATATTTATAGCTCAAATACTTGAAAACTATTAAGAACTTCTTTAAAGTAAACTTGTGGATGTTCATATTAAACATGGCCAAACAGTGTGAGGACAGTCCTAATAATCATCCCTGTCTAACAGGTTTGCAGGCGCAACCAATCAGAAGAAAGCTTAATTAAAGGAGGAGGAGTTAAAACAGTTTGTGCCAGTGGCGCCAAAGCCCAGTAAATACAAAAAAGGATTATTTTGAATTGTGACTCATCCAAAGCCAGTCTAGTAGAATCAGGAAGTAAAGATATGGAGCTTTATACGAGCAGAGCTACATCGTGATAAGTCGGACCTCCTGGATGTTCTCCTTGGGCAGCTGTTCTGATCTCAGGAACTCCAGGATGGCTCCAAAGTGTGACCCATCGCGGTCGATGAAGTAGCGTCCCTGTGTGTCAGCACGCAGTTTGGGCGGTCCGCTGAAGATCTCCGCCAGCTTGGAGTCGGGGTGCTTCCTGAGCGTGCTCAGAGTGGTGGTGTACAGGTGACCCCCGACATTTAACTGCACAACATGAAAGTTCTGAGGAAAAAGACGATATTTAGGTTTCTGCAGAGTGCACCCAATGACTGCAGGAACAGTTACAGTGTTTAAACACTGGGCATCATTTTCAGGCTCATGTGCAGCCTCGTGCTCAAGTACAGACGATTATAAATCAAAAGTTTAAGCAGCTTTTATCTTATTATTGTGAGTGAAAGTCATAATCTTACATAAGCAATAATAGATCAATTTAAAGTATCAATTTAGTTTGCAAAATCTGCAACACAACTAATTACAGTCTTAAAATTAATCATATTTATTAGAAGAATTTCCTAAGACATCTCCTGTGGATGATCCATATTCATCTTGTAGTTTTTCCTCCCCTTGTGCTCATTTTACTTTACATACAGTTTAAATGTTGATCATTCCTGACAACAAGGATTTTCACTTGAGTTTAAGGAGTATTTTTGTCTGTGATTTCTTCAGATCTGCACACAGACAAAGCTAAATAAATACCTGAACGCACAGACTGTGTGTAGCTCTGCAAGGCTGTCAGGCAGCATGAATCACCCACTTAATGATTTGCACAGGTAGATAAGACTGCATTCCTTCATGGTCTGTCAACACAAGCAGCCTGTCAGGGCGGCCTCACACGACTAACATTACAATTATGGATAACGCCTTTCACATGTTTATTTATTTATTATATATTCATTTAAAAAATATAAAATTAATGAAAACAGTGTAGATTTGAAATATATTGCAGTTTTTACCTGATACCACTAAATTCAGAGGAAGGATTCACATATAAAAACGTCAGATTTCAACAGATTTTACAAAGATTAGACAAAAACAAACAATCACCACGTACAAAAACATTGTAACATTTTGCTGTTGTTTGTTTTCTTTAAATTATTTTAATTGTGCCACATAATATGCTTAAAAGTCCCGTGTTACTGTGCGCGCGGACATTTAGCCTGCATGTAAGTATGTGTGGAAAAAAGTTTTTTTTTTTTTATTGCTCTTAGAAATCAAATAAAAGATAGAAAAAAACAACGTGTTACGTGTTAAAAGTTTCCATTTTTCTTTCTCATATAAATTTATAATTTCTTAGATTTGTCGTGTGAGCTTTTGGCGGAAACATTTTTTCCCTAAACTAAGCCTATTTCTAACAAATGGCAGCTCTTTGAGTACAAATAAACACCTATTTGTTTATCACATGACCATAAAAGATAAGAAAATGCAGAAAATAGATGCATGGACATGCAGACATGTTAGATCAGCCCTACAGGCTCACCGCTGTGAGCCGGGACAGACCCACAGTGTAAACAGCTCCACAGCTTCAGCTGTAAAATGCTGCTTACACAGCGATGCGTCACTTTTTACTGTCTTACCTGTGATACTTACAGTACATTTCTCTGATACTGTACTCTTATTGGAGAAAAACTGGAAGAAAAATGCGCACAACACTTTGAATATTATAAAGAAGCGTTAAAACCAAACCAATGCAGAGACAACATTTCATGGTGTTAAGCATCTAAATTAAAAATATTCTCTGGAAATATTCTCATTCCTGACTGCAGTATTCACAAACATTGCCTCTATAATCTGATGATTATGCCTTATAAACGGTTTTATGACCGAGCTGTGGCTGTAACACTGCTTTGTATCAGCGCCTCATTTACACGTAAAGGAACCGACCGTAGCTGCCAATGAATGACAGCGTTTTCCTTCTTCCTCAAGTAAAGTACTGCTAAACTGAAAGTACAGCAACACTTCAGTAAATCGGTGAAATCCCACCGCTCGCTGCGTCGGCTCCGCCTTTACATGCACAGAGAAGTTAAACGGTGTTCCCCTTAATCCTAAAACGGCAGGAAAGGTTTTGGGAACATTTGAGACGAAACTTCCTCGAAGTTGGAAGTTTGATTCCTGTGACTCAGAGCGCCCTTTAACGCGTCTCTGAAAAACTGTTGAGATTAAAATGCCGTGAAACAGCAGCACAGCAAACATCTGCCCTGTTTCACTTTGGAAAAAGTTATAATCTGTTGTCTGGCTACACCTGCATCCACCTGTTCAGCCCCCGAGCAGGTGGAGGATTTCCTTCAGCTCCACCAAACTTCCAAACGATCGCACCGAGGGCTGCAGTCTTACCGGAGCCGCGGACGAAGGCGGTTTTTCTGTTGATTTGTAGTCCGGCAGACTCATCTTGTCTTCAGCGGTGGTCCGGGTGGGAGCTGGGAGCTCACCTGTTACATTTTTCTACAGGTAGCAACCAGGGGGCGTGGCCTAACCCGGACCTTCTTCAGTGCCGAGATGGATCACTCGGCTGCAACACGATTCCCTTTCTTCTCAAACTTTTTAATTTACCCTGAAACGGGGGAAGCGCGCATGCGCAGACTGATAACTATTCGTTTATTTATACCCGTATATTTCTAAAATATATTTATTCAGTGTAAAGTTGTATGGATGGTGTGATATAGTCACGTTTACTGTAGGCTGCCACACACACGCCACGTTTGTTGCACCAGAAAATGGAGCAGAGTGACACATCTTTCCTTCTGACGTCAAGACGTAACCCTAAAGGGGCATTACTCAGCTGACTCACTTTTCTCCGTGAAGCTGTGAACATCAGTCTTGTACTCATTGGTTTCCACACTGACGCAGTTCTTCTCACGCTCCTCAATTTTCAATCAGTCATTGACACACACAACAAAAGTCCTGATTTATTTACTTTCAAGGTGAGCATCAATTTCACCTTAATTCATATTCCTTACCTGGTGGTTCGTGTCCCACCAGCGGGACCAGCACCACAGTTTGACAACCAGCTGTGCACTAAATGCTGAAACATATTTTAAAACCAACAGTCTGCATGTACAATGTCCAAATTTTGAAGCTTACTTTACGTGTAAATTCCAGCTTCCACCCACCAGGGGGCGCCATAGCAAGTTTTAGATTTTCACTATTTTGAATAGAATATTAGATTTCACATCCTGTGTCCTCCACGGGGACATTACTTTGACTTTTCTCTACCATATAAATATAAACCTGCAGCTCCCACACACCAGGAAAAAAAACATTACATTGTGTTTAAGAGGTCGGCTCATAATCTTCTGAGCACTTTGACATGTTTTGAAGATGAGCCGGTTGGGAAAATTGTAAACTTTTCCCTCAGTTTTCCCACTCCACATGAAACCTACAGGCAGTTAAATAAATCCACTTATTGTTTTAAGTGTATTTTCCAAATTTTATTGTTTTTGTACACAAAAATCAAAGGGCTTTGCTTCCATCTGGTGTGACGACTGAAAACCTGCAAAGAGAAAAAAAACAGAATTAAACCCAGTTTCAGAAATCAGTAAACTGAATCCTGAGCTCAAATTGTTGACCTCAGTTTCTGTGAGTTCCTAAAAGACTGTTTTTGGTGTCCTGTAAAAGTGTCACGGTTTGTGTTTGTGAGCTGAAACCCTTCTCAGACAAATGCCTCGATGTCTTCAACTGAAAAGAACCCCCTGCTCTGAGGAACCGGAGCAGAACCACAGAACGTGATTCTGAACCAGCGACCAGCAGAACCGGAATGAGTCCCGTTCCGACTCGTCATCGTATCATCACCGAAGGGAGCCGCGTGAGACCGTACAACACCACAGCGTGTTAAATCACTGGATCCAGATTATTTTGTGATATATTATCAGGACAGCAACAGCGTCACCCGAACGGACCCGAATGGCTAAAATGTCCTAATTTAAACCTGCTGAAGCTCCACTGTAGCAAGACTTTAATGGATCTACTCATCAGAATTCACAGGAACCTCCAATTTTACTGCAGAAGAACTAATTTTTGTATTTCTCTCTTAGGTTAGCAGCAGGGCAGGATCTATCATTGCCTTGTGAAGGCCCTGCAGCAGTCAAATAAAACCCTCCTGTCTCTTACCCTCTTATGCAGTGGGTACAGGTGCTCCCTGGGGCATGACGGGCACCTCTGGCTTGGCCCCCTTCTGCTCAGACATTGGTGTGGTGGGCAGGGTCTCCTCCTTGGGCTCCACGATGCTGACGTGGTCAGGCAGGGGCTTCTTGGGGCCGATCTTACCGCTGGGGTCCCAGGGCAGCATGATCTTCACCTTGATGCCCAGCACACCTGAGAACATTAAAGAAACACATCAGTGCCACCAAAACAACGCGATGGCAGTTTGATTTGGCCGCATGTGGCCGAGCTGCGCTCACCCTGCCTCAGCAGCACGTGGCGGACGGCTGTGTCGACGTAGTAGTTGACGGGGTCTCCGCTGTGGATCATCAGACCGTCCACAAACTTCATGGACTTGGCCCTCTGACCCCTCAGCTTGCCGGACACGACGACTTCGCAGCCCTTGGCGCCACTTTCCATGATGAACCTCAGAACGCCATAGCAAGCCCTGAAAAAGCAGAGTGATAAAACAGCGTTAGCAGCTAATCGATCAGTGGATCCAAAGTACTGCAAGATTCTCTCTCAGGAAACTTTCACTGTGATTGAAATGATTCATCAATTTTCTACATGGTGGGTTCAGTTGGAGGTCTTCAGGTTTTAAATCGGTAAAACATGCCACGAGGAGGAGACGCCTCCTCCATCAGTGAGCTTCATTAAAGCGTGCTTTGACCCTTCTCAGACAAATGCCTCAATGTCTTCACCTGGAAAGAACCCCCTGCTCTGAGGAACCGGAGCAGAACCACAGAACGTGATTCTGAACCGGCGACCAGCAGAACCAGGATGAGTCCTGTTCCGACTCGTCATCGTATCATCACCGAAGGGACAGAAACCGACACACAGAACACAGGCTCCACCCTCAAAGTACACATGAGGTTTTTTATGACAGGGTGTTTCCTACTAATTTAACCTCTGACAGCATTTTAATGTTTACTCTTCTAGATTACGATCAAATTCCATACTTTGGGTTGGGTCCAACATGCTAAGAGATGTGCCATGAGCAGAATACGCTCATAAATAATTGACTTGAGAAAAACATCCAAACATTAAACTGTGTGCAGAGATGTATTTAGAGCTTAAGATGTCATGTTAGGACGGATAAGGTTGAGAAAAGTTAATAAAATATCTTTGTGTTAAAGGACAAAACACAAAGACGATCATAACGGTGAAACTAAAGTTAATATTCATTCATTAAGAACAAGATTGTGTTGACGTAAAGAGCTCATGTGTAAACGTACATTACATATTACTCAATGGCAGAAAACATTTCTAAGGTGGAAGTTAACCCTGTGGAGTCATTAACTGTTTAAATCACACCAGTCTGATGAAATTTGTAACAAAAATAATTTAGTTAAATTAAAGAAATCCAGACATGCTTACCTACGAACAGCCAGGCCTCCCAGCAGTTTGTAGCGCAGAGACTCAGCCTGAGCGATGGCACACAGACCACGAGTGGCAACTTTCTCAGCGTACAGCTAAAAGAAAGAGGAAGGACATTTCAGTATTACAGACGAACACCGGGATCAAACCTAATGTGTAACGATGGACTGCAGGTTTCCTGCACCGTCTGCAGCACAGTCCTGATGCCTCGACCCTTCTCAGACAAATGCCTCTGTGTCTTCACATGGAAAGGACTTCCTGCTCTGAGGTGCTGGAGCAGGACCACAGAACGTGGATCTGAACCAGCGACCAGCAGAGCGAGACCGAGTCCTGCTCCGTCTCGTCATCGTATCATCACTGAAGGGAAATCTGACTGTCTAACATCAGAAGCCTTTGCACTTTACTCACTGGGTTTCCACCAGGATGAGATTACTGTAAAGTGTTAATATTGTAAACAAACAAACGACCTCTAAACAGTTTAAAATTCCATATTTTTACATTTTTGCAGACAAATGTATTTATTTTTCAAACTCTGAAACCTTCAAACATTTGTTCAGATACACCTCACCACTGACAAATTACTTTCCGTACTAAAAACCATCCAACAGTGAGCTTAAAACACTGATTAGTCTTACACATTTATAGCGAAAGGTTGGCTTCCGGTGACGGACCGTCCCTGGCATGCTCGTGGAAATGTAGTTCTTTGAGCAGATAATCATTTTCAAAAAACGAGCACAAGACTGGAAAATAAATACAATTCAGGGGGTCAACCGGGAGGTCGATGTAACTGGCAAAACAATCTGGGGGCCGACCACAAGGTCAGCGATGGTGGCGAGGCTTGGCAGGTGCGGGATTGGCTGGTGGCAGCCCTCGGCGTGGCTGGGCAGGGCCAGATGTCGCAAAGTCCTCTGGCTGAGACGTGGCTGGACCTCGTGGCAGGGAAGTCGCAGGGAGCTGGGAAGTGGAGATCGTGGCCATAACAAAGTACTCTGTCTCCTTCGGTCAATAGTCCAAGAATCCTTGGTCGAATGCCAAATTCAACAATATTGTCAAAGAAACGCTGCTGGGTCATCATGGTCAGGTCACTGTCACAGCTGGGAAGGCTGGTGCTTGGTGTGGGTCCAAATGCAGACACTTGAAGGCGTGGTGTGTTAGACAAAAGACTCGTTTATTGTGACTGAATAAAAAAAACGTACCAAGCTCTCAAAACAAAAGGAAGGAAACTAAGACGATACTGATGATAACTAAACTTGGAGGAACTAAATTACTACACGCGGAGGACAAAGAACATGGAAAACTAGACATGACAATCAACAACCTGGAAATATGGAAAACATGGAAAGAGGCACCGGCCTCGCTGCTCAGAGCCATGTTAGCCAAATGAAGCAGTCGCAGCACAGACAGGATCTGGATTCATCCGCTCAGTATTGAACCCAGACGGGCACAAATGATGGCGGGAGGCCACCAAATGTTTATACCCCATCCAGTGTGAGCCCATTTTTAAAGGCTTCCACATGTTTGTGAGTAAAACGGGGATAAAACAGTGCTGACCCTGTTCTTTCAGATCTGCACCGCCATCTTCCAACGGGCCTTAGACAGGAAAGGACCAGCAGAGGACGCGGGAATGGATTTATAGCTATAGCTGGTTGCCGGTGACGGTCCGTCCCTGGCATGGTCACGGAAACGTAGTTCTCTGAGCAGATGCGACGAGCATGATTTTGCGGGTTCGTTATGTTCATTACCAAAGCAATTTTCCAAAAACCACCAGATTTATTTATGTGTTCATCTTCAAACATGGAAATATAAATCAGAACAAAACACACCAAACTTCAGGAGGTAGACAGGTCCACTCCCTCACATTATAAAGGCAGAGCAGGTGAAATCTGCAGCAGTGACACTAATTATATTTTTATTAATTTATTTATATTTTTATTCCTCCACAGTTGGTCCAGCATCCACAATTTCATTGTACAAGACCAATGACAATAAAAGGCTGTTCTGTTCCATTTTATTCTATAATTAATATAAATAATAACAATAATAAGAAACTTTAAGTTACTTTATGAGTTACAAATATGTTTTTGTAGTCTGTTGCTTTTTATTACTTGAAAGTTTTAGGAATAAAGATTTGAACTAAAGTAAATATTAGGACGAGTCCTGCTCCGTCTCATCACTGGAGGAACACCTGAGCGTTTAAAATCAGAAGCCTTCGCACTTTACTCACTGGGTTCCTACCAGGATGATATTATTGTAAAGTGCTGTTGGCAAAGTTTAATATTTTAAACAAAAAACAAAACAGGACTTTAAAAAAACCCATTTTCAAATTCAATATGTTTACATTTTTGTGGCAAACCAGCAATTTCACCCCCCCCAACTCAAAACCTTTAGATATTTGTTCCGATTTGTCTCCACTGAGGGATTATTTGATACTAAAATACATCCGACAGTGAGCTTAAAACACTTCTTAGTCTTATTTTTTGGTTTCCTACCTCCACGCTGCCCTCGGGGAAGCCAAACCTCTTCTGGACCACAGCGGTCAGCTCTCTGATCCGACGACCCTTCTCTCCAAGAACATTCTGGGTCCTAAAGATGGCGAGATGATTAGAGTTAAACCACATGGGTAAAAATAACAAAACAAAACCTGGATCTTTACAAACACCGGCACAAAGCTGAGACAACATAGAGCTACACAGCTGAAGTATTTATCTCTTTAGATAAGAACACCGAGTTTACATGGAAGAAAGATGAGCTATATAAACAAAACTAACACTGGATGTAATTTTACCAGTGATCTTAATGCATATTTAAAAACCAACATCTGCATTTACCAAAGGGAAATGATCAGGACTGACTTCTAAGATGTCTTCTAATGTAAGCTTTTATTTTCTCAAACATATTTTTTCTCAAAAATATGTTTGTCTTTAAAAAATGGCCAAAAATAACAAATGCTCAGACCACTGTTAACACACTGTGTCTTACAAATGGACCAACAGTGTTTACATGCATATGTGCACTGCCAAAGTAATGGCATATCCACTTTACAGTAGAGACTCATTTTCCCATTAGGTTCATAGTACCTGTTGCCACCAATTGGCTAATCAATAGCGCCAACTGAAGCATCAGAGCGTCTCGTTCACAAAAATCAAAGCCGCCATTTTTGAAACTTGGGAACGAAAGGAATGGCTACAAAAACAACGCTGTGTTCCCACGAGTGCAACGAGATGCAACAGACCGAGCAGCAGGTATATATTCGCTTCAACATCCACCTTTGCTGTAGCGTTCATGTGACATTAATTGCGTTGCGCTACATTGAGAGGCACTGCTATGACAGCAAGCATACAAGGTAATCAACCCGAGTAGGTACTAATGAAAAAGGGGCGATGGGCAAGCAACCTAGCCGTGGATCTGAACCAGCGACCAGCCTGGTTCTCATCACTGGAGGAACACCTGACCATTTAAAATCAGAAGCCTTTGCACTTTACTCACTGGGTTCCTACTAGCCGACTGCTCACCTTGTGGCCAGGATGATGATCTCAGTCCTGGTTGGAGTCACGCGCACCTCCACACCGGAGTAACCATCCTCAGCAAGCTCACGAGTCAGGAACTCATTCAGCTCGGCCTTGAAGATACCGTCTGCGACGAACTGTGGACAGAGAACAGTTAAGCTTCATGTTCATGAAACACTCAAACATCCAGCACCAAGCAGACTTTCTGCCAGCATCTACAGGCTGCACAGACTCACACACCAACTGCCAATGCATCCTTCAAGTGCTGCAACAGGTACAACACACTGATGCATCTGCTGTGGCCCCGAAACACACAGATAATAAAATACAGCTGCAGAAAATTAATGAATGGGTTTGACCCTTTAAAACGGGCTAGCTTGAAGCTAACACTGCTCACACTTATTTGAAGTTCCTAACTACCCATGAAGAGTGGCATTCAAACCACAGCAGGATTCACTTCAACAGAGAGCACAGTCACATTCAGAGTGAGTGCTGAACACAAAACGAGCAGGATCTCATCGCTCTGCAGTTTTTAAACAGGCTGTATTTGTATCATCCGCTTACTTCAGCTTGCCTGGCTTCAGTGCTTAAACGCAGGCTGCCACATGTCTCATGCTTTACTGTGAAATTCTTCCCAATTCAAATTAATATGTCCTTGAACAATTCACTAAAATGAACCCCGTGCTGACTCCACATTTAACCCGAACAGTTCTAACTGTACATACGTCTCATTAACCACGTTTCTCAGTGAATTAGCAGCATTAAGGAGGGAGTTTGTGTCTCTGGCTCTATATTAATACGGCTGTGAAGCTAACACCTCCGAAAACCTGGACTCAGACACAAACAACCTTTAAATGAGAGTTCAGCTAAGTCTTTTCGCATATTAGGATTTAAAGCGGGCATTAAAGTCGTGTTTAAGTCAGACACTTCAACCAGTGTGTAACTGAGCCCGGCCTCGGTGCTCAGAGCCATGTTAGCTAGCCAAATGAGGAGGTCACAGCGCCGACGGCATCTGGATTCATCCGCTCATGATTGAACCCAAGCGGGCACATCTGATACCAGGACGGCCACCAAATGACCACATCAAATCCAGCGTGAGTCCATTTTTAAAGAAATGCAACGTGTTTGTGAGTAAAACGGGGGCTAACCTTCCTCTTCTTGGAGATTTGCACCGCCATCTTCCAATGGGCCGTAGACAGGAAAGGACCCGCACAGGATGCGGAAATGGATTTATAGCTAAAGGCTGACTTCCGGTGACGGTCCGTCCCTGGCATGCTCAGGGAAATGTAGTTCTTTGAGCAGATGCGATGAGCATCAGTTTGCGTGTTTCTTATGTTTATTACCAAATGAATTTACACGGCGATATAAATGACTTACGGAACACTTATAAAGGCCGACAGCGAGGCTTAGCAAGTGCGGCCACGTGAGCTTAAAATACGAATTATTTGTATGTTTTTGTTTCCTACCACCACGCTGTCTTCGGGGAACCTCCTCTTGACCTCAGCGATCAGCTGTCTGATCCGACTACCCTTGTCTCCAAGAACAGTCTTGATCCTAAAGATGGCGAGACGGTTAGGCTTAAACTACATGGTTATTAAAAAAAATATTTTTAATCTTTCCACACACAGACACAAAGCTGAGACAACATAGAGCTACATAGTTGAAGTTTCTCTTTTGATAAGCACACTGAGTTTACATTGAGGGAGATGTATATGGCATGTTTAAAAACTAACATTGGCATCTACCAAAGGGAAATGATCAGGACTGATTTCTAGGATGCCCTTTAATGTAAGCTTTCTTTTGTCAAGCTTAAAATATGTTTGTCTTTAAAAATGGCCAAAAATAACAAATGCACAGACCACTGTTAACACACACTCTGTGTCTTACAAATGGACCAACAGTGTTTACATGCGTACTCGCCCTGCCAAAGTAATGCCATATCCACTTTACAGCAGAGACTCATTTTAAGCTTCCATATTTGTTTAGTTTCTAAACACTCAATCCGATCTTCTGGAGATGTAACAACTTCTTCAATTCTGAGTTGTTACTTTTTGGCAACCTAGCCGACTGCTCACCTTGTAGCCAGGATGATGATTTAGTCCCGATTAAAGTCACACGCACCTCCACACCGGCATGACCATCCTTAGAAAGCTCATGAGTCAGGAACTCTTTTAGCTTAGCCCCTTTAATACCGTCTGCGACGAACTGCAGAGAGAGAGAGTAGGTCAGATTTATGTTTATGTCACACGCTCAAACATCCAGCAACAAGCAGACTTTCTGCAAGCATCTACAGGTTGCACTGATTCAGACACTAACTGCCAATGCATCCTCCAAGTGCTGCAACAGGTACTACACACAGTCAGTGTGTAGTTGTAGGAAGTAGCTTGGCAGGTGCAGGCCATGTAGGATGTGGCTTGGCTGCTCCCGACGGCATGAAGTCCTCTGAGTCCCCAACTAACAATGGAGGAGGCTGGAGCGGCTTACCTGAGCCCCCAGCTGACAAGGGAGACTGAGATGACTCACCTGAGCCTCCAGCTGGTGGGGAATGCAAAGTGGAGGAGATTTTTTCTTCTGTTAAATTGTCCATGAGTTCTTGGTTGGCCAAAGCAATCCAGGCAGTGGGCCCGAACAGATTCCCTCTGCCTCTCCTGCTTTCTTCCGCAGGAGTTAATCCTGTGTCTGTGGAGGTGGATGACACGAATGCTAAATTTTAAAAAATTGTCAAAGGAAATGCTGTTGGGTCCATCATGGTCAGGTCGTTCTGTCACACCTGTGAAATAGAAGAGCTGCTCCCCAAGATTGTGGTAAATTATTTTATTTATGTTTAGGACAAGCACAATAAGTGATGCGTGTCAGTTTACATCAAGAATGGTAACTTATTAACTTACAAACTTTGGTTTTAAGAAGGAAGCAGATGATAGCAGCTTGGGTCACCACAAAAGATACATGACAAAAATGCTATAATTATATAATTTAAATAATGCATATTACAAGATGCATTCTTGGATAATATTTGGATTAATCCTGATGTAATCATGCTACACTTTTTTCTGTATTTCATGTTGTAGCTTTATGTGCATTAGGGCTGCCACAAACGATTATTTTGATAGTCAACTAATCAGATCATCATCCATTGGACATAAAACGTACAGCTTATTGCACCAGCAGCATCTGCTCTTATATAACTATCATTAGCTTACAGCTTTAAGTGTTTAAGGTGCTAACTAAAAATAAAGACAAGATGATAGTTTATTAAATTTTAATGAAATTTGCAGATTGTTTCGGTGAAGTTTAATAAACTCCTTGCTATCTAAAATATAACAGGACACCGGAGTAAATTCTCCAGCGTCTGACACTTCTGATAATCAGCTGTCTGCTTGAGGTTTATTCAGCTGTGTAAAAACTATAACTTTAATCTCAGCCAAACCGATTTACTCAGGAACAAATAAAATACTAAAAAAAGGCAAACAATAACATTTTGAAGTGGCGAGTGGCATCCTTGTACATGCAGTGCTGCCATCTTCTGTTTCAATCCGTTATTACACTCTTAAATCCTACTACTTATTCCTGCGTCTTTTGGGATCTTACAAAGCTTCAAACGACGCGTCGACTATTAAATCAGTCGCGACGATTTTGATAGCCGACGTAATCGTGACTAGTCGACTAATCGTGGCAGCCCTAATGTGTATAGGTGATGCTCATCAGCCTTTTGAACTGTACAACGTTATCTCAAAATCAAAGTGACAAATGTCACTTCCAGAGAACAACCAGTGTTACATCAGCATCCACCTTCTCCTTCAGATTTACAGGCACATTTTTTTCACCACTCATAGATCAGACAACCAGACTGGCTCAGGCTGTGCTTTAGGTGTGACTAGTGATTAATGTTTTTTTTTTTTTTTTTTTTTTTTTACCATTGCACTATAAATAACCCACATTGCAAAAGGTAAGTTATGCCTTTATTCTCACATTGTGGCTCATTGTTTTAACTGATGTTTGCACAAATTACTACTTTGGAAACCAACCAACGTGTTTTCTTCTGTGGTTAAACAGTTTAAAGCCTGGAATTTATTATTTATTTATTATTATCTTATCTTATATTACATTACATTATATTATATTTGTGAAAGTACACTCTGAGATAAAGAGAAAATAATTTTCTCTTTATCTCTTTACCTTTTGTAAAGTTGGACCTGCCACAGGGAGTGTGAGGGTGATTTTGGCCTCCTGTTGAGCGGTGATATTAGCAAAGACAAAATTAGCAGATGGACCCCAAGAAGTCCGCTTTCACTACAGCATTTCCGAAAAGCTTCACCTATTTTCTCACTCAAACATCGTGAAGTTTTTTTCTGATGTTTTTAGTTGATGCTTTGGTTGTAAAAGAGTCACGCTAATCTCAGAGCTCACGTTTTACATGAACTACATTTCACAAACCATCTCAAATTCTACCCTTCTGTTATTTTTGCATCCATCCCCTCACAGGTTTTTTTTTTTGTTTTTTTTTTACACAAGCTCTGACTAAAGTATTTAATTGGCTGAGTTTAGCATCATATAGCATGAGTTACAATCTATGAAATTGGTCTGTCTCCTGTGTGTTTATATTAAGCCCTGCAGCAATAGGAATAAAATAGAAAACATTATCATCACTGTAGCCTATTTGTCACGGAAAAGAGGGACTCAGGCGCGGTTCTTCTTCACAGAAACACAGTGCGTTTATTTACAGTGAAACAGACAGGCAAGTCCAACAAATCACTCAAAAGTGCAATTTTCCAATCGTGCTCGTCCCTTGCTCCCAGTGCGTTCCGTGTTGTAACTCCCTTAGTGTGTGCGCTCCCCAACTCGCTTCTCCGCTCGCCCCTCCTGGAGGAAGAAGGAAAATCCACCGTTAGCCACACGCTCGCCGAATAACAAGCTCACACTGCTCGCACGGACTATACCAGTTCGGAGTAATAATCCCACGTCGACTGTCGCCGCGAGTCCAGGTTAAGTACCTCTTCCTAGCCTGGAGGGATGATTACCACCAGCTGGTCAGGTAATCAGCTGCAACAGCAAAGAGGGATTCCCGATGACGACAGTCGCCCGGACACGCCTCTCCCACGACGCGCGCTTCCGTCAACAGCCCCGAGGACCGGGGGGAGAGAGAGAAGCAGACACACGCACTCTACATTCAAACGTGGACAGAACAGTAGACGACACAGACCCCAAATAGTCGTAATAATAATAACAATAACAATAATAATAACCACTGCTCACGGACCCCTGAGTCCTCCAGAGCCGGTGTTGTGCCAAAAAGTGATTGTCTGCCAAAAACTGATTTCCAGTGTTTCTGTGTATTTTTTCTGTGTAATATCTTTACGTATGTTCGTAAATAGACTTCGGTGAACAGGGGATACAAAGGGGTTACATAAAGAATTAAAAAACTATCTGTTTTTTAAGTATCTTTACAACTTGTACTTACATTATAACCAATCCGGTCCTTTATCCCCACTTAAAATATTTTTACAGAACTATTGTAATGTTTGCTGCCATTTCTGCTGTCCTGTTGGGCAACTTACACTTACAAAATACATTTTTAATGTTAATGAGATTTTTTTTTACTGCATAAATAAAGGTTATATAAAAGTCACTGCCAAAAACTGATTGCGGCTTCTATCTTGTTACACGAATGTTGTTTGTGGCTCAAGATGACTTTATGTCATCCATAAGGGATGCATTTGACATATGTTTAACATATTATAGCCCAACAAGTTACTTATAGCACTTTAAATATGAGCAATCGCTTTTTGGCAAATACTGGAAATCAGTTTTTGGCAGACAATCACTTTTTGGCACAACACCGGGTTCCGTGACAGTATTAGTTTGGGAACGCCCCTCCTACTTGGTGTATCAGAATTGAAGAGTCTGAATAGCCTTGGATTTAGTCAAATTTTAGTCAGTGAGAAATTACAAAATATTTGAGTTTAGAGTGTGATGAGCTCTGAAACCTGAAATAATCCATTCCTCTGCAGATGATCGTTAGCTCTTTGACAACTACTCTTTCAAGAGTTTATGAGATGAAAGGAAGGTTGGAGACTGGCCTGTAATTAGCTAGTGATCTGTGCTAAGGCATTTTTAATGTTTGTTATTTTTTAGGCCTCCGTTCTTTAGCAAGACAGCGGCTTGTTTTGCATGTGGGGAAACTGATTGTCATGGCAAGTATAGTAAGTGGTTTAGATTCAAATTGTTTATCAGAAGTGATGCTTCTTTTTGCAGAGATAATTAAAAATTGTCAGTCTTCTAGTCCTTCTCTGATGTTAAACAATGTAATGTCAAAAAGAGAATGTCCACAATTAAGGCTTTATTCGCAGCAAATTTTATTAAAGCAATTGAGCAGGAGAAAAGCAAAAGCAGAATTAAACAAGTCACTCAATAATAATAAAATCACATCAGTTATACTTATCTACTTAACCTTTTTACTGTGATATATAATATATAATATAGAAAATCTTTTTTTTTTTACTTTTTCACATTTTTACATAACACATCATCATTTTCTCAATACAACTTTTTCATTAAATCATAGATTTTTAAAGTCAGAGTGCACACACAGGCCGTTTCTACACTTCACTGGAAGGGCTGTTGTTAGAATCACTATTATATTTTCAAACTCCCATCCTTTTAAATTAAGCTTACACATAATTACATTTTCCGGATTATATTCTGATCAATATTAAGCATAATTATCTGTCAGTTCAATCTCAAAAGAACTACAATTCTGTGTTTATTCGTGGCAACACAATGATGATGATGATGATAATGGGTCAGTGAAGCAGCTCTTATCTTTTCAGTCACACCCAGGCATGAATATGAAAGACTGAAGCTGGATTGTGTCTCGGGACGCAGAATCTAGACGTTAGAACAGATTTTCTCTCTACTCAACATATTCATCAGACTTTGATTCAATCTTTGATCCTATAAATGAAATGTCAGACTGGATGTTGAGCCCTTTTCTTCACTTCTGGTTGGAACTGAGCAAAGGCATCTCAATTCTCTACGGCAGATTAAATAAAGAGTTGTCAAACTTCAACCCTAAAGTAAAGGACCTTTTAACATCAAACAAAAAGTAAAGGTACAAAGTATTTCTGAAAAATGTACAAGTTTGTAGAAAACATTTACTCTCATTTTCCAGCTACAATCACAGTAACAATCAGATGTTTCAGTCTTGTTCTTTCAGCATCATTTTATGGAAGGCGGTCCTCATTACCTTTCTGCTCAGGGAAAGTTAAACCTGCAGCAGCTTCAAGGTAAAAGTTAAAGAAATAGTATAGAGGCTGCAGCTGACAGAAAAAACCCCACTCACCACTTTTTTTGTTCCTTGTCCAGGGTCAACAAGACACGTCTGAGCTCCAAAGCAGCAGAACTGGTGCTGGGCCACAATCAGAGGCCTCATGCTCTGAAGAACTTCAGTTTGTTGAAGTATCTCTTTGTCATTGCCATCGTCTTGCTGCCATGATCCACAGGTGAGTGAAATGACTGAAATTACTTCATCATGATCCCCTTCAACAGGAGTCAAATACCCTGAAACACATTAAACGAACAGCAGGTTTGGAAAGATGAGGCTCAGAGGCGGAGGATGCACACCTTACTGGAAATAATTTTTGTCACATTAACAGCAAGGATGAAAAGCAGCACCAGTGACTTCAGTCACATATATCAGAACCCGTTCTTGTTCTGTTACTTTTTGTAGAATAGTGTGACAAAGTGAGTGAGAAGACCATTTGTCTATATTCTTAGTTAACATTCTTGTTTTGATTTAACCACATTTCACATGTAGTCTGCAATAGGCAAACATCTACTATATACAAAATGCAGCGACTGCTTACAGGAGCTGCACTGCATCTTCTTTAAACATAGACCGGTTGTTTTTTCCACATTTGCATTTATATTTTATTAATTAAAAAACTGTTTTGACATCAAGAATACTGAATTAAATCTTTAGACAACATTTTATTATCATGTAGCACTTAGTTTGGAGAAAGTTATGCAATTTGTTTGAAGACATGTTAGTTTTTTTTAAGCTGTTCTTCTATCCGGTCGTTAAGTCTGACGTCACTAGCCGTGTCTGGGCCAAAACTCCGCTGCAGGTCCATATATCAAACGATCACTATGGCATTACTGAAAGTTGAAAAACTGTCTAAAGTCTCTCATCTTTAATAAAATGATCAGCGTTCTGCTCTACCAGGTGTAACAATTGAGTTTAACATCCAGGCATCCATGAAAACAGAATTTATGACATTTAACGGAGTTAGAAGTTAGCAGGAAGTTAGCTCGCTAGCTTCTATCTAAATACAATATGGCATGTCCTGACTGCGGGGTTTTGGAAACAAATTAAAACGTACAGCTCTGTTATCACTTCCAACATAAATGAAGACAGAAAACTAAACAGCAGTGACGTTTGTAGGGTTACTGAAGTTTGGCTAGCTGGTATATAATGATGTGCTACGTGACCGCTAGCGACACAGCTATGTTAGCATAATATAAACAAGCTAACTTTTTTTCCACTCGATAAAAGTTAACGTGAGTGTTCTCGGTGGTCAGGAACAAATGTAATCGCATGGCAGGATGCTGTAAAAGGACCAAACTTCAGCCAGGAGAACAACTGAGATAATCCATCCACAATACGAGGTTAGTCATTCATATACTGCTGCATGGGCTGGGCTGTAGCTACATCCTAAGGTTTTAAAAACTGAGCTTAAATAAATGATTAGCGGTAATAAAAGCCGAGGGAGGTCAACAGTGATCACTGACTGTTTTAGGAGCTTTTTGAGATTAAATATAAGAAAATACATAACATTAAACATGTTAACAACGCAAAAGCATATTAAACAGACTACTTTAGGCCCAGAAGTAGGATTCGTCACGTCATCACTTAACGACCGGATAGCCGTAGAACAGATTTCATAATCAGCCGACCCCTTTGTTATCTCTGAAACTTAAACTTGATATCATCTGCCCACCTATGAAGTTTCATGAATTTATCTTGCAAAGTGATAATATCTGTCTGATATTAGGACCAACCAATCAGATTTCTGGGACCTACTGCTCAGAAAGGTGTTTTGGTGCTATAGGACTGGATCACGTACAAAAGACCAGCCCTGAGTCCACAAACCATCCACAAGCCCCAAGTACGGAGTGCTAGAAGGTAGAAGAATAAACCAGCTCTACTCCACGTGTAAGCGTGTTGCAAACAACCCTTTGCACTCTACATCATTCCTACTATATATCAGTCCAGACAGTCACGCCGAACAAAGCTTTTGACCATCAAAAGACGGAGTGCCAACTCATATGAGCACATTTGCAGCGTGCATATAAAATAATTAAAACATCTTTATTTAGTAGAAAAATCAAAAAATTTCAACACATTACAGAGATCACACAAATCCACTATTCTTAAAATCAAAAGTACTAAAATTGACAGATCTGGTTCATTTTCTCACTGCACAAATTATATATAAAGCAATAAACAACCTACTTCCTGACAATATTCTAAAGTTGTTTTCTAAAAGGGAACGGGATACAATTTAAATTTAAAACATCCTTGTATCTGTACAGCATTAAAAAGTTTTTGCATCTCTGTGTGTGGAGTGAAGCTGTGGAACAGACTTAATAAAGATATGAAGCAATGTCCGAGCATGGCGCAGTTTAAAAAGCAGTTCAAGGGTATGATTTTTGCAGGGTACAGGGAGGAGGTAGAGATTTGATAGGGAGTTCTTGTCCAATATTTTCTGATGTGTGTATATGTGTGTGCAGGTGCACGGGTATGTTGGTATGGGTATATATATCTGTAGGTTGTGTATCCTTTGAGGTGTTACTGGGGTTATTGAATATGTATGTATATGTGTATGTACATATATATATAGATAGATATACATATAATTAATACATTAAAAAACATATTGATTACTAGATAGTGGAAAGGGGGTGGGATTGAATAAGCGCATGCTTCCTCCTGCTCCTTTTTGAACATGAAAGTTGTTTGTAGTTGTGGGTGCTCGTTTTCCTTCTGTTTTGCTTTGTTCGTTTGTCTCTTTTTATTTTCATCTTGTTAAACTTCAACATATTCAAAATAAAGATTCAATCATTCAACCAATCAACCAATCAATCAACCAATCAATCAATCCTAACAATGCTCAGGTAAATCTTTATTCAGTTCAATTCAATTCAGTTCAATTTATTTATATAGCACTCTACACAGGATAAAAACCACAAAGTGGTTCACAGTAATATAAAAAAAAGAAATACATAAAAAAACAAACAAACAAAAAACAAACAAACAAATCCCCCCTCCCCCCCAGCACAATCAAACAGACAGCAAAAATTTAATTAAAAGCCAATCTAAATAAATTAGTCTTAAGCTGCTTTTTAGAGAACCAAGATGCTGTTTGATTAGAGATATCAATGGTGTCATCACCGGGGCGATCAAGAGTTGGGAGTTTGCCTCGTAATTGGAAGGTTGCCGGTTCGAGCCCCGGCTCGGACAGTCTCGGTCGTTGTGTCCTTGGGCAAGACACTTCACCTGCTGCCTACTGGTGTTGGCCAGAAGGGCCGATGGCGCAATATGGCAGCCTCGCTTCTGTCAGTCTGCCCCAGGGCAGCTGTGGCTACAACTGAAGCTTGCCTCCACCAGTGTGTGAATGGGTGGATGACTGGGTGTGCAAAGCGCTTTGGTGTCCCTTGGTGGGACTAGTAAAAGCACTATACAAATACAGGCCATTTACCATTTATTTACCATTTTAAAATAATAAATACAATCAAGGCAACGTAATGATGGAGGAAGAGACTTCCACAACCTGGGGTCCACCGCTCTAAAAGATCTATCACCTCTGGTTTTAAAACGAGTTCGTGGGACTACCAACAGCCTTTGATTAGATGATCTCAGGCTGCGAGAGGGAGCGTGGGGTTCTAAAAGTTCAGAAATGTAAGCAGAGCATCACAATTCAAAGCTTTAAAAGTCAGTACCAAGATTTTAAAATGAATTCTAAAATGTACTGTTAGCCAGTGTAATGAACGTAACACTGGTGTAACATGCTCTCTTTTTCGTGTCTAGTTAAAAGCCTTGCAGCAGCATTCTGGACTGACTGGAGACGGTCCAGATTCCTTTTGCTTAAACAAAGAAAAAGACTGTTACAATAATCTAAGCGAGATGATATAAAAGCATGAATAACCATTTCTAACGCAGATTTAGACAACAAAGTTCGAAGTTTGGAGATGTCTGTGAAGGTTCTCAGTCATCCAGGTCATCGTAGTCAAAGGAGCTTGCAAAGAAAAGCGTCTGGACTTCTTTAAGTTACTTGAAGACGTTTCACCTCTCATCTGAGAAGCTTCTTCAGTTCAGAAGTTTGGAGATGTTTCTTAGCTGAAAAAGGCAGTTCCTAATTAAATGGTAAAATGGTAAATGGCCTGCATTTGTATAGCGCTTTTCTAGTCCTTAAGGACCCCAAAGCGCTTTACACTACATTCAGTCATTCACCCATTTACACACGTATTCACACACTGGTGATGGCAGCTACATTGTAGCCACAGCTGCCCTGGGGCGCACTGACAGAGGCGAGGCTGCCAGACACAGGCGCCACCGGGCCCTCTGACCACCACCAGTAGGCAAACATGGGGTTAGTGGTTTGATCCCAGGCTGCCTCCTGACTGCATGCCAAATATCCTTGGGCAAGATACTAACCCCATGTTTGCCTACTGGTGGTTACAGCGTTTCTCCCACATCCCGAGAATCCTCGCCCGAGCCCGTACAGCCAGTGTGACAAATCCACCCTGCGTGCGCGGGTAACCCCTTTCCCTCCGAATGCGTGTCAGCCTCCTCCCCTGGTTTCCCTCTGTTTATTCCTCAGTATAATCTCATCCCGTGTAAATAAGTTTGACACAGCAAATAAAGAGCACTCCCTGCATTTTCTGCACTTCTGTGTATTCTGCCATAGAGTCCGTTCACTCAGCATAACATGTGGTATCTGTTGAGTGACTTTTACGGAAACCTGACTGAAATTTGTCATAGATTTCATGTTTTTCTAAAATAGAAGTAAGTTGATCTGCAACTACTTTTTCCAGAATTTTCGACAGCAATGGGAGCTTAGAGATAGGCCTGTAATTCTTAAGCTGAGTTGGATCCAAACTGCTCTTTTTTTAAAATCAGCTCAACAACAGCATGCTTACAGAACCTATGGACCACACCTGTTGAAAGAGAGGCATGTATGGTCATTGGGTTAAACACTGACAGTAAATGAGAGGGAGGTGGCCCAGAGACACAAACAGACAGTATTTAAGAACCAATGCTCATACGGACATGATCAACTTTATCCACAAAGAAATTCAGAAACTCATCACTCTCAGATATGGAGGTCACGGGTACTGGGTGGACCACGGGGGAAACAATAGAGTTTATGGAGTTAAACAGTACCTTGAAATTTCTCTTGCTTGACGAGATTAACTGAGAAAAATATCCTGATCTGGCTGTTTTTATGGTTTCATGTAGGGAAACCCAAAGTTCCCTAAGGTGGAGCCTGTGAACTTCGAGTTTAGTTGATTTCCAAAGGCATTCTACTTTCCTACAGATTCTTTTGACCTTCCTTATGTCATCATTTATCCACGGATGAGCTCTTTTTGGGGCAGCAATGACAGATTTCATAGGTGCCACTGAATTTAAAATCTCCAAGCAGTGATTGTTAAAACACTGTGTAGCAACATCAGCATCAGTGCAGCCACTGATCACATGACGGTCCAACAAATTAGAAAACTTCAAAGCAACATCCTGATTTATGAACCGCTTATGGAACACGAGATTAGAAGGTGGTGTGTACAGAGGGAAGCTGAGATTAAAAATAACACAGGAATGGTCACTCACTTGTACGTCCTTAACACAGACATTAGTTATGTCTAAGCCAAGAGAAAACACAAGGTCTATGGTGTGGCCTTTAACATGGGTGGGTCCAGAGACTTGCTGAATAAAATAAAAAAAGTCTGTAATGGATAGAAAGTCAGAGGCCATGCTACAGCTAAGATCATCAAGACCTGCTCTGGTTTAATAATGCAAGGGATAGCTCAGTAGGTAGTGTGGTCGCCCCATGATTGGAAGGTCAGGGGTTCGAATCCACTACCCTGAGGTATCCCTGAGCAAGGTCCCTACGCACTGCTCCCTGGGTGCCTGATTTGTGGCTGCCCACTGCTTCACTAAGTAAAAGGGAAAAGACTAATGCAGAAAGAGTAATTTTCCCATGGGGATTAATAAAGTACACATTATAATTATTATTCTAAAAAGTCTGTAAAATCTTGAATAAAAACACCAGCGGGGGCGGGAGGGCAGTAAATTAAAACACAATAAAACATATCTGATGAAGTCGTGACTCAAAGGAAGTCCATAGCTCTCCAAGCAAAACTGTCCCGGTGAACAGCAGTTTTGGGCAAGTTACTTTGAAAAAGTAATTAATTATAGTTACTAGTTACTTCTTCAAAAAAGTAACTGAGTTAGTAAATGAGTTACAAGATTCTAAAAGTAATTAATTACTTGAAAAGTAACTATTGCGTTACTTAAAAAAAACATTTAACCCTCTGGGGTCTCTGGGGGGTATAATTGGCCATTTTTAACTACTTTTCCTCTACATTTCACCTTTAAAAACTATTTATTTGCCTTGTTTGGTCTCATCCTTTTCAGCACAACCTCATGTGTCTGAATTTACAGTCATGTTTTCAGTTCAACATACTGTATTAACACAATTGATCTAAAATCAGACAAAAAACATAAAATCAGAGTAGAAAAAGTTATATTTTTTACTGTAACAACCACAAACATGTTTAATGAATCATATTTTATAACTTTAAATGTAAATATAAATTATCAATATTAAAATCATATGCACAAGTTTTGCAAACAAAGTTATTTGCATCCATTTACCTTTTACCTTGATTTTTTAAATAACCATTTCAAACTATTTACATAACAATCAGCTCTTCTGCATTAAATAAGATGCCACACAAATTATTTATGCCACTCCAAAAAAATAATTTCTGTCCACTATAAAGGAAACATCACAGCCTGATACCTGCAGGTCTGACAGCAGCAGGTGTGTCACTCCTGTTTCTACCTGGAGACAGCAGTCGCCTCATTGTTCTCACACACAACACAAACCTATCCACAACACTACACACTAACTACACAAGACACAACATTAACTACACACTCCAAACATGCTAATTGTCACGAATCTCGCACATCTCAAAACTCGCTCTCTCTCTTTTTTTTGCTGTCTCTCTCTCTCTCTCGCCGTCACTCCTAAAACTTCCCCTGTTGTTTGTTTTGTTTGTTTATTTTTTGCTCATAAGCAGAGAGGTCTCGCTGCGCTGTCCTTAGACAGTAAACATGACGAAACTATTGAAGAAAAAACGCCGCGTATATCTTGTTTATCATGACTCTGGTTTTACTGGCCTATCAACATAATTTATAAACTGGTATATGTCACCTTGTTGCTTTGTCTTGAAGTGGTCATGTGATTGTCTTACCACAACTACTTTATTCTTCCTCGGTCAAACAGCAGCACTCGTGCGATTGTTTTGCCCCCTGAGCTCCAGGTGTTGTGCTAGACAGTGATTGTGATTGCCAGGAGCACACAGCTGCATAAAGCTGTAGCGTCCAGATTACTTGCGTAGTCAGCTACTTCCGTGCTAACTGGTATAAGGTGCGGTAAGCTGAACGCAGCTTCAACCGTCTGTTTGTTGAAAAATAGTAACGGACCGCGTTTTCTTGTTAGTAACTGTAACGGCGTTGTAACGATCGGAATATTAGTTAGATTGCCCCAGTACTCAGAAGCTGTTCAAAGTCAGAGAGAGTCAATATGACTTAAGGGGAACAGATTTCTTTAAAAAAAACAAGATAAGGACAAATATAAAGCAGAGATGTGTTTCTGTTAGAGGAGTTAACCTGTGGAATAGTTATGACAGTGATTTAAAAAGGTGTAGTTCATTTTCCTTGTTTAAAAATATGTTTAAAAATAGAGTATTAGAAAAATATATATATCAAGAATGAAAAGAGCAAAAAAAAAAAAAAAAAACAAAAACAAAAAACAGAAAACCTCTTGATTCTTTTGCTTTGATGTAGTTACTTACTAAGGTGGTGGTGTTTTTTCTTGTTTGTTTGTTTGTTTGTTTTGTTTTTGCTTTGTTTGCCTTCTCTCACCCCAACCGGTCGCAGCAGATGGCCGCCCCTCCCTGAGCCGGGTTCTGCCGGAGGTTTCTTCCTGTTAAAAGGGAGTTTTTCCTTCCCACTGTCGCCAAAGTGCTGCTCATAGGGGGTCATATGATTGTTGGGCTTTTCTCTCTGTATCTATGAAGCGCCTTGAGGCGACATTTGTTGTGATTTGGCGCTATATAAATGAAATTGAATTGAATTGAATTTTATTATTTGCTTTGAGCCCTGTGTACAGGAGCTGCATGCTAAAATATCTTTTGTTAAAAGGGTTGGCGTAATAAGCAAATGCTTCAGCCAATACCTTTTGATTAGCCTTGTCTCATGCTTTCTTGCTTTGTGGTAAATCTTTGTTCTGTCTTCACTGAGATATTTGAATGCTAATCAATCAATAAAGAAAAAAAAAAGATTACTCGTTACTGAAAAAAGTAACGCTGTAGTTAACGCCGTTACGTGATAAACGTAAAGTCCAGACTATTACTGCTAAAAAAGTTATTCAGTACAAATGATTTGTTGGCTATGGAGCGAGCGTTTAGGAGAGCGATCTGAAGCAGAGGTGACAGGCTGATGTCATCAACAGCTGATTGACGGGGAATTTACAGCAGACACCTGGAATAAGGACGTAGTCTCCCGGTACCCCTGGCTGTGGAGCTGTGGTCTTGTAGAATGACAGGCCAAGGTAAAAAAAAAATCCCGCATCTCCAGACATGACGCCGATCCAGGTAATTGTTCTGTTTGTCTGTTTTGCTTGGCATTATCCGCATCCTGGAGTGTAACCGGTAGAGGTGGGAATCACCATACATCCCACGATACGATATTATTGCAATTTTTTAAAATATTTTGCGATATTCAGATTCTGTACATAAAGGTAAACTTTATCAATATTCATTTTCTCTAATATCAAAGTCTCACACTCAGTCTTTCTCTCATTTCAGTTTTATTGTTGACAAACTGAACGGTTTGTATTACAGTCTAGTCCAACTTAACTGAATCAACCATCTGGTACAATTATAGCTATTCTGAACTATGCAGTTTATGAAAACTATGCAGCCCCTTCAGCAACTGAAGAATTTGAAAGTAAATTAAAACAAAATATAATTTTACATTAAATAAAAAAGTTTTAAACTTAATTAAAATAAAACTTGTCTTAAATTAAAATAAGTAAACTGTCATAAAAACAGTTAAACACATTTGGACAGTGAAGGAATGTCAGGATTCTTGCTCAGAAAAAGCATCAACATGCTTTGAAGTCAGAGCACAAAAACCTTTTTTGTAACAAAATATCGATTTCTGCTGCCCCTGTATCCATACATTATTAGCAAACAAAATATCACCATACTACACAGTATCGATTTTTTCCCCCACCCCTAGTAACCAGTATCAAATACCGGAGATGTTCTCTACCATGGAGCGGAGGAAATCCCCTCTTTAAAGAGTTCCTGAGAAGTCCCGTCTCAACGCTTATTTAAGCAGCTGTTTCTCAAAGGGAGTTAGCTATGCACCAAGCCTATTGTGTGCTGTGCTCTGGTAGGAATCCAGTCTCTCTGAGCACTTTGTTCACAGCTGGTGTGAAGTGGGCGCTGTAGCTCAGCAGTCTGCCATCATAAATCAGCTTGTCTTCTGTCAGGTTGGGTTGTTTCTGTAATCTGCAAAAAAAATGTATGAAACAGGTTTGTATGTGCTTAATACATTATAAGAGAGACAAAAGATTCAGAATAAAAATATCTAAAAATTACGTGCTAGCAAAGATGTTGTTGGAAGTATATCTTACAGGTAAAAACACAGTGATAAATAAGTAATTTTTATTTAGACAATTGTTTTGTATAAAGCAAAATTTCCAAGTTGTTTGTAATCAGATTTGACTGTAAATACATTATTTACAATTCTCATCAAATCCTCCTGGAACTCGGTGAGTGTCCGTGTTTGGCTACCATTATAAATTCTTTCTGACCCCAGAAAGTCTAAACAATAGATCTCAATGCACAAGGGTGAAATCTGTAAAATGCATAAATAATATCCACAATATTCAGAACAAAAGGAACTAAGCATTTAATAAATTAAAAGTGTCTGCTCAGGAACAAAAACATGAATCTGTTGATAAAGAGAGGAAGGTGAAAGAAATATTAGTGTGGTAAACAAACAGATTTAATAATGGGTTTTTCCAGCGAAGCACAGCAGAATAACATTAAAAGGGAAACAGACTAAATGGTCTGTATTTATATAGCGCTTTTCTAGTCCCTAAGGACCCCAAAGCGCTTTACACAACCTGTCATCCACCCATTCACACACTGGTGATGGCAGCTACATTGTAGCCACAGCCACCCTGGGGCGCACTGACAGAGGCGAGGCTGCCGGACACTGGCGCCACCGGGCCCTCTGACCACCACCAGTAGGCAACGGGTGAAGTGTCTTGCCCAAGGACACAACGACCGAGACTGTCCAAGCCGGGGCTCGAACCGGCAACCTTCCGATTACAAGGCGAACTCCCAACTCTTGAGCCACGATCGCCCCTATCCTCCCACTATCATGGGATTGGGCACAATTTTTGCTGGTTTTGTAGCAACTAATGATGAGGAATCGTTTAACTAATTTACCTTGTGTGGTACATCCGTGCTATGCTCCTGTCGATCCAGGAGCAGCCATGCTGTGAGTTCAGAATCCCATGAACAGTTGTGGAAAACACTGCTCGAGGGTTGACAATGATCTTGAAGTTAATGTAACGAGTCTCCTCAATGATTGGTTCTTGGTACAGGTGAGCCAAAATGTTCACACCAGTGACATTCTTCCAGTCAGTCTGTGGTGGCAGACTTTGGGATGCTGGAGGAGCCAACGTGATATTGATGGGGAACACGTTATTTTCAAACATGTAGCACTTGTTGGCACCATATTTATTCTCCAGCAGCGGCAACAACTCTACCCAGCTGGCAACAGAATAACAAGATAGTTATAACATGTAAAACCACTTGAACAGCACACAAGCAGTTAAAAGATGACTAACCACAGCAGGAAAGTTAAAAACAATTTCAATAATGTGTTTTAAGTGATCTCTCAAAGTTTTTCTTTGGATTTTCCCATATTTCAGGACCAAACCTTGGACTTGACCTTCTACTTTTAATGTTTGTTTCTTTGTTATTTCACTAACCTGGGAATCGTTTAGGCAAGTCTACTAACTTACTATTGGTGTCATGAATCCAAATTTTGGCTGACGTTGTCATCAACATACACCAACAGGACACACCTTCTTATTTAATGGTTTTTCTTTGTTTTTACTCTTTTCTACATCGTATATACATACTGCAGACTTCAAATTTAAAGCAAGATATTTGTCATTTCTATCAAAGAAAAAAAAGATAAATAGCTGACCAAAGTGTTGTATAAAAGAAATATAAGAGAACAAGAATAAAACAATAAATCAGTGCAAGTACATACAAAGGGTAAAAGTTTAAGACTCACAATGGGTTAAAAGCCAAGGAAAAAAGTTGTGTTTTTGAAAGAGTTTTGAAAACAGCACGAGATTGAGCCTGCCTGACCTACAGTGGCAGCTCATTGCTTATTTTAGGAATCGAAACTACAAATTTCTGTCTCCTCTGGATTTATAAAATGTCTTTGGGACAGAAGCACCTGGTTAGCTGATCTAGAAGAACGTAACATCATGTAAGGGTGAAGCAGCTCAGACAAATAAGAAGGGGCAAGACCATTAAGAGACTTAAATAAATAAAATAATTTTACAATGGATTCCAAACCTACTGGAAGCCAATGAAGGGACACTAAAACTGCTCTCTTTTGCTTTTACCAGTTAAAAATGGTGCAGCACCATTTTATACCAGCTGTAGAAATGAGAGGGAGGCTAGTTAAGACTGCTGTCTTAACTGAAAGAAGGAGCATTGACACGTGAGTCAAGTTTTTGACTGGGATCCATATTCACACCTAGTGATGCTGGATTTTTTTATTTATTTATTTATTTATTTTTGATTTATTTATTTATTTTTTTATACGGGGTCAAGAAGGAAAGGTCAAAGGCAGGGATACAGCTGGAGCCATTGGATTTAAAAAGCATGACCTCATTCTTTTTTCTCGATTGGATTTAGATCTGGACTTTGACTGGGCCGTTCTAACACATGGATATGTTTTGTTTTAAACCCCTCCATCATTGCCCTGGCTTTATGTTTAGGGTCGTTGTCCAGCTGGAAGGGGAACCTCCGCCCCAGTCTCAAGTCTTTTGCAGACTCCAAGAGGTTTTCTTCCAAGATTGCCCTGTATTTGGCTCCATCCATCTTCCCATCAACTCTGACCAGCTTCCCTGTCCCTGCTGAAGAGAAGCACCCCCAGAGCATGATGCTGCCACCACCATATCTGACAGTGGGGATGGTTTGTTCAGAGTGATGTGCAGTGTTAGTTTTCCACACATAGCGTTTTGCATGTTGGTCTCATCTGACCAGAGCAGCTTCTTCCACATGTTTGCTGTGTCCCCCACATGTTTGCTGTGTCCCCCACATGTTTGCTGTGTCCCCCACACGTTTGCTGTGTCCCCCACATGGCTCGTGGCAAACTGCAAACGAGACTTCTTATGGTTTTCTGTTAACAATGGCTTTCTTCTTGCCACTCTTCCATAAAGGCCAACTTTGTGCAGTGCACGACTAATAGTTGTCCTATGGACAGATTCCCCCACCTGAGCTGTAGATCTCTGCAGCTCGTCCAGAGTCACCATGGGCCTCTTGGCTGCATTTCAGATCAGCGCTCTCCTTGTTCGGCCTGTGAGTTTAGGTGGACGGCCTTGTCTTGGTAGGTTTACAGTTGTGCCATACTCCTTCCATTTCTGAATGATGGCTTGAACAGCGCTCCGTGGATGTTCAAGGCTTGGGAAATTTTTTTGTAGCCTAAGCCTGCTTTAAATTTCTCAATAACTTTATTACTTTATTATACTGACCTGTCTGCTGTGTTCTTTGGACTTCATGGTGTTGTTGCTCCCAATATTCTCTTAGACAACCTCTGAGGCCGTCACAGAGCAGCTGTATTTGTACTGACATTAGATTACACACAGGTGCACTCTATTTAGTCATTAGCACTCATCAGGCAACGTCTATGGGCAACTGACTGCACTCAGACCAAAGGGGCTGAATAATTACGCACACCCCACTTTGCAGTTATTTATTTGTAAAAAATGTTTGGAATCATGGCGATCAATTATGCCGATGACTGCCAAATTTATTTGCCACTAAAACACAAGGATGGCATCTCCATAAAACCTCTCTTGACATGTCTAGATGAAATTAAAGCTTGGTTGGCTCTAAACTTTTTAAATTTTAATGAAAAGAAAACAGAAGTGTTGGTGTTTGGACCCAGTGGTCCCTGTGAGTCCTCCTCTGTTGTTTTAGGACCCCTGGAAGTCTATTTTAAACCTGTTGTTACTGACCTTGGTTTTAAGTTGGACAGTGATTTTAAATTGGACAACCAAATCAGAGCAGTGGTGAAGTCCAGTTTTTATCATTTAAGGCGACTGGCAAGAGTAAAATCTTTTCTTTCGAGGCAGCATCTTGAAACAGTGATCCATGCTTTTATTTCTTCCCGCCTGGACTACTGTAACTCACTTTATGTGGGGGTCAGTCAGTCGTTGCTCTCACGTCTGCAGCTGGTTCAAAATGCGGCTGCACAACTCCTAACAGGAACTCGAAAAAGAGAGCATATAACCCCCGTGCTCGCCTCTCTGCACTGGCTGCCTGTGTCTTTTAGAGTTAATTTTAAACTTCTTATGTTTGTTTTTAAATGCCTTCATAGTCTTGCCCCGCCTTACCTCTCTGAGCTTCTTCATCCCCACATACCCTGTCGGTCTCTCAGGTCAGCTGACCAGCTGCTCCTGGAGGTACCGAGATCCAGGAGGAAGCTCAGAGGGGGCGGGGCCTTCTCTATTGTGGCTCCAAAATTATGGAATAATTTGCCCTTGCACGTTAGAGAGGCCCCTTCACTGTCCACTTTTAAATCACGTCTTAAAGCCCACTTTTATTCCTTGGCTTTTAACCTCAGCGAGACTTAGTTTCTCTTTTAATTGAAGTAGTTATTTAATGATTTCACTCTTATTTTATTTGGTTTTTACTTATATCTTATGTAATTTTATTTTACAGTTCAAATGTACAGCACTTTGTGTCAGCTGTGGTTGTTTTTAAAGTGCTTTATAAATAAAGTTGATGATGATGATGATGATGTTTGATTTTCGTTCCACTTCTCACGTGTTCACCACTTTGTGTTGGTCTTTCACGTGGAAGTCCAATAAAATTGATTCATGTTTGTGGCTGTAATGTGACAAAATGTGGGAAAGTTCAAGGGGGCCGAATACTTTTGCAAGCCACTGTATTTCTTAAAATAGCACCAAGTGGCAGCAAATACAGAGAAAACTGAGAGATGTAGTTGCCTTAAATGGTTTTCACTTCACAGGTGTGCCTTGTCAGGGTCCATTTGTGGAACTTCTTGCCTTCTGATTGGGGTTGGGATCATCTGGACCGTAGAGTGAAGGCAAAAGGGTTGACAAGTGCTCAGCATCTCTGGGAATTCCTTTAAGACTGTTGGAAAATCGTTTCAGGTGACGACCTCACGAAGCTTATGAAGAGGGAATGCTAAGAGTGTGATAAGTAGTAATCAAAGCAAAGGGTGGCTATTTTGAAGAATCTAAAATGTAAAATATGAGTTATTTTACACTTTTTTGTTTACTACATAATTCAATATGTGTTCATTCATAGTTTCGATGCCTTCGGTGAGAATCTACAATGTAAATACTCATGAAAAAAAAAAAGAAAAAACATTAAATAAGGTGTGTCCAAACTTTTGATGAGTACTGTATATGGAAGAGGTCGGGAGAAAGGTACAGCAGTGAATCTCTCCAGTTCAGTAAGAATGTAGTTAAGTCAAATTTTATTTATTTATTGTACTTTCAAAATAAAAATCACTTATTCCTAACTTTAATAAGCTGAAGTTCAAATGAAGAAAAACTAAAGAGGGTACACTTCATGAGGTTTCTGGGCGTGCAGATCTCTGATGATCTCTCCTGGACTGCAAATACCACGGCGGTGGTAAAAAAGGCCCAGCAGCGTCTCCATTTTTTGAGAGTGCTCAGGAGGAACAACCTGGAGGAGAGGCTGCTGGTGACGTTCTATAGAGCCACCATAGAGAGCATCCTAACGTACGGCATAACAACATGGTATGCAGGGTGCTCAGTTGCAGACAGGAAAGGACTGCAGAGGGTCATCAACACAGCCCAGAAGATCACTGGCTGCTCTCTGCCCAGTCTGGAGGCCATTGCAAACTCCCGATACCTCAGCAGAGCTGGCAATATCATTAAGGACTACTCCCACCCCAGTAATCAACTGTTTGAACTATTACCATCAGGCCGACGGTACAGGTCACATAAAACCAGGACAAACAGATTCAGGGATAGCTTCTTTCCCAGAGCTATCGCCGTAGTAAATAAGCACAAAACAATTAAACCTGCTTAACTGTACTTGCCATTGTCACTATATTATGCTGCTATTCATACTATCATTACATTATGCTGCTATTCATACTATCATTACATTATGCTGCTATCCTGTATATATTGTACTTATTATTGTCTGAATACTACGGTTGTTTTATTGTACTTTTTATATTTTACATTTATATTTATTTTGCATTTTGCACCAAGGGAGTGGCACTCCAATTTCGTTGTACTTTGTACAATGACAATAAAGGCTATTCTATTCTATTCTATTCTATTCTATTCTATGTGAAACCCTGTGACTGCGGTAGAGGAACCACCAGATCAACATGCACATGATCAAAAACATTTGCCAGGGATGAGAAATGGTTCAAAGGGTGCCTTGGTGTGCCTGTGGACCTTTGCATGCTGGCACGAAAGCCCATTCACTAACAGACCTGCGAAGGCCTGGCCAAACAAACTTGAAGCTGACCAATTTAACAAAGGCCCGGGACCCCAGATGTGATAGAACGTGCACTGAGTCAAAAACGTGATGACGCCATGAAACGGGGACCACCAGGGTTAGGGGGTTATCTTGACAGAGGAGAAAACGAAAGGCACCAAACATCCAAAGAAGAGCTTTGAATGTCCTTCAAGAAGCCTGGAGAACTATTACTAAAGACTACTAAAAAATTATAAATATTGACTTTCAACCTCATTGACCTCTCTAATCATACAAACTGTTCTTGTTTTGTCTTAGATTTTGTATTTCCATGTATGTTCGCAGCACATGTTTTAGTTTATCACTGCACATATTTTCCATCTTCATAATAAACCATGAAAATACACACACATACCTGATGACTTTCTGGGGCAGTATGAGCTCATCTATATCATGTAGAGCCACATATCTGGACTGGTACATGTATCTGTAAAGGCAGTCATTGAGAGCAGGAATCTGACCAAAGTAGTGAAGTTCACCGGGACCATGTTCAGGCAGCCAGCCACGAGACACGTTCACATATGTGGACAGAGACCAAGGAATCACCTCCACTAAACCTGAGAAAAAAACATCGGAAGCAGTTCAATGTCAGTAATTAAAACTAGACATTACAATTACTGCAACTCCAACCTCAAACTGAAATCATTGAACTGGTGAAATGCATTCTGGATCTTTATGGTGAAGCAGACACATGAAAACAAAACATTACCTGTTTTTTTTTTTGTCTCAGTGAATAAGACTAGAGTAATAAACAACCTGGAGCAGCAGCAGTGACATGGCTAAGAAACAACCCAACGCAAAAACTTAATGATCTCATTAAAACAACCTAAGGTTTTGGCTGCACTAAAAACAGACAAAACAGACTCTCATCTGTTGCTCTCAAACACGATCCAAGAATGAATGCTAGTTTTCATAAAGGTTTCCAATATTAGAACTGGACTGTGTGACTAAGTGAAAGGCTCTGTTGTTAATTGAAAGGAAGGTTGTGTATAGGAAATGAATTACTGCTGTACCATGTGTGAAACAAAAAAAATACATAAATCCACAGAGAACTATCAGTTCTTTTAGGTACTTAGTTTTAGTCATTTTTAATGTTTCCATTAAACATTAGAGAAACCAATATTAAGTATAAATCCAGTTTGTGAGCATGGCCACGGAAGGATCCTGTGAGAGCTCATGCAGTCTTAATACTGAGACCACCAAACAGTTCCAGGTCTCTGTAATACACAGCAAGTCAAGATGACTCACTTGCATAAACAGTGAAAATCTGGAAACGTGGAAACATGAACATAAAGACGCGGGAGAATCTGACAGAATGTGTAAGACAGTTTTAACTTTCACTCATTTCAGCTGCAGCCCTGATGGTGTTTAATGGTCTGAGAGCACATAAAGAATACAAACTTGCAAATTTGATAGATTTATAAGTACAAATTTGTATCCTGTTTTAGATTTATATATCAAGTTTTATAAAACAATACAATTGTTATGAAAATGTTTATAGCCGGCATTAGATAAATAAATAAATAAAATAAAATAAACATCAAGTGATACAGCTGCTTCTATTGATGTGTGTCAGAGAAAACCAAAACTTTAGATGGGGGGAATTTGGATATTTGTGTCTGAGTACATGTGCATGTGTGTGTGTGTATCCTGTGTCCAACTCGAGAGAGAGTGCCCTTTTACCAGTTTTAAACAAAAGTCGACAATCCCCAAGCCGACGCAGGTGATCTCGAAGAAGTAGGAGGAAAGGGCAGAGAGTCTGTTAGAGTGAATTGTTAAATGTTTGTCATTTTTATGTTTACCATTTGTACATTGTTTTAACTCTGATGAAAGAAACTCCACTGTCCTTCCCCCCAGATTCTCGGGGTTCTAGGTGGGGGGCTGTAGTCTTTTCTTACAGACACATCCTTGTGCTTCTTTTGATGTAAGCTTCCTGCGTTTACGACCCTTTGGTCAGCAGGAGGTCTGACACACACATTCTCACATAACACACACACACACACACACACACACACACACACATTCTTACTTAGATACAGAAGTTCACACATATACATACAATGCCTTGTCTGGGCGTGGCTTTGTTCTGACGTGTTTTGTGTGAACTGTCTCTCAATAAAAGGCAGCAGAAGGAGGTCATATCTGGAGGTCATTTTCGTGGTGAACAGACGAGGCCTCCATTGCGCAAATAATCGATCGATCGACTGTCTTGTTTTCTTCATGATGAATAAGTCTCTATAATTAGCGGGGCTTGTGGAAACACGGACCCAACAGAGTCATACACCGTCTTGTTATCTGGGAGAATTTGTTGTTCCAGCTTTGGCCCTGGAGCTTCCAGCTGGTTAGAGGAGGCCACATAAAGATAGTGGTTGTTCGGGTTTGGTTTCTGCATTCCAGTTCCATCATTGGTCCACAGATCTATCAATTTCCCGTTGTGGAGTCGCGAGCTTCTCTATGATTTTATCCATATTGCATTCAATAAACACTGTCTGAGTACTTGTGGCTCTACCCACGGCATCAATCCAGCCGGCCTTATGGGATTTTGAGGAGCTGTAACCGTTTCCATTAGTCGTCAGTAAACCAGGGCCGTGCCAGCTCCAATCAGCAAGAACCCCGTTATCATGGTTCCGAATAGGTAGATGTCTTCAACGCCCTCCATTCAGCCTCCCCCAAGCCCAGGCTTCTCATTGAGAAGAGGATGTCAATTGCATCAAGAGACCAATTGATCAAATCTGTAATTTCTTGGTTAGAGAACAAGACAGAGAGAGTCTCTGAGAGTTAGACAAGACTAGACAAGGACAAGAGAAGCCAAGCAGGAAAGATGAGGGAGAAAGACGCGACTACCTCTGCCAAGAGCCAAACGACCCAGGTTAACATGTTTAATATGATGTCATTTTCAAAAGAATTGATTGGTCAGTAATGATTTCATACTTAATCTCTTGTTGATCCCTTATCCTAAAAATGACCTGCCCCCGAGCAGGTAAGTTTTGTGCATATGATGCCATATTGATATTCCTTGTTTAAACACAAACCATTATCATAGTACTGAAAACTCCAGGCTAATCCTGAAGTTGCCTGGAGAAGTCCAAATCCAGTACAAACTGGAGTGATTTATAGAGGAAACTGTAGGAAACTAGTGTGTGTTTTGTTTTGATCACAAAACATTAGTTGTGATTAGCTGAAGGAAGGAAGTTCAGGGCGTTCACTCAGTGTTCATTGTGTGAAAAATGTCTTTAGCTGGTGATGTGAGGTCATAAGGAAAGACACACTCAGACATAAAATTATACCATACTCCACCTTTTTGTGTGTAGTAGTCCAGTATTCGTTGCGTTTCAGGACTGCAGCTGGTTTTATAGACAACCACTCTGTTCACTCCCAGTAACTGCAGCATCTCAAGACTCTGTACCAGCTACAATCCAACACATTTGAACAACAAGCTTCAGACAACTGTAAGTGTTAATATGCAAGCTAGGCAGAAAAGTCTTGTTTCTTTATTATTATAACTGTAAGGAATACTGGGAAAAATGTACATTTTCTGGTTTTATTTCTTCCTGTCTTAGTCTGCATACTTTAGAGAAGCGGTCTCCAACCTTTTTTGCGCCACGGACCGGTTTATGCCCGAGAATATTTTCATGGACCGGCCTTTAAGGTGTCGCAGATAAATACAACAAAATAAAACTAGTACCAGTACCGAAAAAAATAAAATTTATTCATAACACACGTGAAAAGACCGAGGAGAACCGAGTTAATGATCAAAACGATAAAAACCCTGAAAACTATACATTTCACACCTGAGCCTCAACTCTCGCAGCCCGGTACCAAACGACTCACGGACCGGTACCGGTCCGATGCCCAGGGGTTGGGGACCGCTGCTTTAGAGAATGAGTTTCAAAAATCTATTTTTTCTGTCTTCTGAAAGCAAGAAAGCAAATGTCACTGTACCTGCAGCACGTTGGTAAAATCAAACATGGTGGAGATGCAGACGGTGAATTTGTAAGGAAAAGAATCTGTCTTCTCCTGCTGGTTCTGCACCTCTAAAAACTCTTGGTTGGGATCATCTTGCAGTCTTACACGCCTCTCTGCAGCTTCTCTCCTCCTGCTACCCCCCCAAAAACCCATCTCCATAGAGACTGTGTCTGCTTTCAAAAAGACAAAAAACAAACTAAAAACCAGCAACAAACAACTTAAACATTTACAAAGAAAGAACAATACAGTATCCACATCTGAACCAAAGAGTAAAACAGTGAAATGTGGATTATTAAATATTAGGTCTCTCTCCTCCAAGTCTCTGTTAGTACATGACTTAATAATTGATCAACAAATTGATTTACTCTGCCTTACAGAAACCTGGTTGCAGCAGGATGATTATGTTAGTTTAAATGAATCAACACCCCCGAGTCATTCTAACTACCAGAAACCTCGAAGCACAGGTCGAGGGGGCGGTGTGGCAGCAATTTTTCACACCAGTCTATTAATTAATGAAAGACCAAGACAGACTGTTAATTCATTTGAAAGCCTGATGCTTAGCATTGTCCACCCCAGCTGTGAAACTCAGAAACCAGTCTTACTTGTTATCATCTATCGTCCACCTGGGCCTTACACAGAGTTTCTGTCTGATTTCTCAGACTTTATATCTAATTTAGCTCTGAGCTCAGATAAAATAATTATTGTGGGTGATTTTAACATCCATGTTGATGCTAAAAATGACAGCCTCAACATGGCATTTAATCTGTTATTAGACTCAATTGGTTTCTCTCAAAATGTAAAAGAACCCACCCACCACTTTAATCACACTCTAGATCTTGTTTTAACATATGGCATAGAAACTGAACATTTAACAGTGTTTCCTGAAAACCCTCTCCTGTCTGATCATTTCTTGATAACATTTACATTTACAATAATTGATTACGCAGCAGTGGAGAGTGGACTTTATCACAGTAGACGTCTTTCTGAAAGCGCTGTAACTAAGTTTAAGAATATAATCCAGCCACTGTTATCATCGTCAATGCCCTGTACCAACACAGAGCAGAGCAGCTATCTGAACGCTACCCCAACAGAGGTCGATTATCTTGTTAATAATTTCACCTCCTCACTACGTACGACTCTGGATACTGTAGCTCCAGTGAAAACTAAGGTCTCTAATCAGAAGTACCTGACTCCGTGGTATAATTCTCAAACACGTACCCTAAAGCAGATGACTCGTAATCTGGAGAGGAAATGGCGTGTCACAAATTTAGAGGATCATCATTTAGCCTGGAGAAATAGTTTGTTGCTTTATAAGAAAGCCCTCCACAAAGCCAGAACATCTTACTATTCGTCACTGATTGAAGAAAATAAGAACAACCCCAGGTTTCTCTTCAGCACTGTAGCCAGGCTGACAAAAAGTCAGAGCTCTTTTGAGCCAACCATCCCTTTAACGTTAACTAGTGATGACTTCATGAACTTCTTCACAAATAAAATTTTTATCATTAGAGAAAAAATTACCAATAATCATCCCACAGATGTAATATTATCTACAGCTACTCTTAGTTCCATTGATGTTAAGTTAGACTCTTTCTTTCCAATCGATCTTTCTGAGTTAACTTCAATAATTACTTCCTCCAAACCATCAACGTGTCTTTTAGACCCCATTCCTACAAAACTGCTCAAAGAAGTCCTGCCATTGATTAATTCTTCGATCTTATATATGATCAACCTATCTCTAATAATCGGCTATGTACCACAGGCCTTCAAGGTGGCTGCAGTTAAACCTTTACTCAAAAAGCCATCTCTAGACCCAGCAGTCTTAGCTAATTATAGGCCAATCTCCAACCTTCCTTTATATCAAAAATCCTTGAAAGAGTAGTTGTCAAACAGCTAACAGATCATCTGCAGAGGAATGGTTTATTTGAAGAGTTTCAGTCAGGTTTCAGAGCTCATCACAGCACAGAAACAGCTTTAGTGAAGATTACAAATGATCTTCTTATGGCCTCTGACAGTGGTCTCATCTCTGTGCTTGTCCTTCTTGACCTTAGTGCAGCATTCGATACTGTTGACCATAATATCCTATTAGAGCGATTAGAACATGCTGTAGGTATTACAGGTATTGCACTGCAGTGGTTTGTATCATATTTATCTAATAGACTCCAATTTGTGCATGTAAATGGAGAGTCCTCTTCACACACTGAGGTTAATTATGGAGTTCCACAGGGTTCAGTGCTAGGACCAATTCTGTTTACATTATACATGCTTCCCTTAGGCAGCATCATTAGAAGACATAGCATACATTTTCACTGCTATGCAGATGACACCCAGCTCTATCTGTCCATGAAGCCAGATAACACACACCAATTAGTTAAACTGCAGGAATGTCTTAAAGACATAAAGACTTGGATGGCCACTAACTTTCTGCTTCTTAACTCAGATAAAACTGAGGTCATTGTACTCGGCGCTGAAAAGCTTAGAAATATGGTATCTAACCAGATTCTTACTCTGGATGGCATTACCTTGGCCTCCAGTAACACTGTGAGGAACCTTGGAGTCATTTTTGACCAGGATATGTCCTTCAACGCACATATTAAACAAATATGTAAGACTGCGTTCTTCCATTTGCGCAACATCTCTAAAATTAGAAATATCCTGTCTCAGAGTGACGCTGAAAAACTAGTTCATGCATTTATTACTTCCAGGCTGGACTACTGCAATTCATTATTATCAGGATGTCCAAAAAACTCACTGAAAAGCCTTCAGTTAATCCAAAATGCTGCAGCAAGAGTACTGACAGGGACTAGAAAGAGAGAGCATATTTCTCCTGTTTTGGCTTCCCTTCATTGGCTTCCTGTTAAATCCAGAATTGAATTCAAAATCCTTCTCCTCACATACAAGGTCTTAAATAATCAGGCCTCATCTTATCTTAATGACCTTGTAGTACCATATCACCCTATTAGAGCACTTCGCTCCCGCTCTGCAGGCCTACTTGTTGTTCCTAGAGTATTTAAAAGTAGAATGGGAGGGAGAGCCTTCAGTTTTCAGGCCCCTCTTCTGTGGAACCAGCTTCCAGTTTGGATTCGGGAGACAGACACTATCTCTACTTTTAAGATTAGGCTTAAAACTTTCCTTTTTGCTAAAGCATATAGTTAGGGCTGGACCAGGTGACCCTGAATCCTCCCTTAGTTATGCTGCAATAGATGTAGGCTGCCGGGGGATTCCCATGATGCATTGAGTTTTTCCTTTCCAGTCACCTTTCTCACTCACTATGTGTTAACAGACCTCTCTGTATTGAATCGTATCTGTTATTAATCTCTGTCTCTCTTCCACAGCATGTCTTTTATCCTGTCTTCCTTCTCTCACTCCAACCGGTCGCAGCAGATGGCCGCCCCTCCCTGAGCCTGGTTCTGCCGGAGGTTTCTTCCTGTTAAAAGGGAGTTTTTCCTTCCCACTGTCGCCAAAGTGCTTGCTCATAGGGGGTCATATGATTGTTGGGCTTTTCTCTGTATCTATGAAGCGCCTTGAGGCGACATTTGTTGTGATTTGGCGCTATATAAATAAAATTGAATTGAATTGAATTGAATTAAGAGACCACACAAACATACACTTTTACCATCTTATTTTTGTAACTGAACTCCAATTAGTAATACTTTTTGGGTTAAACAATCTTAAAGTCAACTGACATAATTTTTCAGGTATCACTAAAGTTACTGCCTGGACCTTTTTTGCTGACAGGCTCTGGGTAGAAATGGATATTTCCCAAAATATGTGGGACCCTGAACCCGGTGGTGGCATAGGAGGCAAAATTAGTAAATCACTAATGTCAACACAATGTAAACCTGAATGGTCATCAAATACCAATGAAATAGTTCACTTAGAATGTAGTAAAATATTTAAAAGTATTGCATTTAAAAGAATATTTCATTTTAAGTTTGTTACATAAAATGAACTAATTATTCACCTTATTATTTATTTACTTTTTACATCAATATTTTGATATTTAATTGATCTCATGCACACCATGAGTTGGTACCAGGTATAAATTTGATATCCATTCAATATTTGCTGAGATATTTCAACTTAAAGCAAACACCAAATTGACAAACAGACTGGCATTGCCATTAACATGCCCATAGCAACGTTAACATTCTGTACTGTACTGTTAGAGTTGGCATCAGTGGAGGTCACGGCAATCGAAGATGGTGTCTCACAGCCTGAGGGGAGGGGGCACATGATGTCTGCTGTCCCATAGGCAAAACCAAAGTGATCAGTGTGGATGTCGGCCACACCATTAGAGAGGAGCTGCTTCTCCTGGCAACGAAAGAGACAGCGATAGGCCACCTTCTCACTCCGCAGCACCACTGCAATGACACGAACCTGGAACAAGAAAAAGGCAGGAAGGAGCATGATGTTAATGGAAGGTTTAATATACAAGAAATTACAGGACAAGCATGATGATCACAAAATCAGCAGTTAAAGTCTACAGGAGTATCCTGAAATACTAAAGATTCAGTTTGGGTTCCATTATTAATTTCTTTTTACATGCTTTCTTTAGCTGGCATAATTCAGTCTTTTACGTGACATTTCTTATCATTTCTATGCCGATGACATTCAGCTGCATAGGTCCTTTAAGCCTCATCAGCTGGATAGGCTGTCCACCTTAGTCGAGCACCGTTGAAGATAAATGTTCTGAATGGCAGGAAGCCTCATGCCAGTGATGTGCTCTCACCACCCTCTGTAGTGATTTTAGGCTGCTGGCAGAGCAGCTTCCATACCAAACTGGAATTCAGCTCATCAGCAAGCTCTCGATCGCACACCTGTAGAAATTTGAGGTGATGTTGGCATTCATATCAAACTTCCTTAGCCTCCTCAGAAAGTAGAGTCACTGGCGAGCTTTCCTGATTGCAGTGTCTGTGTGAAGGGTCCAGGAGAAATTCTCAGTGATGTTGACTCCAAGGAATTTGAAGTTGCTGACCCTTTTGACCTTGACACCGTTAATGGGGATGGACTGGTGTTCCATGACTGGTTGTTTCCAGTAGTCCACTATGATTTCTCTTGTTTTGCTGATGTTGAGAGACAGATTATTTTTCAGGCACCACTTGTACAGTGCCATCAGCTCCTCTTTATAGACAGCTTCCTCGTTGTCTGTGATGAGGCCTATGATGGTTGTGTCATCTGCAAACTTGATGATGATGTTGGACTCATGTTTAGCGACGCAGTCGTGTGTGAACAGGGAATAGAGGAGGGGGCTAAGCACACATCCCTGTGGCGTTCCTGTGTTTAGGATGAGTGATTTGAGTGAAAGTGAGTGCTTGCCAACTCTCACCACCTGGGCCCTGTTTGTGAGGACGTTCAGAATCCATTTGCAGATAGGTGTTCCCAGCCCAAGGTCAACGAGCATCGAGGCAAGTTTTGAGGGGATGATGGTGTTAAATGTCGAGCTGTAGTCGACGAAGAGCATTCTTGAATATGTCTGTGAAGGTTCTCAGTCATCCAGGTCATCGTAGTCTAAGGAGCTTGGAAAGAAAAGCATCTGGACTTCTTTGAGTTGCTTGAAGACGTTTCACCTTCATCCGAGAAGCTTCTCCAGTTCTAAGGGTCAAATGGTGGAGAGTCCCAGATTTAAACCCAGTGGGAGTTTCCCCCCAAAGAGGGACAAAGGACCCCCTGATGATCCTTTACTTCTCTTTCTGAAACAGGAAATAAGTAGGCATCTTATTTCTTGGAAGATGGTGTCTTGATGCGCAAGCTTGGCCAGGATTGAAGGCTGATGTGGTGGAGTTTTGCCACACTTGTAAAACATGTCAGATTGCAGGAAAGCCAACCCAGACAGTTGCTATAGCTCCTCTTCATCCTATACAAGTACTCGGTGAACCTTTTGAACGTGTCATTGTGGACTGTGTTGGTCCATTGCCCAAGACAAACAATGGTAATCAGTTTTTACTGACTGCAATCTGTACTTCGACTCGTTTTCCAGAAGCTGTCCCACTCAGAAGAATCACTGCACCTTTGGTGATTAAAGTTTTGACAAAGTTCTTCACTACTTTTGGTCTACCTTGGAAAGGAAGTTGGGCAGGTCAAGGTTCGCCCTATCAGTGCAAAGGTAAATGCCATCCTCACCTTTCCTGTGCCAACAACACGGCGTGAGGTGCACAGATTTGTGGGGATGGTTGGTTACTACAGGTGTTTTTGTAGGAATATTTCCAAAGTTGTAACACCACTGACAAACCTGTGGAGCCCAAAGGTGCCATTCATTTGGAGTCCTGAGTGTCAACATGCTTTTGAATGTGCAAAAGGTCTCCTGTCGAGTTCACCTGTTCTTGTTGCTCCAGACTTTTCTGAACCATTCAAGCTTGAAGTGGATGCCAGTGTGCTGGAGCTGCTCTTCTTCAAGATGATGGACAAGGAGTGAGTCATCCTGTCTGCTTCTTTGGCAAGAAGTTCAATGCTCATCAAAGATGGTATTCAACAACTGAAAAGGAGACTGTCCTGATTGGATGCTGCTCACAGAATCCAGCTAATTGTCAATCAGCAGAGCATTACTTAAGGCTTGTGGAGCAATTCCTCTACCTGATGCTTAGTCTTGTCCACCCCAGCTGCAAAACTTGGAAACCAGTCTTATTCATTATCATCTATTGTCCACATGGGCCTTACACTGAGTTTCTGTCTGATTTCTCAGACTTCATCACAGTAGATGTCTTTCTGAAAGTGCTGTGACTAAATTTAAGAATATAATCCACCCACTGTTGTCATCAGTATGTAGGACTGCTTTTTTCCATTTGAGTAACATCTCTGAAATTAGAAATATCCTGTCTCAGAGTGACGCTGAAAAACTAGTTCATGCATTTATTACTTCTAGGCTGCACTAGTGTAATTCATTATTATCAGGATGTCTTAAAAACTCCCTAAAAAGCCTTCAGTTAATCCAAAATGCTGCAGCAAGAGTCCTGACAGGGACTAGAAAGAGAGAGCAGATTTCTCCTGTATTGGCTTCCCTTCATACTATATACTATATCACCCTATCAGAGCACTTCGCTCTCACACTGCAGGCCTACTTGTTGTTCATAGAGTATTTAAAAGTAGAATGGGAGGCAGAGCCTTCAGTTTTCAGGCCCCTCTTCTGTGGAACCAGCTTCCAGTTTGGATTCAGGAGACAGACACTATCTTTACTTTAAGATTAGGCTTCAAACTTTCCTTTTTGCTAAAGCATATAGTTAGGGCTGGACCAGGTGACCCTGAATCCTCCCTCAGTTATGCTGCAATAGACGTAGGCTGCCGGGGGATTCCCATTATGCATTGAGTTTTTCCTTTCCAGTCACTCTCATTGAGTAACGTAACAGAATACGTTACAAAATACATTTTGGGGCATGTAATCTGTAATCTGGAGTGGAATACATTTTAAAAGTAACCTTCCCAACACGGTGTATGAAGGAACTTTACTGCTAGATCAGTTTGTCTTTATGGGCTTTGTGATGGTCCTCAAAGTTCTATATATTACAAAGGTTGTTGGATTTTTAACTCTTTGGAGGGTCCAAAACCTTCACTCTGCTACCAACAAGGAACTTTAACACTGGATAAAAATATTTAAAATATTCATATTAATTGTAATGTACTTGCTGGAAAAACTGCTCAAAACATTTGTCATGCTCATATTAACAAAATGATATTTATATGGGGGCGATCGTGGCTCAAGAGTTGGGAGTTCGCCTTGTAATCGGAAGGTTGCCGGTTTGAGCCCCGGCTTGGACAGTCTCGGTTGTTGTGTCCTTGGGCAAGACACTTCACCCGTTGCCTACTGGTGGTGGTCAGAGGGCCCGGTGGCGCCAGTGTCCGGCAGCCTCGCCCCTGTCAGTGCGCCCCAGGGTGGCTGTGGCTACAATGTAGCTTGCCATCACCAGTGTGTGAATGTGTGCGTGAATGGGTGGATGACTGGATATGTAAAGCGCTTTGGGGTCCTTAGGGACTAGTAAGGCGCTATATAAATACAGGCCATTTACCATTTACCATATTTAGCTGATTTTTTTTGCAATTAATCTAGTGTTTAGTCATAAACACAAATATGAGATTAATTCTGACTAATGCTCCAGCAGTTTTCCAGGTGTCCCACCACTTGCACAGAAATCCAGTGTTTCCATCAGTTAAAACCCATTTCAAACAAACCCTGTTCCCACATTTCACTAGATTTCATCAGAGGCTTACCCTCCTCTGAAGTTAACACAGTGATCCTACCTATGATTAATCCTGCCTTTCCAAAGCTGCTCACTTCATTGCCTATGTCCTGTTGTATTATAACACAACTTTATATTTTTCCCTTTTCTTTTGCTTCCTATGCTCCCCTCTGTCTTTTTCTCAAAAATAAGTTACAATAAAATTCTCCTTAATATGTATTTGTACGTCTACAAGAAAATTCAATTTATATTTGCCGCTCAAATTTAATTTATTAACATATTACTTACACCGTAACAATGTCTTTATTGTCAATTTCTTGTCAAATCCTTGTCTGGCATTTTCTGAATGTTTAGTGACCCCAAACATACATGTATTATTGGAACCAATAATAGAGGTTTTAATAATGCAACACTACAACCGTTATCTCTTTACTGACCTGTTTTTCGCCTGTGCGGTGTTCCAGATAAGCCGATACCAGTAGGGTCCTTGTGCCTTTAACCTTCTTAATGCTCTGGGGGAATTGTTGTCTCTGAAGCTCCATTGTTCTCGGCAGTTGCAAAGCTGTAGATATTTAATTCAGTTTTATTTATCTAGTGCTAAATCACTACATCAGGACAGAACAGTTGGGGGTGATGGGAGGTAGACAGGACAAAAGACACACTGAGGAAGAGAGCCAGAGATATAAGCAATGAATAAATGCAGAGTGGTATATAAACAGGGACTAAAAAGGTGAGTGAAGAATAAACACGCAATGCATCATGGGAGTGTGAATGTGAAAATAAACATGTGGCGTTCTCCATAATAATCACCCTGACAACTTAAATTACAAATGTTAAATATTTCACAGTAAATGTCAAAGACCAGCTCAAAGCAAAGCTAAAGACACTTTAATTATAATTATGCTATAAATCTATAACTTTTGGTAATCATGATAATTATTATGGTAATTTATGTAGTCTTATGTGTATTTAATTAAGTTCTGTATTCCACTCCAGCTAATCTGTATTTACTGTAGCCTTTATCACTATACTTGTATTATATTTATTTTGTTCTTGTACTGTGGATCTGAAACCTGAATGAGGAACTGTTGGAAATTTGGAGTAGCTATAATCTCGCTCTGCTGCACACCAGTGTCATGCTCTGTATTTAAATTACTGTATAAAAACAACAACCTTATCAAATAAAAGTTAAATAACAAATCAATATACATGTATATATATATTAAAAAAAACCTGGTGTAATGGCTAAGCAAATTTATTTTTTCTTAAATATATTAGACCTTCATGTGCACCAGTTTAAAAAAAAAAAAAAAGACAATGCATTTATCCAAAGGATCCAAGGATTCACCAAACTATTCACTACCTCCTTTCGGTGGTGCAGTCACTTATCGTTTCCCCTCTCTGCGGTAGAGTATCACTTCCTGTTCCTGTTCCAACACACAGTGGTGTGTTTGAGTAGCTTATCTGCCTAGCAATTTAATTAAAAACTGGGGTGGACAATTAAAAACACGTGCTTCATCCGAAGCAAACTTTCTTTGTACTCACTCCCCAATTTATTGCCAAAGTATTCACGCACTGTGTCTTTACTGTTTCACCAGCTTAGCTTAGCTTGTAGCCGACTCGCTAGCAGCATGGCCTCTTTACTTTACAATGAGTATAACAGTGAAATGTGGATTATTAAACATTAGGTCTCTCTCTTCCAACTCTCTGTTATTAATGAGTTAATTGATCAACAAATCGATTTACTCTGCCTTACAGAAAACTGGTTGCAACAGGATGATTATGTTAGATTAAATGAATCAACACCCCCGCGTTATTCTAACCATAAGAAACTTCAGCAGCAATTTTTCACACCAGCCTGTCAATCAACCAAAGACCCAGACATACTTTTAATTTGAAAGCCTGACAAGCCTTAGCCTTGTCCACCCCAGCTGCAAAACTCAAACACCAGTCTTATTTGTTATCATCTATCGTCCACCTGGGCCTTACACAGAGTTTCTGTCTGATTTCTCAGACTTTTTATCTGATTTAGTGCTCAGCTCAGATAAAATAATTATTGTGGGTGATTTTAACATCCATGTAGATGCTAAAAATGACAGCCTCAACACAGGATTTAATCTGTTATTAAACTCAATTGGCTTCTCTCAAAATGTAAAAGAACCCACCCACCACTTTAATCACACTAGATCTTGTTTTAACATATGGCATAGAAACTGAACATTTAACAGTGTTTCCTGAAAACCCTCTCCTGTCTGATCATTTCTTGATAACATTTACATTTACAATAATTGATTACACAGCAGTGAAGAGTGGACTTTATCAAAGTAGATGTCTTTCTGAAAGTGCTGTAACTAAGTTTAAGAATATAATCCAGCCACTGTTATCATCGTCAATGCCCTGTACCAACACAGAGCAGAGCAGCTACCTGAACGCTACCCCAACAGAGGTCGATTATCTTGTTGATAACTTTGCCTCCTCACTATGTACAACTCTGGATACTGTAGCTCCGGTGAAAACTAAGGTCTCAAATCAGAAGTATTAAACTCTGTGGTATAATTCTCAAACAGGTAGCTTAAAGCAAATAACTTGCAAGCCGGAGAGGAAATGGCGTGTCACAAATTTTGAAGATCATCTTTTAGCCTGGAGAAATAGTTTGCTGCTTTATAAGAAAGCCCTCCGCAAAGCCAGAACATCTTACTATTCATCACTGATTGAAGAAAATAAGAACAACCCCAGGTTTCTCTTCAGCACTGTAGCCAGGCTGACAAACAGTCAGAGCTCTTTTGAGCCAACCATCCCTTTAACGTTAACTAGTAATGACTTTATGAACTTCTTCACAGATAAAATTTTAACCATTAGAGAAAAAAATACCTATAATCATCCCACAGATGTAATATTATCTACAGCTACTTTCAGTTCCATTGATATTCATTCAGAGTTAGTTAAGTATAGGCGCATCTCCAACCTTCCTTTCACATCAAAAATCCTTGAAAGAGTAGTTTTCAAACAGCTAACAGATCATCTGCAGAGGAATGGCTTATTTGAAGAGTTTCAGTCAGGTTTCAGAGCTCATCACAGCACAGAAACAGCTTTAGTGAAGATTACAAATGATCTTCTTATGGCCTCTGACAGTGGACTCATCTCTGTGCTTGTCCTGCTAGACCTCAGTGCAGCGTTCGATACTGTTGACCATAATATCCTATTAGAGCGATTAGAACATGCTGTAGGTATTACAGGTACTGCACTGCAGTGGTTTGTATCATATCTATCTAATAGACTCCAATTTGTGCATGTAAATGGAGAGTCCTCTTCACACACTGAGGTTAATTATGGAGTTCCACAGGGTTCAGTGCTAGGACCAATTCTGTTTACATTATACATGCTTCCCTTTGGCAGCATCATCAGAAGACATAACATACATTTTCACTGCTATGCAGATGACACCCAACACTATCTATCCATGAAGCCAGATATGTCTGTGAAGGTTCTCAGTCCAACTTCACCCCCAATCAGATTTGCACACTATTAGACCTCTCTACATATTTCAAATACAACAAGGGTTTCTACAGACAAAAATATGGCTGCGCCATGGGCTCCCCGGTGTCACCTATTGTAGCCAACCTTTACATACAGGAAGTGGAAAGAAAGGCTCTTGGCTCTTTCAAAGGAAGAGTACCCAGCCACTGGTACATTTACGTCCACTGTGAGCGACCATATTTGAACAGAGGCGGTGGTTTACGACACCAACTGTCTGCCATCTATAATCCAGTTTTGAGATCCCTTCCCAGACGCCTTAATGCCCACTCACACCCTGGGCCGGCTGACCTCAGGATATCACATGATAGGATAGGGTGGGGCCAGGTTTCACAATGAGCTCACCCGGAACCTTGGCTGATTGTGACCTACACCTGTTTTCACACCTTGGCTCATGTGATTAGGTAGAGGATCATCAGGGGGTCCTTTTTCCCTCTTTGGGGGGAAACTCCCACAGGGTTTAAATCTGGGACTCTCCACCATTTGACCCTAGAACTGGAGAAGAGGTGAAACGTCTTCAAGCAACTTAAAGAAGTCCAGATGCTTTTCTTTCCAAGCTCCTTAGACTATGAAGCCAGATAACACACACCAATTAAACTGCAGGAATGTCTTAAAGACATAAAGACCTGGATGGCCTCTAACGTTCTGCTTCTTCATTCAGATAAAACTGAGGTCATTCTACCTGGCCCTGAAAATCTTAGAAATATGGTATCTAACCAGATTCTTACTCTGGATGGCATTACCTTGGCCTCCAGTAACACTATGAGGAACCTTGGAGTCATTTTTGACCAGGATATGTCCTTCAATGCACATATTAGCCGGACAAACACTCCCTGATAACGACTGTGTGATGACTGTTCTTCCCATCCCATGCAAGGCCACCTGGATTGGCTGGAGGACTGTTTACTTAGCCAGGTGGGGCAAAGGACACTGTCTCAGCTGAACTATGGACACGCACACGCTCATCCCCCCTCCCTTTCCAATGCCTTCGATGCTTGTTGCCTCCTGGGAACACGACGTGGGTCTGGGCCCGCGCTGGCGAGTCGGCGCAGTGGCAGGATGGCTGCTGTGTTGCCTGGGATTACTCCTCATCCCCTACCCAACCCTGTGGCTTGTCATGTCTTTCACAATGTTGTGCTGTGAACATTCATGTGCTTTTTTGTGCAGAGGAGTTTTTTTGTTTCCTGTTCTCGTGCTGTCCTACCATGGAAGCACAGCATGAGTAGAGGTCTCTTTTTTTCCTCTTGTACTTCGCGTTGTGTGTACATTTCAGTGTTTTTTTTTTTCTGTAACGCTACCGATCTCCGACTTGTAACCCCATGTAATGTCTGTGTTATGTGTGTAAGGTCGGGGGGGGGGGGGGGGGGGGGGGTCTCATTTCACTGCGGGGCAACCTGCATGTGACAAATAAAGTTCTGATTGGCTGATATTAAACAAATATGTAAGACTGCTTTCTTCTATTTGCGCAACATCTCTAAAATTAGAAATATCCTGTCTCAGAGTGACGCTGAAAAACTAGTTCTGCATTTATCAGTTCTAGGCTGAGCTACTGTAATTTGTCATTTTTAGGAAGTCCTAAAAACTGCCTGAAAAGCCTTCAGCTAATTCAAAATGCTGCAGCAAGAGTCCTGACAGGGACTACAAAGAGAGAGCAGATTTCTCCTGTTTTGGCTTCCCTTCATTGGCCCCCTGTTAAATCGAATTCAAAATCCTGCTCCTCACATACAAGGTCTTAAATAAACCTTATTTAAGACGATCTTATCTTAATGACCTTGTAGTACCATATCACCCCATTAGAGCACCTCGCTCTCACACTGCAGGCCTACTTGTTGTTCCTAGAGTATTTAAAAGTAGAATGGGAGGGAGAGCCTTCAGTTTTCAGGCCCCTCTTCTGTGGAACCAGCTTGCAGTTTGTATTTGGGAGACAGACACTATCTAAGCATACAGTTAGGGCTGGAGCAGGTGACCCTGAATCCTCCTTTAGATATGCTGCAATAGGTGTACACTGCTGGGGGATTTCCATGATGCATTAACTATTTATTCTTCAGTCACCTTTGTCACTCAGCATGTGTTAATAGACCTCTCTGCATTGAATCACACTTGTGATTAATCTCTGGCTCTCTTTCATGTCTTTCATCCTGTCTTCCTTTTCTCACCCCAACCGGTTGCAGCAGATGGCCGCCTCTCCCTGAGCCTGGTTCTGCCAGAGGTTTCTTCCTGTTAGAAGGGAGTTTTTCCTTCCCACTGTCGCCAAAGTGCTTGCTCATAGGGGGTCGTACGGACTGAAGACTGAAAAACTAGCAAAGGCAAGTTATGTAGTTAAAGTGTCTGAAGAAAAACTGAACAAAGCTGTGGAGTTCTGATTCATCCCACATCACATGGTGAACGGCAATGGGAAGAATAGAACTGTCTTAAATTGCTTATTCAGTTATAAGGGGAACAACCTCAAAGAACTGCTGTTGCCTGGCCCCAGCTGAAGTTCCAGTTTGTTGGAGGTCCTGAGCATTTCACAGAGCATGCAGTTGAAATCAGCAGCAACATCAAAGGTATGTTTCACCAGGTGAGGCTGCTCCCTGAGGACAAGTCCTTGTTACAATTCCTGTGGCGAGGGCTAAAGACAGGGGAACCACCTGGCATCTACACCTGGCAGGTTCTCCCATTTGAAACCACATGGAGTTCCTGTTGTGGCACCTTTGCGCTCCAGAAACGTGTGTTTGACCACAGCCAACCAGGGGAGGATGTCCGCCTGTCTATAGAAAGGTCCTTTTATGTGGACAACTGACTACAAAGTCTCCCTTCCGTGGAAGAAACCCAGAAGTAAACTAACAGCATTGATATATCAGGGGGAGTTTGAGCTGCAGCAATGGGCCAGTAACACCTGAGTTCATCAACCACCAGCTGAGAGAAGCTAAGTCAGAGAGTATGAATTATGGCTCAGTGAAGCAGGTGCTTACCCACGAGAACCCGCACTGGTAATTTGCTGCCTCTGCAACTCAGATGCCTTGAGGTACAAATACCATATTTCCAAACGATCCACCCCCACAATGCGAAATATATATCTAGTCCTAGCACGTCTGCATAACCCACTAGGATTCATTGTCCCATTCACAACATGGGCCAAGACTCTATTACAGCAGCTGTGGGACAGACAAGGAGACTGGGATGACCCCTCACTCGCTGGAGGGGTGCTACAGCAGCGGCAGAACTGGGAGGAGTTACCAAATCTCTCCCAAATATCCATCCCTCATTGCTATATAAGGTCAGAAATGGAGACTTTGAACTTGAAGAGAGAGATCCACGTATTTGCAGATACCTCAGGAGAGGACTTATTGGTCAGTGGTCTACCCGATACTGAAAAAACAAACACCTATGTGGCGGTATCATTCTTGGCAGGTTTGGGGTTGCTCCAAGGAAACAACAGTCAGTGCCCAGACTGGAACTGTGTGCTGCACTAACAGCTGCTCAGTTGGCCATAGTACTACAAAGAGAACTGACAGTGAGTATCTGCAATAAATATAATCTTCTAGACAGACTCCACCACAGTCCTCACAGAGCTCCAGTCTGACTCCAACAACCCAACTGATGATATCACACAAGGAAAAGCTGTGGCAGGTGGAGTCATGGCCCTAAATTCCTGCAGAAAACATCTGAATTCTGGAACACACCAACCATCAGTTGAGAGACAGAAGATCCTATTGAATGATGAAAACCACCATATGTCATTTGAAAGAAGCTGCTAAGATGTCTATGTTCCCAGTTCTCCTCCTTTATTGTCCTGACAGAGGCGGTCGGCCCTGACGGTCCTGTCATGGGGTGGCAGCTCAGAAAGCCAATCTGTCTGCTGAAGACTACCAGGAAGCCGAAAGAGAGTTCAGTCATCTGAGTGCTGGCAAGCCAGTGCCTACCACCAGTAGGTTGCTCCCCCTAGCTCCAGAGTATGATAGTATTAATCAGTATTAATCATCACGTTTTGATTTTATATACTGTTTTGTTTGTTTGTTTGTTTGTCTGTTTGTCTGTTTGTTAATTAGTTAGTTAGTTTGTTTGCTTGTTTTAATCAATTTTAAATCATGCTTTTTATTTGTTTTTGTTTCTAATGTCTCTGTAAAGCACTTTGAACCACCTTGTTATTGAATTGTGCTATACAAATAAACTTGCCTTGCCTATTCATTTTAAAGCTCAGGTTTTAAAACATTATGATGTAACTACAGCCCAGCCCATGCAGCAGTATATTAATGATTACCTTATATTGCAGTTGTTCTCATGACTGAAGTTTGGTCCGTTTACATCATCATGACATGCATTTGCATTTGTCCCTAACCATCAGGAACCCTCACATTAACTTTTATCGAGTGGAAAAAAAGTTAGCGTTCATCCTCCAGCTTCACTGTGTTTATGTTATGCTAACATAGCTGTGTAGCTAGCCAGCACACAGAACATCATTAAATATACCAGCTAGCCCAACTTCAGATAGTAACCCTACAAATGCTACTGCTGTTTAGTTTTCTGTCTTCATTTATTTTGGAAGTGATAGCAGAGCTGTACGTTTTAATTTTTGCTGTTTGCGATTAAGCTGCTGGATTTTTGGCTTCACGACCCTCCTTCGTAGTTCATGTACGTCAAAGCTCTTCGTGGCGTTTCAGTTGACGACACGAAATGTGGTGGCCTTGCTGGATCCGCTGTCCACCCACCATGTGATGACACCGCTCTCAATACACCGCTGCTGCGGCGCTACTCCCTCTCTCACATAGAGCCGGCTCATCGATATTGGCTGGGATCGCGGCACCGCAGAAAAGGGCAGTGTTTTTACCATCAGCGGGACAGCGCAGTGGCGTCTTTGCAGTTTTAAGTCCCAGGGAAACGAGCCCGCCAGCTCTATGTAGTGGCCGTGACCACTGGTGATAAGGAAAGACTGCTTTTCATAGAAGACTCACGCTTGGGGAGACGTTTTCTGGTTTACTCCATCTCCCAGAAGAGCGTTGGGAATTCTTGTGTCGTCTTTGCATACCTCCCCAATGGTATATTATTTAATCCAAATTTTTTTTTTGAGATTTCCCGCGTACCACCAAAGAGAGCCCAAGTACCACGCGTACCACCGTTTGAGAAAAACTGCACTAGATCAACTGACTCTGAATCTTCCCTTAATTATGCTGCAGTAGGTCCAGGCTGTTAGGGTTTCCCATTATGCAATAGGCACTTCTTCACTCACCAGTTTTCATGATCTGTGTGTTTAAAAACCATTTTGCAGTACACCAATAGTTATTATTGATCTCTGGCTGTCTTTTTTTCCAGTAAACAGTAAACCCCATTTGAAATAGCAATGAAAATGAACTAACAAGTTTAAAATTAGGCAGTATTCAGTAAAATTTAGCTTACCAACATGTCCTTGACTACTCTTCTGAATCATATTTAGTTGATGTAAGATTGGCGAACTTGAGGCTCCTCCATAGTACAGGATCCAGTGGGCGAAGGTTTTGTCAGTCCTACAGAGATGACACACACACATACACACATGTATATTTCATATATATATATATATACAGTGGGGCAAAAAAGTATTTAGTCAGCCACCGATTGTGCAAGTTCCCCCACTTAAAATGATGACAGAGGTCAGTAATTTGCACCAGAGGTACACTTCAACTGTGAGAGACAGAATGTGAAAAAAAAATCCATGAATTCACATGGTAGGATTTGTAAAGAATTTATTCGTAAATCAGGGTGGAAAATAAGTATTTGGTCAATAACAAAAATACAACTCAATACTTTGTAACATAACCTTTGCTGGCAATAACAGAGGTCAAACGTTTACTATAGGTCTTTACCAGGTTTGCACACACAGTAGCTGGTATTTTGGCCCATTCCTCCATGCAGATCTTCTCAAGAGCAGTGATGTTTTGGGGCTGTCGCCGAGCAACACAGACTTTCAACTCCCGCCACAGATTTTCTATGGGCTTGAGGTCTGGAGACTGGCTAGGCCACTCCAGGACTTTCAAATGCTTCTTACGGAGCCACTCCTTTGTTGCCCGGGCGGTGTGTTTTGGATCATTGTCATGTTGGAAGACCCAGCCTCGTTTCATCTTCAAAGTTCTCACTGATGGAAGGAGGTTTTGGCTCAAAATCTCACGATACTTGGCCCCATTCATTCTGTCCTTAACACGGATCAGTCGTCCTGTCCCCTTGGCAGAAAAACAGCCCCATAGCATGATGTTTCCACCCCCATGCTTCACAGTAGGTATGGTGTTCTTGGGATGCAACTCAGTATTCTTCTTCCTCCAAACACGACGAGTTGAGTTTATACCAAAAAGTTCTACTTTGGTTTCATCTGACCACATGACATTCTCCCAATCCTCTGCTGTATCATCCATGTGCTCTCTGGCAAACTTCAGACGGGCCTGGACATGCACTGGCTTCAGCAGCGGAACACGTCTGGCACTGCGGGATTTGATTCCCTGCCGTTGTAGTGTGTTACTGATGGTGACCTTTGTTACTTTGGTCCCAGCTCTCTGCAGGTCATTCACCAGGTCCCCCCGTGTGGTTCTGGGATCTTTGCTCACCGTTCTCATGATCATTTTGACCCCACGGGATGAGATCTTGCGTGGAGCCCCAGATCGAGGGAGATTATCAGTGGTCTTGTATGTCTTCCATTTTCTGATGATTGCTCCCACAGTTGATTTTTTCACACCAAGCTGCTTGCCTATTGTAGATTCACTCTTCCCAGTCTGGTGCAGGTCTACAATTCTTTTCCTGGTGTCCTTCGAAAGCTCTTTGGTCTTGGCCATGGCGGAGTTTGGAGTCTGACTGGTTGAGGCTGTGGACAGGTGTCTTTTATACAGATGATGAGGTCAAACAGGTGCCATTCATACAGGTAACGAGTGGGGGACAGAAAAGCTTCTTACAGAAGACGTTACAGGTCTGTGAGAGCCAGGGATTTTCCTTGTTTGAGGTGACCAAATACTTATTTTCCACCCTGATTTACGAATAAATTCTTTACAAATCCTACCATGTGAATTCATGGATTTTTTTTTCACATTCTGTCTCTCACAGTTGAAGTGTACCTCTGGTGCAAATTACTGACCTCTGTCATCATTTTAAGTGGGGGAACTTGCACAATCGGTGGCTGACTAAATACTTTTTTGCCCCACTGTATATATATATACACACATACATAATATGTATGTAGGGTACATCTGTCACCATCTTACACGCTGTGATTGCAACAATTCCCCAACTCTCTGTGAATGGGACTCATGGCTATTGATCAGTGGTTGTTGATCAATAGTCATGAGAATTTGCATAATTAAGATTAAGGAACTGACCTCACAGCCCATTGTTCATTCAGTGGGCTGGTTTCAGTCATTATGCAAATGTACTGTTTATAAGATTTGGGGAAACCTGCAGTCAGCTGAGACTGAAGAAGTCACCTGGATGAGTGAGGAAACGTTTCTCCCACAAAACGCTACGTCCAGATGAACAGAATCAACTTTTTGGAGATTTACTTTCCTGGATGATTGAGAATGCATCAAGACATATACGTACATATATATACATACATACATACACTCACACACATACTGAGATACAGTAATGTTCTGATTCTCATATATGAATGATCATGGGCTATTTGTAGCACATGCTGACTCAAACTAGCCGGGACCACTATCTGTTGGACTACACTCCTGTTCCCTCCAGGCTTTGGGATCCACTTGTGCATCAGCAACCCATCACAAACAAAAAATGTCTGCTTCCCGTCTCCCGTCGGACTATCACTCTCATCCACGACTGCAAAACCTTTGGTTAATGACAGGTCCTCTTTCTGAGTGAGGAGACGGGGGGCTGCTGGCTCAGGAGCAGGCTCAGCTACCTCTCGAGCCAGTTCCTTGGCATCATGTTGTAAAGCGCTTTGGGTGCCTTGAAAAGCGCTATATAAATCCAATCCATTATTATTATTATTATTATCATGGCCCGCCTCCTCCATGCAGGGCATCACATCCTTTTCCAAAATACAGCCAACCACTGACTCTGACAAGTCAACTTCCTCTCCCTGTTGATCAGCGTGTGACTGGGTAAGAACAACTACAGGAAATACATCTGGGTGCTGCCGACTTAAAGCATCCGACACAGGCCTTAACCTCCTAAGACCCTAACTCTTCCACAACATGCATTTTTAATTTCTCTTTGATATTTGGGCACATTGGGGCCTGATGAATGTAAAAACAAAGAATTACCAGATTTTTTTTTTACCTTATTTTTGTTTTTAAGAAAAATGAGATATGTATTTATGTAAATATATATGTACACACACACACACACACACACACACACACACACACACACACACACACACACACATGCTGAGAAACAGGAAGAGAAACAATTATGGGTTGTCAAGCCCTTGCATGAGACATGCCACTGACAGAAAGAAAAGTTTGCTGACATCACGAAGTCTTATTAGTGGTTACAAAAGGCTTCCTTAAATGACAGCACAGAAGCTCTGATAATGGCAGCACAAGAATTGGCCTGAGGCACCAGATTCATAGTCCGTCTTTGTATCTGCCATCATCTCCGGCGCTTGACAGTAGAAACCAGTCAACTCAAAAACAGGAAAGTACTTTAAACTTCACAGGGTTTTAATGTTTTGCGTGCAGCTACACATTTAGGTGACTTTGCTTTTTCATTTGTGCTGTTAACTTTTTTTTAACAAAACAACAAAAAATGATACAGTAAGAACCGCATAATGCTATAGTTCCTGTGGGGATCATTTCACTCACCAAAACAGCAGATAGATGGTCCAAAGCAGTAGAATGATGATGATGACAGAAGTGATATACATCAACTGTCTAATTTTCAGAACACAAGGCCCCTGATGATTTTGATCGTTTTTCATTTTAGCTCAAATTCGTTTCGGTCCAGGTCGTGAAACCTGCACAAGCAAAAGAGAGTGAACAATTTTTATCTTGTCCTCAAGCAACTGCTTCTTTAATACGTTTGCTCTAACTGTCTGTCTAACTCTTCTGCTGCACGACCTGAGCAGAGCAGAAATACAATAAAAAAATCTTCTTATCTTTCAGAATGTGGGTCTCCTGCTCAACTCAGCGAGCTATACCAGCACCTCAAAGTTTAATTCATGTTTTAATCCTTGTTCTGGTCCACATTTGGGTGAACTTCAGAACTGAAACTTAAGTGTAAGGACAACACTAGTTTTGCTTTGAGAGTGAAGTGGCTGTGTCATGCTACAGTAATTTCAACCAAAGACCGAAGGCTTCTCATATCTTCCATTGTGCTGTGTATACACAGTGTGTCACTATATGTGTGCATATGTCACATTATTACTTCTTTTTGGTGTATCACACAGCTCGAGCTTAAAGACAGAGCAGTGAATGCTTTAACCTACCATAATTAGTAGGGGTGGGGGGAAAAATCGATACTGTGTAGTATGGTGATATTTTGTTTGGTAATAATGTATCGATACAGGGACAGCAGAAATCGATATTTTGTTACAAAAAAGGTTTTTGTGCTCTGACTTCAGAGCATGTTGATCCTTTTTCTGAGCAAGAATCCTGACATTCCTTCACTGTCCAAATGTGACAGTTTACTTATTTTAATTTAAGACATGTTTTATTTTAATTAAGTTTAAAACTTTTTTATTTAATGTAAAATTATATTTTGTTTTAATTTACTTTCAAATTCTTCAGTTGCTGAAGGGGCTGCATAATTAATAATTGCATAATTAAATCGGGTAATTTATTTTACTGTTATCACCGCTATCACTTGTCATGAAAAGTGTCAGTGCAAGAGCTCTACAAATGCACATGCACTTTCTGTAAGTACACGTGCAGCTACAACTGCCACCAGCGGATGTATCTCTCAGTTTCTGATAGATGAGAAGACCATAAAACAATAAAGCGAAAATTAAATTATTTCTTATTAGTTTGTGAGGTTACTCAAAAAGTATCGTACTGAACTCGTCCAGCATTCAGCAATAGAAGGATATGTGTCTGGCGTAACTACATCCTCATTTGAACCCATTATCCGTTTTCCCACGCAACCAGAAGCTACTAAAGAAAGTTATTCACTTTCATTATTCACAGCTATGAACATCATTCACGATAATTTCTTGATTATATTTCATGTATATTTTATTTATTATTTGATTATTTCAATATTTTCGATTATGTTTTTAAATTACTTTAACGATCCTACATTACAGTCGTTTAATCAGATTAATCAGGTTAATACACGAATTATTCAAAACAGCATATTGAACCACATGCAAACATGGGCAATCATAATAAACAAATAATATTCCTTAATTAAATAATGAAGACGTTACTTACCTTTGTAATGCCGATTATTTCAAATCCGGTGAAAAAATCTTCCCGTTCAGCAGGTTAAGCATGAGACATTTATCAGAAGTAAACGGATCACACTCCGATTCCGTCAGAGCTGCTGACGCCGCTTTATGATTAACAGATGCGTTTTTTAGGTTTCTTAAATGGAAGAAAAATCGCTTAATTTTCTTCTGGAGCAGAAGTCTCTTTCCGTTGGGTGCGTGTCCGTTAGCTCATTGTTTTAGTTTGCATACAGGAAGGAAGGCGGATGGGTGCGACACCCTGAGTATAAAGGTGAAAAACAAACCTCAGAATTCTAGTTGAAGTTTTTTTTTTTTGGTTTTATCGTGACATTAGTTTATATCATAGCACAGAGCGAAAAGCTCATCTGCTCCCACCTGATGTGATGTTATGGCGATATTTAGTTTCACTAGTAGGTGGCGGCTCAGACAAACGGGTGACTGGGAAAAGAATCCCTTACAAAAGTAATGCTGTTGTGCTGTGTTTCAGGTGAGAGCAGTAGGCTATACGAGCACTACATACGTTTATGTAAAGCTGATACTTAGTTAAAGTAACATGTTTGGAGTGTAATTATTGTTTATAAGGCGTTTAATGTGACGAAATAAGAGAGTTGATTCAGGTAATCTGTGGGTTTGTGCCCTAGCTAAGTGATGTTAGTCTCCTGCATTAGACTGCGTAACCATGTTGTTCCATCAGAAAAATAATAGAAAACAATTAGCTGATTTCACTTAAAGTTATAAGAAATGTTTTGATAAACCAGCCAGTACATCTTATGTTGTGTATTGTTTCCTGGTTTATTGTCTGTCATTTACTCTGTTTACTGAGGGCTGAGTACTCGAGGGCCATTACTTAACCTAAAAACCTAAAAAACCTCACAAAAGTAACACAGGCCACTTATTGTAATGGAAGCCATCAGTAACACAGAAATGCTCTTTTGCTGCGTTTCAGAGCAATAAACCTCAATGTGCACCTGAACGAACTTTGTCTTCCTTCTGTGTGTAACAGGAAGTCCAATCTCCAGTTGAATTAATCTTGAATTGTTTATTTTCCTAAATAAAGAAATGCATTATTATTTTTATAGATTTTTTAGACATTTATTTTATAGGGGTAAATTTAGCCTAATGTCAGACTCACACAAAAATGCGTCAGTGCAAATAGCCTGTTCTGAACCCTTTATTTAACATGGGCCCATGGAGTCAAGAACTTCTGATTTGAGGCTCTGTTTTTCACAGGAGCTACAGTATCCAGTCTGATATGTAGTGAGGAGCAGGCACGTGCAAGGGGGGGAGCAGAGGGGGCTTGGGGCCCCAAGTGCTCTTTTCTTGAGGAGCTTAAACTTTTTTATTTTTATATTTTTTAAATGTGTGTTTTGCATATGGAATCCTGCCTGTGCCCCTCAACAATAAAAAGTAACCATTAATCTCAATTTTGCTAAATAAAAGGATCTGGCTTGCATCAGTCACATGACTACCATTAACCAATGCTTGCCCTTGAGCATTGGTTAATGCTGGTTATGAGCTGGGAATGAGGTTGCAAAGAGCATGTGCATTTTCTGCAGGCTGGGCGGTGCAGAGCTTGAGGAGAAGCAGGCAAATTAACTGGGAGGCGCAGACTGCAACAAAAACCAGTAAGTGGGGTGTAGAGCGCACACTATAGTCCAGGGGTGGGCAACTCCAGGCCTCAAGTGCCGCTGTCCTGCAGGTTTTAGATGTGTTCTTGATCCATCACAGCTGATTTAAATGGCTAAATGACCTCCCCAACATATCTTGAAGTTCTCCAGCGGCCTGGTAATGAACTAATCATTTGATTCAGGTGTGATGACCCAGGGTGATATCTGAAACCTGCAGGACACCGGCACTCGAGGCCTGGAGTGTTATGGATTATTATAATTATGATATTCAAAAAACCCGAACTGTATTTCAAAGAAAATATATTAATAAACAGATTATATTAGATTTATATTTCAAATATGATAAAATGCTGATTTTACAGCAGCACAGTTATTGTGTCTCTAGTCTATGTCCAGTTTAAACATTTAATAAGCTTTCTGCCTGCACAGAGTGGTTAGTCAAACAAATTGAACCATCATAAATACATTATATTATATATGTCTGTGAAAGTTCTCCGTCATCCAGGTCATCGTAGTCTAACGGTGTGTTCACACCGAACGCGATGGACGCGAATAGAGCGTCAGGTTTACATGTAAAGTCAATGGAAAAGCGCGATGACGCGCGATTGCGGGTCCCGCGAAAATTCGGAAGCAGATTTGCGTCGCGAAAACGCCAAAACGCGTGAAACGCGCGTCAGTGTAGCGCGTCTGGCGCGTTTGACTCGCGAATAAAACCACGCGCGTCAGTTTTTGTGTTGCATTTTGTGCATACGCGCGTTTCGCGTCTACCGCTCGAGTTGGAAAAATCTGAACTCCAGCGTCAAATCGCGCCGCGACAACCAATCAGGAGCCTGGTGACGTGGCTCTGACCTAGGTCAAAGGGGCAGATCCAGCCAAAGCCCTTCATTCTTCATTCAGAATGGAGGAAAAGCTAATCAGTGCCGTGGCTAATCACCCGGAGCTATATGATGCTAGCTGCTACTTCTACCGAGACAGGAATAAAAAGGACCTAGCTTGGAGACACATAAGTGAGGAGATCGGGCAACCTGGTAAGTTCATTCCTTCTTTTTAATTTTCAGACTGACCCGATGAACCCGCGCAAAAGCTAGCAAGCCCGCCTACTGTCCCGCTATTTTCCCACTGATGTACAAATACCTTTCCGCTAACAAGATAATGCGTTTATTCAGAGGACATCTGCAGGAGAAAGTGGAAGAGCCTCAGGGACACCTATAATAAGGAGAAGAAGGCAGAGAAGGAGAAGAGGAGTGGGTCTGCAGCAGGATCGGGGAGAAAATGGAAGTTCTTCGCGGTCATGGGGTTTCTGGACCCCTTCCTCACCCCGCGGGAGACTAGCGGTAATATGGTGCGGACCGTGGAGAACTTCTCCCCCGAGGACCAGGGACAGCCCGAAGAGGCAGCAGGGGAGTGTCAGTCAGAAGGTATGTTTACATTGAGTTAATGTAGGCAGTTAATTTATGCGTGTTGTCATACAGGAACATATTTTGTTTATTAATAAACAGTATACAGTAGTCCCGCTGTTCATCCGTCACTGCCTCGCCTTTTCGTTGATTTTTTTTATTGCACCGTACAGCTTTCAACAATGCACATTGCATTCTGCAGCCCAAATGACAAATCTCCTCCGTGTCGTGTCTCCTGCGCTTGCCAAACTTATCATGTTTGGTTTTGATAACCATCACGTCCAATAGAAAAAAACAGCACAAAAACACTCATAACTATGACCCTCATTCGGAAATACACACCTGCACCGGGAGAAAAAAAGGCGCACAAAAGTGGCGCCGCAGACGGAGAAAAAGCGCGGCATAATACTTTTACGTTTTAAAATCGAAAAAAGGTTTTCACTTTGAGAATCAACTTGTGAGAACTGTGACTACTGTTCATGTGCTGCAATAAATGAGAGACCACTGTATATAATAATAAGTATATAAGTATATAATAATATAATATTCTCTATGACTATTGTCTTCAACCTGTTAACATTTAATATTGTCTTCATAGAGTCAAGTAATCATGCAGCAGAGTCCTCCCCTGTCTCTCCTCCTGGCTCTCCAGTCCCTGGTCCCTCAGCTCCTGCTGCTGCACCCACAGGTATGAACATCAAGCACTGACAGCTTTTTACTCGCTTGAATTCCCTTGTGATCACCTTTACTAAATATCTACAACCAATCTGTTTATATCCTGTTTTTTTCAATTTTGAAAATGAAAATCTAGTAGCAGCCTTCTCATTACTTTGTGTTGTTTTGTGCTGTGTTTTACAGGCCCACAGAGGAGGACAGCTCGAAGGCGGGCGAGGGACGGGTCCCAGGACGGTCCATCGGCGGTGGAGCTGGCCATCCTGGAGTCCCTAAAGAGGCCACGCCCGTCTCCAACTGAACATTTCCTCCTCGGCCTTGTTCCTGCTCTGGAGAGCATGCCGCCTCAGACACGAGAATTCGTGAAATTTCAAATTTATAAATTAGTTTTTGAAAACAGCACAGCTGTGTTAAATTTGGAAACATTGGACCCTAATGATCAGTAGTTTTCTGATGAGGCAGCAGCTCTCCAGGGCAGAAACAATGTTCTTATTTTTCTCCTCCTTCTCCCTGAGGCTCTTCCACTCCAAGCTGGGTCCTTTTTATTCCTGTCTCTCTGTAAATAGTTAAATTTCATATATTTATGATAAATGTTTTTGTTAATGAATTTATATTTTTTCAAATAAACATTTATAATGACAAAATGTCTCTGTTCTACTACACAGCAAATATTGGCACCCGACTTGACACAAGTAGAATTTATTTCATATTATACTAATGACAAAACATACTAATACAGTGGGATGCAAAAGTTTGGGCAACATTGTGAAAAGTAATTATTTTCTTGTACAAATCATTGGTTGTCACAATAAAAATAGTCAAATATATCATATAGGAGACACACACAGTGATATTTGAGAAGTGAAATGCAGTTTACAGAAAGTGTGCAATAACTGTTTAAATCAAGCAGGTGCATAAATTTGCGACACAAAAAAAGAGAAATGAAATAAATATTTAGTGTATATCAATGTGTGTGTCTCCTATATGATATATTTAACTGACATTTTTCATTGTAACAGCGATTCATACAGGAAAATAATGACTATTAATAAGGTTGCCCAAACTTTTGCACCACACTGTATATAGGAACATAGTGAAGACAAGTTACTTAAGAGAGTAAAAAGAGGTTAGTTTATTTTGGAGTAGAGCTCCATTTATTAAGAAAAATTTAAAAAGACAGGAACACTCTTTAGAGGTTTGTGGGTGGCTCTTAAAAGAGCCGTTGTGGGGAAGTCACTCGGACTTCAAACAGGCTACTCCTTTGGTTGCCAAGACACAGCTCCCTCCACCGAGAAGTGAGCCATGAATTTCTCCCTCACCAGGACAGCCTCTCTGGAGGAGTTGTTTGCTGGCAAGGAACCTGGACAAAATTGTTTAAAATGAGTATTATGTGTACTGCAGTTACAAAATACATTATTGAAATTCCAAAATTACAAATTGCAAAACATAAATCTTACATAAAACATTTTGTAATTATAAGGATAATTACATGATATATATTAGATATAATCTAAAACAGTCTGCGGGGATTATATACAAATATTCAACTATCCCAGAATTAAACCAGGTCTAAATAAAAAGGAGTGAGTATCACTACAAAGGTTAACTCAGTGGTCCTAATGCTACAGTTTGATATCAGCAAACACCGAGCGCATACATTGATATGACACCACAGCCATGCTGTCATTCAAACACTGATAACAGCATAAATCGAATTAAATCGGGACTTGATGAGACCTGAGTATCACTAGAAATATTATAAACAGTCGTCTCCGTACCACAGTTTGCTATCAGTAAAAACCGAGAGCATTCACTGTTAGCATAGCACATCCACGTTAGCAGTGTATAAATGGATAGTTTAGCATATATTAGCACAGGTATCAATAAAGGACTACCATATTAAATACTTTTACTAACCTCAGGCAGATGGACAGGCGCTCTGCAGGTGGGATTGAGCGCCTGTAGTTGGTGTCTAGGCGGGCGATTCTGGGACCGACGCGGGAAAGCAGGTCCTCAAACTGGCCGAGTGAAAGACGGTGATATCGCTGAAATCGGCCGTCATCCAGGCGCAGCTCCTGGAGCAAATGGTGAAACTCACCAAACTGCTCACGCCTCTGGAGGACCTGATGGACCCAGGTACGGCGAGGACGTCTTGTACGCCGCTGCTCTGCTCTCCACAGTACATAGAGAAGGGAGACTCTCTCTTCAAGCGCTAACTCGACAGCTGCCATCTTGCAAAGATACCGGTCTGGCACAACTTCCTCCCACACCCCTCCCACATTTCCGGTTCACGCGCGTCAAAATATCATATTTTGACGCGCGATGGATTTTTCTTGGACACGCGTTGAGGCGCGAATGTGCACGCGTCAAATTAGGGGCGTTTGGGGCGTTTTTGTTCGCGTCCATCGCGTTCGGTGTGAACACACCGTAAGGAGCTTGCAAAGAAAAGCGTCTGGACTTCTTTAAGTTACTTGAAGACGTTTCACCTTCATCCGAGAAGCTTCTTCAGTTCTAAGGTCAAATGGTGGAGAGTCCCAGATATAAACCTAGTGGGAGTTCCCCCCCACAGAGGGACAAAAGGACCCCCTGATGATCCTCTAATCGCCTGAGCCAAGGTGTGAAACTGGGTGTGGGTCCCAATCAGCCAGAGTTTCAGGTGAGCTCATTGTGAAACCTCGCCCCACCTTATCATGCGAATTCCTGAGGTCAGATGGCCCAGGGTGTGAGTGGGCGTTAAGGCGTCTGGGGAGGAACTCAAAACTGGATTATAGATGCAGACAGTTGGTGTCGTAAACCACCGCCTCTGTTTAAAGATGGTCTTTGAACAGAGGCGGTGGTTTACGACACCAACTGTCTGCCATCTATAATCCAGTATAATCCAGTTGGTGTCGTAAAACAACCGCCTCTGTTCAAAGATGGTCTTTGAACAGAGGCGGTGGAAGGGAAGAGTGATAGCTCAGATGAGGAGATGGAAGGAGGCAGTGACACAAAGACTGAGTCACAGGCAGAGCCTAGAGAGAATGTAGAGGAAAGGGCAAACCAGGAGAAAGAGACTGGAGTGAGAGAGTCAGAGAGTGAGTCAGAGCCCAGAGAGGAGGAGAGTGAAGCCAGTGAAGCCATGGTGGTTGTGTGACAGACAACATGGTGGTGCCATTGACAACCATGTCAAGACAACCATATTAGGACACATAAAAGCAGTGGTTGCATATATCTTAGCACAAATGACAATCTTAAATTATTAATTCTGACATCTACTGTGACGAACTCTACTCCCCACTGCTGTGTAATCAATTACTGTAGATTTAAATGTTATCAGGAAATGATCAGACAGGAGAGGGTTTTATATATGGTATCACTCTTGGCTGGAAGCAGCTTAAACAATGGAGAAAAAAACACAAACTTTGTCCAAAAACCTCTCATGTTTAACTGTTTTCCACTTTTTCTTTGGTCATTTTAGCCTTTTTGGCCAGGGTGAAGGGAGTATCTGCCATCAAACAAGAAGACAGCTGCATGTAGCTATGATGATGTTTGCTAGTTCACCTTACATGCATTAATGTAATAACGTGGTTAGCCTACTCAACGTAAATTACACACGAACAACATTAAGCTACTCACGCAGAGAAGAACGGCTGCTGCTGCATCATCATCCTCATCATTTCTGCTACACTGGCAGGGCTAGGGGCCAGGACTCTCCTCTTCGGGTTTTTGGGGGATGTTGCTAACTCCGGGTCCGATAACAGGCACCACACCCGCAGTAGATGTGCTCGGTGTGAGGTCTCGCAGCAAGCTATCAAATACGGCGCATTTCTCGGCTTTTAACAAAATGCTATACGTCGCCAGGTGTTTCATCAGATTTGAGGTGTTACCTCCTTTGACAGCATCACAGTATCAGCTTAAAGCACTTGTTGCAGCTGCTGAGTTTGCATCTTTTGCTGTGAAGTACAGCCAGACTTTTGACCGCTTCGCCTTGGGCATTTTTAATCTGTAGCTCTGCTCTAAAAGAATGTACGTACCTGGACCCGCCTACTATCCTCGGAAACGTAAAATGATTGGCTAGAATTCAAAGTGTATCACAGCTCAGGGGAAAAAAAGCACCGAAAAAAAGCACTGAAATGTGCGCTGCTTTTCGGTCTGGTTGCCATCATGGCACCGGATACCGGTACCCATCCCTACGAGTGACTGCTACTGCATCTGATGCACACCCATCGTGTAAAACATGGGCTATGTTTGCTTTGCATTGTCATTGTCCACACCTGATGACAGTGATATATGTCCATGATTCTTCGTGAGTGTGGGTTGTTGTTATTCAGCCTGGTTCTACGTGCCCCCTTTTTAACTTTGAACACCCGCCCCTTCAGACATCTCTGCATGGCCCTGGTGAGGAGGCAAAATTATTGATAAGGTAATCGACCTCTGTTGGAGTAGCGTTCAGGTAGCTGCTCTGCTCTGTGTTGGTACAGGGCATTGAAGATGATAACAGTGGGTGGATCATATTCTTAAACTTAGTTACAGCACTTTCAGAAAGACATCTACTGTTGGGTTTAAGTCAACCCTGCTGGTAAACAGAACCTGTTACTGAAAGCAACCACACAGACAATAGTGTACTTTTCACTTGCAAGGAGAGCGTTTGGAGAGCAGTGTTGTCTTTCGCCTGTCCAAGCAACTCCGACTCCTCTGCGTCCACCTCACTATTTTATTGGTAACAGAGGTTAAACACAATTCAGTTAATCACGTGACAGTTTTAAGCAGGCATGTATAAGCACAGTGTGTGTGTTTAGAATAGAATAGAATAGAATAATCCCTTAAATTGTCCCACAAGGGGAAATTTGGGTGCAACAGCAGCAAGAAAAAAAAACACATATACAAACAAACAGTACACAAGACACAAGACACATAAAAAAAAAAAAAAAAAAAGCCAAACAACAAATCTGGCGACTTTTTCTGGTGTTATTGGAAACTTATGATGACTGTTTGACCTGAAAGCATGTATTGCTCTTACTCTCAACAAGCAGTGGGTGCTGCCATGGGCACCTCACCCATCCCAAAGCGCTCACCTGGGGTGGATAGTCCTCACGCACAAGTATTTGAAAAAGATGTCATGTCTAGTTGTTGATGTAAACAAACAAAAAAAACTTGTGCCTTTGCTTTCTTCATTGTAATAGTGCAATAATTTCAGTGTGGGAAAAACTGGTGGGACTCAGTTACACAGGCCTAACTGGTGGCTGTATAGTCACCAACCTGTTGCTGTGTGATTGGTGGAGGTTGCAAAGAGGGTGCTTCGCCATAAGTCTCCTTGTGATTGTTTTGGTCAGAAGCAGATTGGTGTGGTCATCTGCTGTTTGCATGGAAGGTGCGGATTTGTCTGTAAACAACCATCACATGTCTGGTAACTCACCACCAAGCAGTAGTGAAACTTGAAAACATGTGACACAATCCAGAAATTAAGAAAGTTTGCCTTTCCCAGAAACACATTTCAAAAGTCACACCTTTTCCGTTGAAGGCAAATGGTCTCAATTCCTGGATTGCATTTCACTACCATCTGGCAAATAGTTGAGTGTTTGCAGACAAGTCAGCATCTAATGTATAAACTACTATCTGGCTAGTGATCAGTGCAATTGTAAGGAGGTTTCAGGTGCAACACCTTTGTGTGACCAATTACATGCAGCGATACCAGCAACCTCCAGCAACCACAGCAGGATGGAAAAAAATGCCCAAAAGCAGTGTTCTACACTGACCTGCTTTTTGTTTGTGCGGTGCTAGAGATAAGCTGATATCAGTAATGTATTTGTCCCATTGACAGCCACAACTGGTACATTTATTTTTGTATGATCTGCAAGAATAAAAACATAGTTTAAGAATAAATTCAAGGTTGCTTATATTTCTTAAATTCCGTTTAAGGTCCACATCAAGAAAAAACAATGGAAAAAATGTTTGTTTCCATTTCTTATTGACTTGGGTGAGTAATAACCGCAAAGAATTGGTTTTGGTTTACAATTAATTTACTTATACAATCACATAACACTGTATTCTAAAATACCCCCCCCCCCCCCTCTCCTTTTGCTACTTCAATCATGAAACTGACCAGTGATCAACGAATTTTCTGGCTTTTCTGTCGCAAGTCCCGTCTCTCTTGGTTGTTTATCGCCCACTTTGTGCCACAAAGAGGAAACCAGCGCAGGTCGCGCTAAACAACAGCAGCGCGTTTAAGCTTGATCAGCTGTTTTTAGAAATGATTTAATATTAATTTCTAGTATCAGCTGATGTTTGCTGGAGCCACAGCTGTAAAGCTGCTGGTCATGATGGTTTGGATATTTGGTGAGAGGGAAACATGAAGATGAAACCAGGAGATGTCCTTACTGAATCATCAGAGCTGAACAGGTGATGGAGAAACAGGTTTACCTTTTAGGTGACATGAATGAGTTGAAGGGAAGTTATGAACTGTTTCTGAGAGACAAATAACACCAGGATCCTTTTCTAAGTAGCTAACAGCTGGTAACTGTGCAGGGGCGGCTCTAGCAAAGTGTTGCCAGGGGGGCAGGTGGGGCATTAACAGGGAGAGGGGGGCACAAAGAAATACTTTTCTTTCTTATTCTCATTTCAAATGTCTAGCTTTTAATAAATAATTATCTGAATCTTACAACCAACCTTAACAAGCAGAAATGATGCATTATAATTTTAGTTATTAATAAAAAAGAAATAGACTAATGCTTGCAGAGTTCATAAAAATGAATGACACTCTAAAAATGCTGTCATGGTCAAAATACTGGAACTTTTCAATAAAATGCATCATTTATCCCAGAAAGTTGTTACAATTACAAATGTTGTGGTATTCACATGTTTATTTCCTTTATGTGCAAGTGAATAAAGACAAGAGAAAAGAGAAAAAAGACAAATTTGACAGCATTTCACACAGAACTTCAAAAATGGACCAAGTCAAGAGCCAGACAGAGTCAGGGTATATAAATAAAACTCTATATGACTCTATATCACGCTTAAGTTGCAAAAGTGGACTTTGAATTGAAAAGATTTACACCAAAAAGATAAGAAACTAATAAAGAAAACGTGTGCCTATGGGAGAGCACTGCACATAGTGTTGTATCAATAATATCTGATGTCAAATAGAGTTTACAGATAGCATCCTGTGTATGTCAGGCCATAAAGAGTGCATAGGTCAAATCCAACTGTTTGCTGAAGAAAGACTTAACCTGAAGCACATTTACAGAACAAATATAGCAAACTGTTAAACAAGACCACGCTTTGTCATTTCAGCAAAATTAGGAGCGAATTGAGCCTTTAAAAAATATCTTCTTAGTTACCACTGTAGCTATATTACACTGACATATAAAAAAACAAAACACCCAGCTCGCCCCTGCGGGTGGTCTATCCTTCAAGCTCGGGTCCTCTACCAGAGGCCTGGGAGCTTGAGGGTCCTGCGCAGTATCTTAGCTGTTCCCAGGACTGCGCTCTTCTGGACAGAGATCTCCGATGTTGTTCCTGGGATCTGCTGGAGCCACTCGCCTAGCTTGGGAGTTACCGCACTTAGTCAGGACATTGGAGTAAATTCTCGACCATCTCACACTTCTGTTTAATCAATTCTCTGTTTGACGTTTATTCAGCTGTGTGAAAACTATAACTTTAATCTCAGCCAAACCGATTCACTCAGGAACAAATAAAACACTGAAAAAAGCCAAACAACAACATAGTTAAGTTATCTAAGTGACTAATTATGTTTAACCTGAGTAGAGAAAGACCACGGGAGGTCTGCAAACAATGTGCCGGGAGTCTGGTGTTCTCGCCGGCACTAATGAGCCTCGACCTCCTGGTTAGTTGTCAAGCTGGTGGGTAACAGATGTCCGAAAACGTCGGAGCACTTTTGCAAATATGCAAGGATACATCCGACCCATCCTTCAAATCTGGGGGAATGAAGGACGCATTTGTCGGCCACATTTGGAGCAGGCTTCAAATTGGGACAGCCTTCATCGCCTGTCTGTGATGTAATCAGCCTTCAAATGCAGCCTCCGGAGGATGCAGCCTAGGAATCGGGACATACCTTCTATGATTAGCAGGGTTAACTCACTAACATGAGTTAACTGATGTTCTGGGAAAGACTGGTTGAGAGCATACGTCTTAAATAATGCTGGCCTGACTGCCATCAGGTGGGATTCCTGGGAGGAAACATGAGGGCTCCACCCAGAGGAGGAGAGCAAAGACTGTGGAAATTTACTGACTCACCCAGACCATGACAGTTTGTCCACAGTTAAAACCATTACAACTCACTGGATTTGACTCAATGAATCCGTTTTCATTTCTAATCACAATTTTTGATTTCCTGTATGCCCCCTTGAGTCTGCCACTCTGTCATCTCATTTAAAGAAGTATTGGAAACACCCATGCGCGCGCGCACACACACACACGCACACACACACACACACAAACACACACACACACGCACACACACACACACACACACACAAACACACACACACACACACACACACTCCATTTTTATCTGTATCTAGCATTTCCGAGCAGCATGTCTTCATTATCTGTGTGTCTGCAAACACTCTGGTTTCAGTGGTTTCAGATCCATTTCTCTCTCACGTTGGTACAAATTAGTAAACACTTTTTATATTTCACTGTTTTTACACAAGTAAGCAGCACGTCTTTATCAAGATCAATAAGCTGCTCGCAAACAAGAGTTTTAGTCAAAGGTAATGTAGTAATAATTAAACATTTTAGTATTATTTGTTGACTCCATGTTCTGAGTGTTACATTTTGCCAACTTGTCTATTGGCGATAAAAAGTTAAAGTTAGACTGAAAGCGGGTTCAAGTGTCCAGTGTTCTTCATGTCATGATGTTGCAGTGCACTCACACAGAGGCTGTGGATGCTCCAACAGCACAACTGTGGTTTGTCACTGATATGTGAGACTTGAGTTTGTGCAGCTGAAAGCAGATGAAGAGGTAATTAAAAAAATAAATAAAAATAAAACAAATTTATATTTTTATATCTATATCTATATATATGTGTGTGTATATATATATAAATTAGTTTGTGTGCTGCAGCAGGCCCTGTACTGATGAGGTCCGCATGGTTCCCTCATTTAGATCCAGGCAGACTTTGAGGTCATAAGTCATGATGTGAGCTGTTAACTTTTGGATTAGCTTGTGTGTTATTGCACTGAACATCTCAAGAACTTCAATGTTCTTTTATTTATTTTCAGTGTTGGGGAGTAACAGAATACATGTACCGAAGTTACGTATTAAAATAGAAAATATGAGTAACTGTATTCCGTTACAGTTACCATTTAAAATGGTGGTATTCAGATTACAGTTACTTTTTTGAAATAAAGGGATTACACGGCCGTCTTTTCCTGTTTCATATGTTCGGCTATGCCCTCTCTGTTTTTGGTAATTCCATGCTGACAGAAACCCCCAAAAAAAACACGCATTAAGAGGCTCTAATGGCGGTGTCTCAATCTCGCGGCCCATGTCACCCTACTTGCAGCCCACATAATGACGTGGAGAAATTTTTTTTTCAATAATTGTTCAAAAATTATTTAATATAAAAGCAACAGGCAGACTGTTCCAGGCATAGCCCTAAAGAATGTAGCCTCATGGGCAGTGTAGCCCAGCTGTAAGTAAGCTATTAAGACTCGACTGTACACTGTGTTCGTGTTTTCCTCTGAAACAATAAGTTCTGTTGGAGCAGCCTTTCAACGCCTCTCTCTGTCTCTGCTAGCAAAGTTGACCCAGGCAACAAAGTAAAGCTAGTTTTCAGCTACGAGCTGACACGAACCCGACGTATTAGCCAGAGGTCCCTTTACTACGGTTCGGAGCCGCGGACCTGTTTTATATACGCGCGGAATAGTTTTAATATGAGATCGCTGCTAAAAGTGCAGCCTTACCTAATGTCCACCTACTGTTACTCATTTATATTAAGATTTAAAAATCTAGTTGGTGTTGGTGTGGTGAGTAGCCTACAGTAATAGTAACAAATCACACAGCAATAGTACATTCATGTAGTTGTAAAAAGCATGATAATATATTAAGTAATCCAAAGTATTCAGAATATGTTACTCTCATTGAGTAACGTAACGGATTACATTACAAAATACATTTTGGGGCATGTATTCTGTAATCCAAGGGCGTAGATTAGGTTTTGGCATTGGTGGGGATGGATGATTCCACCACCGAACCCTGCCCCGTTTCTTTTTGCCCCCTTTTTGTCTTTGCTAAAGACAAAAAAAAGATTAACAAAAGGGAGAAATATACTTGCCTACATGAACCACCAAGTCATCATCCAATTTCACCTGTGATCTTGTGTCACCATTACTCTCTGAGCTTTGTGTTGGTTCTTCTGTCACCTGATAAATAGGACATACATGACAATAAGAATAAAATGTGTAGCTGCTTTAGTGTTTCTGTCATTTTGTGCAGATCTTGACTCATCAGTAATGTTTGTAGCCGGAGTGCATTTTTAAAACAATTTGTGCAAACTGCACTACAAGGTGGAATATTTGCAAAATCATGACTACCTCATGATATTTTGTCTCAAAAATTAACCCTATGAATATGTCAGTACCATTAGGATGAAATTATTGTGTCACCAACATTTTAACGTTAGACATATAATTTTAACAGCTTCTATAGACTAATATCCTGGCTTGCTCGAGGCTGCCGTTTTCTCTGACAGTTTCATGTATGTAAAATGTCCACTCTTGAGTCTCTCACCCCCCACTACCCACCGAGATCCCCGCATGAACAACTCCATTGCCATGATAAATGCCAGAGGGGAAATCGTGCAGCCTGCCATAACTCCATTGCCCAGGTGCTGCCAGGCTGTGGTGGTGTTCTCAGTTGTCACACAAAACTGTAAATCCTTAAAGTAGGTCTTGACCAGTCCTGTGATGTGGTTTGGTACGCTGAAATAGTTGAAGGCCATCCACAAGATCTCATGCGAAACTGATCCAAAGGCATTGGCAAGGTCTAAAAAGACCACGTGAAGGTCTCTTTGTTCTTTCTTGGCAGTTTGAATCTGGTGCCAGATGAAGCTGGCATGCTTCAGACATCCTGAGAAGCCCCGGATGCCGGCCTTCTGCACTGATGTGTTTCTTTGCAGGAAAGTAGATAGTCTTTGGGCCAAGACACCGAAGAAGATCTTTCCCTCTACGTTCAGCAGGCTGATCTAGCGAAACTGGCTGATGGATGAGGAGTTCTTCTCCTCAGGGATCAGAATACCTCCTGCTCTTCGCCAAACCTTTAGAATCACTCCTTTCTGCCACGCTACCTTCATCAGCTTCCACAGGTATTAAATCTAGAGGTGCTATTAACATGTTTAGTTATAAGTTAAGACGCTGCTCCTCTCGGTGGAAAAGGTGCTTTCTCTTTCCTCCTCGTATAAAAAAGATTTTTAATGTTAGTTTTAATTCAAAATTCATGGTTAAAAAGAGGGCGGGGTTAACCTTGGCCTCTGTGTCTCTCTGTGTGTCTGTGTTTATGTATGTTGTGAGTTCTTGTGTCTTGCTTACCTCCTCATGTTTCCTGTCTTATCGTGAAGGTCTATAGCTGTGCCCCAATTCAGGTGCCGCACTGTATGCGGCCTTCGTGGACTACGTGGGGCGGGAACTCCGAAGAACCAGAAGGGCGGAAGTGTGAGGCTTGTGAAATGGGACATCTAGCCTCCGTCGCGCTGCTCGGGTTGCCTTGTCACCATGATACTAGCCACTGGAAATGTTTCACACAGAGTCTTGTGTCTAACCATTTTTCCCCACTCGGTGACACACCCGCTGGGGGTCAGACTCTGGTAATTGGTGATTCTGTTCTCAGACATGTGAAGCTAGAGACACCGGCAACCATAGTCAATTGTCTTCCAGGGGCCAGAGCAGGCGACATTGAAGGAAATTTAAAACTGCTGGCTAAGGGTAAACGTAAATTCAGTAAAATCATAATTCACGTCGGCAGTAATGACACCCGGTTAAGCCAATCGGAGGTCACTAAAATCAATATTGAATCGGTGTGTAACTTTGCCAAAACAATGTCGGACTCTGTAGTTTTCTCTGGTCCCCTCCCCAATCAGACCAGGAGTGACATGTTTAGCCGCATGTTCTCCTTAAACTGCTGGCTGTCTGAGTGGTGTCCCAGAAACGATGTGGGCTTCATAGATAATTGGCAAACCTTCTGGAGGAAACCTGGTCTTGTTAGGAGAGACGGCATCCATCCCACTTTGGATGGAGCAGCTCTCATTTCTAGAAATATGGACAAATTTATTAAACCCCTCAAAACATGACTATCCAGAGTTGGGACCAGGAAGCAGAGTTGCAGTCTTACACGCCTCTCTGCAGCTTCTCTCCTCCTGCTACCCCCCCAAAAACCCATCTCCATAGAGACTGTGTCAGCTTCCAAAAAGACAAAAAACAAACTAAAAACCAGCAACAAACAACTTAAACATTTACAAAGAAAGAACAATACAGTATCCACATCTGAACCAAAGAGTAAAACAGTGAAATGTGGATTATTAAATATTAGGTCTCTCTCCTCCAAGTCTCTGTTAGTACATGACTTAATAATTGATCAACAAATTGATTTACTCTGCCTTACAGAAACCTGGTTGCAGCAGGATGATTATGTTAGTTTAAATGAATCAACACCCCCGAGTCATTCTAACTACCAGAAATCTCGAAGCACAGGTCGAGGGGGAGGTGTGGCAGCAATTTTTCACACCAGTCTATTAATTAATGAAAGACCAAGACAGACTTTTAATTCATTTGAAAGCCTGATGCTTAACATTGTCCACCCCAGCTGTGAAACTGAGAAACCAGTCTTACTTGTTATCATCTATCGTCCACCTGGGCCTTACACAGAGTTTCTGTCTGATTTCTCAGACTTTATATCTAATTTAGTTCTGAGCTCAGATAAAATAATTATTGTGGGTGATTTTAACATCCATGCTGATGCTAAAAATGACAGCCTCAACATGGCATTTAATCTGTTGTTAGACTCAATTGGTTTCTCTCAAAATGTAAAAGAACCCACCCACCACTTTAATCACACTCTAGATCTTGTTTTAACATATGGCATAGAAACTGAACATTTAACAGTGTTTCCTGAAAACCCTCTCCTGTCTGATCATTTCTTGATAACATTTACATTTACAATAATTGATTACGCAGCAGTGGAGAGTGGACTTTATCAAAGTAGATGTCTTTCTGAAAGCGCTGTAACTAAGTTTAAGAATATAATCCAGCCACTGTTATCATCGTCAATGCCCTGTACCAACACAGAGCAGAGCAGCTATCTGAACGCTACCCCAACAGAGGTCGATTATCTTGTTAATAATTTCACCTCCTCACTACGTACGACTCTGGATACTGTAGCTCCAGTGAAAACTAAGGTCTCTAATCAGAAGTACCTGACCCCGTGGTATAATTCTCAAACACGTAGCCTAAAGCAGATGACTCGTAATCTGGAGAGGAAATGGCGTGTCACAAATTTAGAGGATCATCATTTAGCCTGGAGAAATAGTTTGTTGCTTTATAAGAAAGCCCTCCGCAAAGCCAGAACAGCTTACTACTCATCACTGATTGAAGAAAATAAGAACAACCCCAGGTTTCTCTTCAGCACTGTAGCCAGGCTGACAAAAAGTCAGAGCTCTTTTGAGCCAACCATCCCTTTAACGTTAACTAGTGATGACTTCATGAACTTCTTCACAAATAAAATTTTTATCATTAGAGAAAAAATTACCAATAATCATCCCACAGATGTAATATTATCTACAGTTACTCTTAGTACCATTGATGTTAAGTTAACAGATCATCTGCAGAGGAATGGTTTATTTGAAGAGTTTCAGTCAGGTTTCAGAGTTCATCACAGCACAGAAACAGCTTTAGTGAAGGTTACAAATGATCTTCTTATGGCCTCTGACAGTGGACTCATCTCTGTGCTTGTCCTTCTTGACCTTAGTGCAGCATTCGATACTGTCGACCATAATATCCTATTAGAGCGATTAGAACATGCTGTAGGTATTACAGGTACTGTGCTGCAGTGGTTTGTATCATATCTATCTAATAGACTCCAGTTTGTGCATGTAAATGGAGAGTCCTCTTCACACACTGAGGTTAATTATGGAGTTCCACAGGGTTCAGTGCTAGGACCAATTCTGTTTACATTATACATGCTTCCCTTAGGCAGCATCATTAGAAGACATAGCATACATTTACACTGCTATGCAGACCCGGGCTATCTTTCCATCATCTGGATTCACTTACCCTAACGTTTGTTATCAGGATAAACTGTCACACAGAGTTTGTTATCAGTTCTCTAACCCAGGGTCTTCCCTGCACGCTTACATGAAAGGGGCGGAGTTTGGCAGGATTGAGAAAAAGATGCCTGCCAGCAGATTCGGATGCAACACAACCCACAATGCACTGTTTGCACAAATTTGAGACTACAGCAGCGATAATGTGCAGAGTCTGCAGTGGCGGTACGCTGGACCTGACTTCCCTAAAGGGACCCCACATGACTCCACTCACTCACCTCTGGCAAGCAGAGTGTGTGATTCAGTTGAAACAGCCCTCATGTCAGCTCTGCTGGGCACACTGGGCTGTCAGGTGTCCCTGTCCCTTTTTGCCTGGGCTCCAACAGACTTGAGAATCACCCCTGCAGGTTACATAGGAAATATATAAAACCTTTTCTGCTTCAGCAGAGGATCTTTGTCTCACTGTTTATCACTACTACTGTAACTCGTGTTTTCTGAGAGGTTGCCATCAGTCTGTGAGCTGCACATCTGGACTGCACAGCAGTGGAAAGATCTCGTCCACTGTCACTGAAGTAGTTCTGTGTTATCTTAACTGAAATACCTCTTCTGTTTCAAAATACATTTCTAACAAAATCATTTTTAACATCCATGAATGCAGATTATGACTGTAAAAGGAGAAACAACATTAGTGTTCCCATGTTCTTGTTATGGTGCGACTGGATGGCCTTTGAACCCTGGGGCATATACTACGAAGTGATTTCAGCATGCCCAGGTTTTCTTTCCATCATCTGGATTCACTTACACTAACAATCGTGATCAGGATAACCACTGGTTAGCAAAGTTAATCCAGGGTTTCTCATGCACCTTCACAAGGAAAGGGAGGTGTTGGCAGCATCTGACCAATCAAAAAAAGGGAAATTCACAGATAATATGACTTGTCTTGACGCCTAAAATGTTTTTATGCTTGATTCAATTTAGCTGTTAAGTGTCTTTTACTCTGCTGGTGCCGGTTAGGTTCCAGATTAGAGATCAGCAGGTATGAAATCACGACGTACTGACCAATCACTTCTCCAGAAAATAGTGTCACTATTCCTGGAAGATCCCTTTGACTTCTGTTGGGGGGGAAGAGAGGGTCTAAAGTTTCATTTTTGTCTAATGTAGTGATGCGCGAATCATGAACGAATCGTTCAATACTCGAGAATCACTTTACTGACTCATGAATCATAATTCACAAGTCCAACTGACTCACTGACTCATCCCTGTTGCTGTTAGCAGCAATGTATCTAGCTTATAATTAAAATTGTGGAGAAAAACACAACATCCAGTATCTTAACAAAAACATTTCTGCTCTGAACTGGAAGAAAAAACCCTGAGTAGAAGCTCACATCAAGAAAATAGCTCCTGGGTTCACAGTAGGGTTGCCAACTCCCTGAGAAATAAATAAGGGACACCTCGTGGCCAGGGCCGGGCGACCCAGTTGTCTTCACCCTTCCCAGTGTGGTGAATTTTTTAGCTCTTTTTTTGTGTGTGAAATTATTTTTTTAACCATTTGACTTGAATTTGATTTAAGTAGATGCGTATTCTTTGTGATATCAAGACATGGGAAACAAAAATAATTTAGGCATTTATTTTTAGCTCAAAATGACAACATTAACACAATAAAACAGGTCTCTTTCTTAAACAGAAGCCTGTCATGCTTAACTTTTGAGAATAAAAGTAAATCTTTCTTTAAAAGAACTCTGTCCTGTTTAACTTAAAATTATATAAATTAATAGAAAACAATAGAAAGAAAAATATTCTTGTAACAGTGCACATTTAGTGCATTTAGTGCAATTGGCTTCAGTAGAGGCATTATTTCAGCTTTTGCTCCCGTTTGTAAACCCACTTGTTCCCATGATTACGCATCATAACTCATCATCATTATTCATCTATGTATTACTTTTATGTATTACTCATCTATTTGTTGTAATCATCTATCCTTGCAGTTGTTTATTACACAAAATAAATTATATTATCACACTTCTGGCCACATAGCGCTGATATTCACTGCACATGCCCATTTTAACCTTAACCAGAGGGTTTAAAAACAAACCAGTGTTTACCATATCTGCTTCTGCCGTGGCCTGGTGGACAAAAATTGGTTAAGGGTTCCCCGAACTTTCACGCCCCTCATGTTCTTCATGTGCCCACCATTAGAAGCACGCCTATGGAAAAAGTGCGCCGGCACACAGTGCATTGCGCTTTATAGGTGTTTTCCTTTTGCCATTCCTCCCTGTTCTTTTGCAGCCTTTTTTCTTTCTCTGAGAGGAACAAACATTGCTGGTCTAATGCTGGGCTCACACTGTGCGATTTTTGGCCCATTTTGAGCCGATTTTTGAGTCGTGCGACCAATTTGGTGATCGGCCCGATTTTGGCCTTCATCGTGCATCGTGTAGTATACGTGGTAGTGATGTGCAGATCGATCCTGAAATATCGATTCCTCCGATACCAATCATTGATGTTCTAGAATCGATTCTCACATTAAAATATCGATATTTTAGTAATTTAGAGTAAATTTGTAGTTTATCACTAACAGGAACACAGTGGAAAGAAACTATAACATTCGGATTGTCTACATTCCAAGGAACTACTTCCTCTTCCGCCTTTCATAATTATGTGCGAAATACGGCTGTATAAATGTCTCGCAGCCTCTTGGCGTGCGCACTCACAACAATGGCTGAGCGTAATCGGAGTCATGTGCGGACGTATTTTACCTCCACAAACAGCTGAGACGTGGTTTGCCATACATGTGGCAAAAAAGTGCTCCAAGAGTGAGGTGTTGTGGCCATACTTGCCAACCTTGAGACCTCAGAATTAGGGAGGTATTCAAAAGGGCTGTTAGGGTGGGGGTGGGGGGGATAAATACATTTTACAATGTTTATTTATCGGATAAAATACATTAAATGTCATCGTTATTATTGGCCGGCCTGGAAACAGCAGGGGTGTCCAAATTCAGAGGCTGCTTCTACCTGAGGACCTGGCCTTCGCGGTCTAAAGAAAGCCGGGTACTACGTCACAGTTGGAAAATCGGGAGAAATTCGGGAGAATGGTGGCTCCGGGAGATTTTTGGGAGGGGCACTGAAATTCGGTATTCTCCCGGAAAAATCGGGAGGTTTGGCATGTATGGTTGTGGCAACATCACTAACCTTGTCAAACACCTCAGAGTAAATCATATCACAGAATATGACGAGCGTATGTTGAGGTGAACTGAAGGGGAGGACAGGGACAGGTGCTGCTAGGGCGAGACAGACGTCTCTCACAGAGTCCTTTAGTGCTGCAGGCAACATGTTCAAATAGCGCACAACTTCAGTTTTTTTATTTCTATATGATGAACTCTGCACTATTAAGTGATAAGAACAAGTAATCTGATGTCCTGTAATCATTATGATGCTATAATTTGAGATACAATAAATAAAACAAGATTTGTAAAAGTATCAGTATCGGATCAGTATCGTCGATACCACCCTGAATATTACTTGGTATCGGATCAGAAAGGAAATCAGTGGTATCGCACATCACTAATACGTGGGGTAACGAGAAGCGATTAACACCTCACGATCATCAATCGCTCGTGAGGGTGTCACCGCAGCCGCTCACACTGCTCACGCGCAAACACGTAAACGTCGGTGAAAAAGACGGAGCAGCACGGCTGTGCAGCGTGTGATCTGGACACAAGCGATGGAGGCACAAATTGTAGAACTTTGGAAAGCTCATCCGAGCCTTTTCGATGTGGCATCACCAAATTATCACGACCACAACAACCGTGAAAATAGTTGGATTTACATCGCTGCTCAATCACAGCTGATCATGTTTTTCATTAGCAATTTAGCAAAGTTGATGGTGGTGTGTGTCTGTGTGAGTGAGAGACAGAGAGGGAGAGCGAGCGACAGATTTTCTGTTATAACCTTCATTTTATGGACGCACAGTGTGACTCAGGTCGCATCAGAGCATCGGGCGGTATAGTGTGAGACCTGCATCGTGAGCTACGAACTTATAACCCATGCGAGCCAATCGTGCAGTTTGAAAATCGCAGTGTTTGCCCAGCTTCAGGTGTACTGTCGTCTGAGACTTGCACCGCAGTGTCGGCGTTTGTTTCCCTGTTGGCCATGCTTTTTGTTGTGGTCATCTGTTGTCTTCCGGTATTTTCTCCGCAAGCGACCTTTCCTCAACCAATGAGATGAGCGGTAATCTGAATTGTCATAAGTGTGCTGTCAGCTCATTGGTCACAAAGCAGGAGCGGGGCTGGGAATTATGTTTTCAAACAAAGCGTTAATTACATTAAAACTTATAGACTACTTTTGATTCTCACTGTATTACGGGACAAAGTGCGTCCCTTTTCAGCTCAATACGGGACGTGTACTTTTGTTTCTAAATACGGGACGATTCCGTTTTTTAAAGGACGGTTGGCAACCCTAGTTCACAGTAGCATCGCTCTGCTAACATGCTAACAGCACATTTGAGCTACTCACCCCCTCCCTTCCTGTGCTGAATCATAGAGCGAACGAATCACTCAGCCCCTCCCTCCTTGCTCACAGCTTCTTCTTCTTCTTGGTTTGCAACCAATGTTAAGGCGCATTACCGCCCCCTGGCTCACATTTCAGTGGACATTTAGATGAGAAAGTATATATTTATATTAAATATATATTTAACGCATTTAAGGAAAATACTAATAAAATAAGATAAACAAAATAAATGTTTATTAAGCAATTTTAATAGGAAATTGCTGAATTTTAGAAATGTTTTTGCTCTTTTTTTGCTCTATAAAATAGTTTTTTTTTTTTTTTTTTTTGAATCATTCATCTGAGCAGTAGGATTCACATGAAAAGAAAAACAAATTAAGTTTGAGTGAAAATGTAAATTTTTTGCACACTCTGGTCAACTGACTCAGTGAATCAAATGACTCAAAAAACCGATTCACTTTGGTGAGTGACTCATTAAAACTCGATTCAGTAAAAAGAATCAAATTTACCATCACTAGTCTAATGTCTTTGTGTTTCACTAATGAGCATCAGTAAGAAAAAAACGTGTTCTTAGATGCAACTTTTTTCTGTTGTCAGCAAACAACCACGCGATCTGCGTTAATTCACTAACGGAGATTGGCGCGTGGCGTTAACGTCATTTTAACGAGATTAACACTGACAGCACTAGTTTTAATATTTAATATATTTAAGGATTTAATTTTTAAATCTTTTTTCATTTATGTATTTATTTTATTGTTATTTCACTTTCTTTTTCTGTTTATGTTTTTTTTTACTTTTATCTCAGTTTTTGTGATGGAAAGCACTTTGTTCAACCATGTTGGTTTTAACGTACTCTATAAATAAAGTTGGATTGGATTGGACTAATATGATGAAAGCGAGCCCAAGCCTGAAATCGACTCCTGATCTTTGATCCGTCCTCACCTGGTCGTGAACGTGATGGTCAGCCAGGTATCCAGTTTACCTTTGAGTGTCAGATTTAGGCAGATTTGATTGCTTCCGTTTCATAATGACAGATTTCAGTGAACTCCTCTGTCTCCATTCCCAGACTTCTACTTTTGAATAAACTTCCCTTTAACTTGCTCCGAGTGCTCTTTTGTCTGCATGGTGTAACTGTAGCCTGGCATGCTGAATAACCAGTGAGTGGACCTTCCAGAAATATGTGATTTTGGCTGTTGAAGTAGGTCAGTCACCTTTGAAGGGCTGAATATTTATGGAGTCATCAGTTGACGTTCGTTTGTGGAAGTCTGTTTTCACTCTGATAATAAAGAGGATTTATTTATTTCATTGACCAATAATAAAAAGACTGTTATTATATTTTTAACATTATACGATTATATTCACAGTGATGCTTTGAGGAAGACTGCACTGTTTGTCCCAGAATAATCAAACTGCCATGAAATACATTCACTAATTTACTATTTGGAACTAACACACTATTAGTACATCTCAGAGACACCTTCTTTCTCACACGAAGAGTAACAGAGTACATCTCTTACTGTGTCCGACCAAACAACTGCTGTGGAAAGTCAGTTATTAGCAGTTTTTTAACTACACCCGTAAATGAACGTTTGACTGAATGCTGATAAGTGAATACTGAGAAGTTAGGAGGAAATGTTTTCAGATTTTCCTGCAGAGAATCTGATTAAAATGTTTTTTGTGAGCAAGAATCAGTTTGATCAGTGACCTTTTTTCAGCCAGAAACCTTTAAGGTCACACATCTGCTGTAATATTATAATTTGCTGTTCTTTTTTTTAATACACCTTTGTAGAGAAGAAAAACATCTGGATGTCCTGATGCCAGATGCTTTTCTTTCCAAGCTCCTTACAGTGGCTTGCAAAAGTGTTCGGCCCCCTTAAACTTTTCCACATTTTGTCACATTACAGCCGCAAACATGAATCAATTTTATTGGAATTCCACGTGAAAGACCAACACAAAGTGGTAAACATGTGAGAAGTGGAACAAAAATCATACATGATTCCAAACATTTTTTACAAATAAATAACTGTAAAGTGTGGTGTAAGTAATATCAGATTAGTATATTATTAGATAATTAATAATTAATATTACTAATAATTATTATTAGTAATATTAGAGTAAGTAATATTATAGAGTAATAACCCGCAGTTCAAAAAAGCTCCCCTCCGACAGCCAAACCCATCTGTTCTCTGATTGGATTGTTACATTTGTGATTGACATGACATTGACCAATCAGATGAAAGGAAGAAAAATAGGGTCAAAATTCGTACTTGTAACTTGCAGAGATTCACACGTTTTTTTTTTTTTTGGCTAAGTCCACATACAAATCTTTTTTACACACACACATTTTCTTTTTACACATACAAAAGTACAAGTACAAAATATTTATAACCACATTTTGAGCCCACAAAGCTGTACGTGAGCTCCACTGCAGTGGCTCGTGCACCGCTGCGTTCACGGCGTTTGCTGTAAATTATACAGCAGTGACATATGTATGTAAAATGTTTACTGAAGTTAGTGAAACAGTGTTTGTAAGGACTATAAGGTCCATAATTACTGAGGCAGTTAGGCTGTTTCGCAATCTTGGCTCAATACACACACACACACACACACACACACACTCACACACTCACACACACACACACACACTCCATTTTTATCTGTATCTAACATTTCCGAGCAGCATGTCTTCATTATCTGTGTGTCTGCAAACACTCTGGTTTCAGTGGTTTCAGATCCATTTCTCTCTCACGTTGGTACAAATTAGTAAACACTTTTTATATTTCACTGTTTTTACACAAGTAAGCAGCACGTCTTTATCAAGATCAATAAGCTGCTCGCAAACAAGAGTTTTAGTCAAAGGTAATGTAGTAATAATTAAACATTTTAGTATTATTATCCTGGCTGCTCGAGGCTCCGTTTTCTCTGACAGTTTCAATCAAAATTAGAAATGCTGCTCTGAGACTGAGAGAACTAATAGTGCTGCTGTTGTGCAGTTAGTTTCCAAAACACGTTATTCATGGTTACATACAATTTTAGACTGATGTGGGCCAAAGCCTAGCATAGCCTGTAACGTTATTATGACCGGCACATTTTATGAGTGAACTTGGCTTTAAGTGTTAAGCAAAAAATAAGGAACTGCCAGATTATATTCAGAGTAAGTTATAATTTAAGGGGTTTTTGTAACTCAAAACAGGGAAGGTACGTACAACAGGAAAAAGCTTTTGTGTTTCTGTGCATGGAGTGAAGCTGTGGAACAGTTTGAATATGAAATTGAAGCAATATCCAAACATAAAACAGTTCAAAAAGAGTTATAAAGATATGATCTTCTTGAGCTATAAAGAAAAGGGAAAATGTTGAAATTAAGTGAATGTCGCTATTTAGAAAATTTCATGATGTGATATTATAGTATATATTATATCAGAAATCTGTTCACTATTTTTATTACAGATTATATCAGTAAGTGACTAAATATTGACTGATAACTTATGGCAAAGGGGTGGGATTAAATAAGTGTGTACTTCTTCCCTCTCCCTTTCGACATGTAACTGAATCAGAACAGAAGCAATATTGAAATGTATTAACTTTATTTTGTATAGTATCTTTTTCTCAGATTTTCTTTGCTAAATGTACCTGTATATTGTTTACATGATTGAAATAAATTAACAAACAGGCCCAAATACAGGAGAAGGACAGCTGAGAGTGGAAAAAAATCACAAAAATAAATACTGCCAGATTTTCAACTTCGGTCTACAAGAAAATAAGAAGATCATGGGATTAGCCTCGATTGCACTTTGGACCTATTGACGGGATGCGCTCCGTCCCTTGATGCATGTACACTTTCAATTTCTGGTTGGGCTGCTTGGGTACAAAGTAAGTTTCATCATCAGATGATGAGCTTCATGTAAACATCTGCATGGAAACTGGATGCCTGGACTTCTCTGCTTACTTAGACCAAACCAAACCCTGAATTATGTTGGAAAATATGTGAAGTTTTATGAAGGATCACATAAGAAACAACATTTTTTAGTTGTTTTTGAAACTAAAAAACTATTCAAAAAGTTTTAAATAGTTTAGAAAGGACTTTTACATTTTCATAATATTCATGGCTGTGTGGTAAAGCTGACATTATCTCACTTGTAATGGTTCAGATTGGACACTGTGACTGGCCGGTTCTGTGCTCCAGGCCACATGTTTGATACCCCTGGACCCATGCAACGAAGTATAAAAAAACGTGTCCACACTTTGGCCTGTGAAGAGTGAAAGCAGATATACGGCGAGATATCGAGCCAAATGCTTCAAAGTGTTCCTTGATGATGTGATAAAGAAGTGGCGTTCCTCCTCCAACCACAAACAGGAAGCTCATGAAGCGAGCAGTGTCAGTGCTTGTACGACACTCACCACGAGACCTCTGAGCAGGATGGCTGCAGTCGCACAGCTCTGCTTCTCCCTGCTGTTCACTCTCATCAGCAACATTCATGCAGAAGAATTTATCGCCATAAGAGAAGAAGGAGGCTCTTTACAGTTCAAGCTCCCAGATCAAAACAGCTCCTGCATCACCTCCAGACGTGTTGGTGAAGATACTCTGGTCCTGTGGAACATCTCTGACCCCTGGAACAGAAACTTCACAGTACATGAAGACCTGACAGGACGACTCTCATTTCCTGAGACATTTCATGGTTCTCCTTCATTTACTCTCAACAACCTGACCCACTCAGACTCTGGACTGTACCAAGAAGTGTGCTGGACTCAGGGCAACGTGACATATGAGAGAAACATCAGCCTGACTGTGTGTAAGACAGTAAGGAGGGAAGAATCTATCACAAGTCCTGAAGACACTGTAGACGTACAATGTAAAGGAGCAGGTGAGAATCTGACGGTGCGTTGGATCAGACATGACAGAAAGTGGGAACAAGACATATGGAGTATTTTTGAAGACGGAATTTTGAAGGTGAATAAAGTCCAAGAAAGTTTCCTGGAGGTGACAAACACATCACTTCTTCATGTCTTCAATGAACAACTAACTGTTTACACCTGCCTGGTGATGAACCAACAGCAGTGTGTGAGCACTTACTCTGTACGTTTGATCAAAGAAATAAAGCGACGTTATGCTTCAGAGGGAGACACAGCTGTGCTGGAGTGTCCCTTCATGGACCCCATTCATGACCAGCCCCCAGTTTGGATGAAGGAAGATATTTCCTACAATACTGTTCAAGTTGGTCGAAACTTCTCGCTGGTACTTCCATCACTAATGTTAAATGATTCAGGTTTCTACAGCTGTGTAGGTGAAACAGTAAAACATGTGTACAGGCTTTTCGTGTGCCCTAAACTTGGTCCACCTGCAGTAAAGGTTTTCTCAGAGGGAGATGAAGTCACTATGAGATGCTCTGATGATTGGAAAAATAGTACTTTGTTCTTTAGGTTCTTTAAGTTGATTCAAACAGAAGACAAAATTTTGAACGATGTTGAGTTCTGCAGTGACAATAGAATCACTTGTTCCTATGACAGCCTGATAATCTCTAATGTCTCACTGGAAGATGCAGGAGAGTATGTGTGTGCAGGTTTTAATTTAAAGTTAGAGTATGAGTGTTTGTCACCAGAAAAATTTGTTCTGATCTACAGAGAGCCCTTTGGGGTTTACTCGACCTTCTACAGAGTCAGGTGGATACTGCTCAGCGGTCTGCAGGTGATGCTTTGTGTTGTTGTGGTCTGTGTGACACAGAAAACCAGGAGAGGAGAGCGGCTTTCAGCTCAGACACACACTTAATATGCTCATAATAATAATAATAATAATAATAATAATAATAATAATAATAATAATAATAATACATAGAAGTGAAGAAATCAAAACAAAAACAAACAAAAATATTATTGTAGATATGAATCTGTGACCTGACTGGACGGTTCAGTCTCTTATATGATTATATATTTTAAACATTTTGCCTTTTTCTATCTTTCGACTTAATTCTTGTTTATTTCTGCTCATATTTTATTTCAGTTATAATGATTATGTGCTTTTTTGTTTTATGTGATTTGATGTTTATCCATATCTCATTCATGTATCTCTCAGAGTATCATTTTGAATATTCTTCTGTTTCTATCAGTGATCAGTTCGATCTATAATAAATGTTAGAAACCAGTTGTAAATGTATTCGTTCTTCACTCTGATGTGAATCATTATCATCTCTCTTGGAAAATGTATTTTGTTATTGTGTTTAAGAGCAGATTCATTACAGCACCATGTTCATCTGCACTATATTGTTTTCATTGTTGTGAATAAACATGATTGTCTGATACAGCAAACACTTCATAATATGGACGTTACTGCTTTGATTGTGTTTTTATATTCTCCATTTTTGTTAGGAATCATTTCTGAAATAAAAATATCTAAATCTAATTTAACAGGCTGAACGTTGATGCTCTTCTGTCAATGACTCCATGATGATTTTAAATTTTAATAAACACACAATCCTCATATTTCAGTGCAGGATGTAGAGCAGAGTATATCAGTCAACTGGATCAGAGCTCATCAGCATTTTGAACTTAATATGCAGCCAACACACTTTAACACGTGTCTGATGTAGAGTGAAACATATCATGGAAAAATGGAAGACGAGAGAAGCTGCACATGGTTATCATCATTTATTTATTCATTTATTTTTTTGCCTGTCCCATTTGGATCTTTAGCCATCAGAATTGTTGTTTGAAGGCCAAGAAAGATGCCATGTTGGTCCATTTGATTGACCTTTATTATAATTGTGTATTTATTTTATTATCGGTTGTTACAGATGGGACAGACATGACTGGGGGATAGGACAGGGAGAAGGAAAGAATGAAAGAAAGAGAGGGAGAGAAAGAAAAACAGAGGGCAGAAGAGATGATGAGAAAGGGGGGAAGGAACAAAAAGAAAAACAAACACCTGGATCACCTGTATGGAGAAAAAAAACAGAAGAGAAATCAAACAAAGAGCAACATAATAAATACATGTTATCATCATTTATTATTATTTTTATTTTTCGATTTTGGTGGTGGTAAAGTTTAAATTTTGTTTTTGTTTTTAAATATTTTATTTTAATTAATTAAAATGTTTTAATGTATAACTATGAATTTTTTTAGCGTCATTTTTTAAAATCTTCTTACTTGACGATAGTACGTTTACTGCACATAGCTTGGAGGACTGTGCTGAATCAACTCCGTTCACTGAGCAACACAAAGGCCTACCACACCCGGTGCACGGCATTGGTGCATGGGGGTCGTAGTGCAAGATGTAATAAAAGAATAGAGTCCAAATAGAAATGCACAATCACCAACTGCTGCACCTGTAAGAAAAAACAAACATACAACAGCTGGAACACAAAAATCTGAAAATGCACAGATACATAAATCAACAATCTTCTCCTGCAGCAGTCAAACAGTCTCGTTATCACACCTGCATGAAGCACTGTGTAAATGACGGCATCTACCACGTGCACGCGCTATTTCTCCTGCATTGATTGTTTGTGTGTGATAACAGTCTGAAGCACAAAGCTGTACGTGAGCTCCACTGCAGTGGCTCGTGCACCGCTGCGTTCACGGTGGGACATATGTATGTAAAATGTTTACTGAAGTTAGAGAAACAGTGTTTGTAAGGACGATAAGGTCCATAATTACTGAGGCAGTTAGACACACACACACACACACACACACACACTCCATTTTTATCTGTATCTAGCATTTCCGAGCAGCATGTCTTCATTATCTGTGTGTCTGCAAACACTCTGGTTTCAGTGGTTTCAGATCCATTTCTCTCTCACGTTGGTACAAATTAGTAAACACTTTTTATATTTCACTGTTTTTACACAAGTAAGCAGCACGTCTTTATCAAGATCAATAAGCTGCTCGCAAACAAGAGTTTTAGTCAAAGGTAATGTAGTAATAATTAAACATTTTAGTATTATTTGTTGACTCCATGTTCTGAGTGTTACATTTTGCCAACTTGTCTATTGGCGATAAAAAGTTAAAGTTAGACTGAAAGCGGGTTCAAGTGTCCAGTGTTCTTCATGTCATGATGTTGCAGTGCACTCACACAGAGGCTGTGGATGCTCCAACAGCACAACTGTGGTTTGTCACTGATATGTGAGACTTGAGTTTGTGCAGCTGAAAGCAGATGAAGAGGTAATTAAAAATAAATAAAAATAAAACAAATTTATATTTTTATATCTATATATATGTGTGTGTGTATATATATATAAATTAGTTTGTGTGCTGCAGCAGGCCCTGTACTGATGAGGTCCGCATGGTTCCCTCATTTAGATCCAGGCAGACTTTGAGGTCATAAGTCATGATGTGAGCTGTTAACTTTTGGATTAGCTTGTGTGTTATTGCACTGAACATCTCAAGAACTTCAATGTTCTTTTATTTATTTTCAGTGTTGGGGAGTAACAGAATACATGTACCGAAGTTACGTATTAAAATAGAAAATATGAGTAACTGTATTCCGTTACAGTTACCATTTAAAATGGTGGTATTCAGATTACAGTTACTTTTTTGAAATAAAGGGATTACACGGCCGTCTTTTCCTGTTTCATATGTTCGGCTATGCCCTCTCTGTTTTTGGTAATTCCATGCCGACAGAAACCCCCAAAAAAACACGCATTAAGAGGCTCTAATGGCGGTGTCTCAATCTCGCGGCCCATGTCACCCTACTTGCAGCCCACATAATGACGTGGAGAAATTTTTTTTTCAATAATTGTTCAAAAATTATTTAATATAAAAGCAACAGGCAGACGGTTCCAGGCATAGCCCTAAAGAATGTAGCCTCATGGGCAGTGTAGCCCAGCTGTAAGTAAGCTATTAAGACTCGACTGTACACCGTGTTCGTGTTTTCCTCTGAAACAATAAGTTCTGTTGGAGCAGCCTTTCAACGCCTCTCTCTGTCTCTGCTAGCAAAGTTGACCCAGACAACAAGGTAAAGCTAGTTTTCAGCTACGAGCCGACACGAACCCGACGTATTAGCCAGAGGTCCCTTTACTACGGTTCAGAGCCGCGGACCTGTTTTATATACGCGCGGAATAGTTTTAATACGAGATCGCTGCTAAAAGTGCAGCCTTACCTAATGTCCACCTACTGTTACTCATTTATATTAAGATTTAAAGATTTAAGTAGCCTACAGTAACAGTAATAAATCACAGCAATAGTACATTCATGTAGTTTTAAATAGCATGATAATATATTAAGTAATCCAAAGTATTCAGAATATGTTACTCTCATTGAGTAACGTAACGGATTACATTACAAAATACATTTTGGGGCATGTAATCTGTAATCCAAGGGCGTAGATTTGGTTTTGGCATTGGTGGGGATGGATGATTCCACCACCGAACCCTGCCCCGTTTCTTTTTTCCCCCTTTTTGTCTTTGCTAAAGACAAAAAAAAAGATTAACAAAAGGGAGAAATATACTTGCCTACATGAACCACCAAGTCATCATCCAATTTCACCTGTGATCTTGTATCACCATTACTCTCTGAGCTTTGTGTTGTTTCTTCTGTCACCTGATAAATAGGACATACATGACAATAAGAATGAAATGTGTAGCTGCTTTAGTGTTTCTGTCATTTTGTGCAGATCTTGACTCATCAGTAATGTTTGTAGGCTGAGTGCATTTTTAAAACAATTTGTGCAAACTGCACTACAAGGTGGAATATTTGCAAAATCATGACTACTTGTGAAATTAAATGGTGGTTGCTCCTTATGTATGGACATTGCTTGTGGTGTACCCCAAGGCTCAGTTTTGGGCCCAAAATTCTTCAACTTAAACATTAACAACATCTGTAAAGTGTCCAAAGTATTAAAAATGGTTCTCTTTGCTGACGATACAAACATCTTTTGCTCTGGTGATGATCTGCAGAATTTATTGGAGGATATGACTAATGAAATAAGTAAAGTGAAGTTCTGGCTTGATAAAAACAAATTATCATTAAATTTGAATAAAACTAAAATGATGTTATTTGGAAATAGTACTTTAAATACAATGCTAAGATTAAACTAAACGGTGTTGATATTGAAAGAGTCAGTGAAAATAAATTTCTGGGGGTAATAATAGATGAAAAACTGGAGTGTATTACACTATTAGTACATCTCAGAGACACCTTCTTTCTCAAGAAGTCACATGAAGAGTAACAGATTACATCTCTTACTGTGTCCGACCAAACAACTGCTGTGGAAAGTCAGTTATTAGCAGTTTTTTTAACTACACCCGTAAATGAACGTTTGACTGAATGCTGATAAGTGAATACTGAGAAGTTAGGAGGAAATGTTTTCAAATTTTCCTGCAGAGAATCTGATTAAAATGTTTTTTGCACTCAGCGAGCAAGAATCAGTTTGATCAGTGACCTTTTTTCAGCCAGTAACCTTTAAGGTCACACATCCGCTGTAATATTATAATTTGCTGTTCTTTTTTTAATACACCTTTGTAGAGAAGAAAAACATCTGGATGTCCTGATGCCAGATGTTTTTCTTTCCAAGCTCCTTATGTAGCTGAGCTATAATGTACTGAGTGTGTAACCACGGTGACTTCTGTTCCCACTTCCGCTAGTCCCTTTATTGTGGCGGGAATGAACCCCATATAACTTCCGGGTCAATCAGCTGCATCTTCCCTGCTTCCCCGGCTGCTGTTGTCCCTGTGGTTTGCGTACTTGTCAGATATTGACAAATTTTACATTGCATACTAGTTGACAGCGTGCAATAACCCGGCCGATTCATTCATCTTTACACTACCTCACAATCGACTCAACGGTGAGTTATTTGTTTGTTTTGTTCGGTCGCAATCACTGTAAATGCGGAGCGGCGGTCGCACATCCTAAAATGCCGGTAAGCTGATGCTAGGCTAGCGACAGTAAGTTGAATTACTGGTTTTATTCATTGAATATTGTTGTCTTTGTTTATTTTACTATGGCCGAATTTCAAATTAACGTATCTAGAGTTGAACGAGTGATTTGATTTCTGTAGTTTTGTCCGTTTTGGATGTTTTTTGTTACTTTTCTGATGAAATGACAAAACGGCCTATGAGATTTTGCATTGAGTTAAAATCCATTTAGATTATTGAATCTGTTGCGCAACATCTGTGATTAAATGAGTTTTGTAAATATATCTGAATAACTGTGGATAATGTTTATTAGCCTTACTGCTGATATACTTTGATGGGACCCATAATAATGTTTTTCTATAATAGTATTTTGAATGAGATTCGTTATAAGAGAAGATGGTTTATTGATTGTTGTATGACACATGGCATTAATTACTTGACTTTGTTGTGTATGGAGTTACGTATTTATTTTGTCACAGCAGTAGAATGCCGTTTCATTTTCTTCTGTGAATGATAATTTATGTTTTTGTTTATGTCCATAGGTTTTTTTTCCATAAACCTATGGACTGAATTACAAAAGCTGTTGTCACGTGACCTATCACAGGTCCATGGAACTGAACCAAATCTCATGCTGGACTAAACCTCGTCCCACCTCCTTTTGGAACATGATAAGCTGTTTTGTATTGTTAGCATTATTTTGTTTGTGATATATTATACATATTTTTTTTTTTTGTATATCTGTCTCTATATTTATCATAACAAACACAATATATATATATTTTTGAGCTCTACTTTTGGTTTCCTGTGTTTTCTTCACACACTCAGGCTCCATGGTCGAGACTACTTCTGAAAGCTCATTGTCTATATAGCTGCAGTCAGGCGCCCTGGTCCTTCAACCGCGTTACAAGTGAGTCATAGTGAACTTTCTCAAATGTGCATTGTATAGATTTTATTTTTTTATTATTTAGATGGAATTTTTGTAATACTAAGGTTCCACATGTCACTGTTGTAGTGGGGCATCAGTGGGACACCGATAGTACATGTCGCATGTGTGGGGTTTCCCAGCCAGAGCTGCATGGACTCCACACTGATAAGGCTCATTCTCCGTAGCTCCTCCCCCTTTACTAAATTATAAGTTTGGTGTATTTTGCTTTACTAAGTATTAGTTCTTAGGGCTAAATGCCCCCAAAGTGCTGATGCAGGGATCAAGAGTATGGAGGGTCAGGAGTGACAAAATGGATTAATTCATACACATTAATAATGAATTAAATGTGGCAGTAATTAATTAAATGCCCATTCATGTCATTTAAAACACTTAATAAATTATTTATTTATATTGAAACACTTAATTAATTATTTGATGATGTATTTATTTAATTCATTTAGGCACTCCTGACCCTGCAGCTGTGTTCTTCATTTATTTTTATCTGTCAGCATCACCCATCAAACTCAGGGGGCGGGGTTAACGCTGTTTGAGTCAAAACCATTGCTTTGGGCTGGTGGCCATTCCTTCAGTGGGCGTTTCTCAACAACAACAACTATGAACATGTAGAAAATAACTGAACTGTGCTTTGAAGTTTGTGTGTCACCAAATACACTTTTAATATTTTTTTAGCCGAGGATGTAGCGTTTTTTTAAGATAGAGCCTCTTTGCAGAAGTGCTGATTTTGTGGATTTCCTGGATGTCTGTCTCACAGCAAAGCGTGTGATAGAGCCGGTACACAACTGTCATAACCCCAGCTGACGGTACACCGGCTTCATTCATTATATCTACTCGTTTCAGTCGCCATTTCTGAATTATAGCTAATATTAAAAAGGAGGAGAGAGATTAAATAAATCAGATTAACACCTGATCTTTGTGTTTTCTGTTCAATAATCAGTGTGACCTGTGTATACACGTGTAAACTTTATTAAAAGAGATAATATTGGTGTTCCCGCCATATAGTAACTCTCAGGTTTAACTGTAGCAGGCTTGTTCGACACTGTTAAACCTATACAGACTTCACGATGTTCGACTAATATTTTCATTGTGGACATTAATCATGAGGCTAAACAGGCAGTCCAGCTGCTGTCTCAGAGTCCTGTACACCATGGAGCAAAGTCAGCATATCCAGGATATCTTTCCGTTAGTTGAGTTAAACCAGCAGCGCAGTTAAATGAAAGTGTTGGCAGCATCAAACTAATCTAATTCACATGTCGATATTCTTTTACAGAAAATAATCCTTATTACTGCCAACTATTCCAGAGACATGAAAATCTACAGTATAAAGAAAATAACAATATAGCAGTCAAACACAACACTGTTGTAAAAGAGGTGAATGCTTCAGTTTGTCGCAGATCAAAGTGGAATGTGATTGGTTAAACAGGTGTTCCTGCATGTCCTGTGATATCGGCATTTCCATCAGTGTAAAAGCACAGCAGGCTTTACAAATGCTGTTCATTGAAAACATATTCCCCCATCATTCCCCCATTTTAAACGCTTAAAACATGCTGTAAATAAAGACTGAGTGAAGACGTCCTGCTGATTTATAATCCAAAAATCAAACCAGCTCCGACAGTTTGAGTTTGTTATTCTCTCAGCTGCAGATTCGTTTTTACCAACATGAGAAAGTTAAATAAAGTTGTTGTTAGGGTGAATTGTTATTGTTGTTTGTCATTTTTATGTTTACCATTTGTAAATTGTTTTAATTCTGTGAAAGGAATTCTTTCTGTCCTCCCCTCCCCAGATTCTCGAGGTTCTAGGTGGGGGGCTGTAGTCTTCTGTCATCCTTGTGCTTTTGATGTAAGCTTCCTGCGTTTACGACCCTTTGGTCAGCAGGAGGTCTGACACACACACACACACACACACACACACACACACACACACACACACACACACACACACACACACACACTCTCACATAACACACACACACACACACACACACACACACACACACACACACACACACACACACACACACTCTCACATAACACACACACACACTCTCTCACATAACACACACACACACTCTCTCACATAACACACACACACACTCTCTCACATAACACACACACACATTCTTACAGAAGTTCACACATACATACAATGCTTTGTCTTAGAACCATGTGGGCGTGGCTTTGTTCTGACGTGTTTTGTGTGAACTGTCTCTCTATAAAGGCAGCAGGATGAGGTCAGATCTGGAGGTCATTTTCGTGGTGAACAGACGAGGCCTCCCTTGCGCAAATAATCGATCGATCGACTGTCTTGTTTTCTTCATGATGAATAAGTCTCTAGAATTAGCGGGGCTTGTGGAAACACAGACCCAACAGTTGTGTCTATGACTTTGTTACTGATGCTCATCAAGCAAACTTAAAGACTGTAAAGGCAGACCTGCTATTTTCATCATCAACACGTTTCTGTTTGCAATACCCTGCTGGAAAACTCTCTACACAGCTGATGAACGACCGCTTTTTAGTTTCAGAGACATTAGGAGTATTTCCCAAAGTCTGACCTGTGTCGATCCAGCCGTAGTTACCGTGGTTACTGCATAAGCTTACTGTGAATTAAACAGCTGGCACTGCAATAACTTACCAGCTGTTCTGTTATCACTAAAAGTTGTGAAATGTTGTATCACCAAAATATCATTCTCAATCAGTTGTTATTCATTATGTGTTTACAGCGCCCTCTGTGGTTGCTCCAAGTAATGCACTTTAGAAACGGCTTTATTTAGAAAAAACTTTATTGAACAGGAAGTCAGCTCAGTCAAGAAAAGCGAGTGAGCAAAAGAAGGGAAACATATCGGCATGCAGTTTATGGTGTCCTGTCGGAGAAAATACTGTCTGCATCTTCTGTTTGTGGTTGTGTCGCCGGTATGTACTTAAAGTATAAGTTGTGACTTTGTTTTTGTGCAATATGTTGCCCACCAATGCAGTATTTGGCTGTAAAGCCAGTCCTTTTGTTAAGCTAGTTACCCGCGATGTTGGAGGTTGTCTGGGATAGCATCGATAGTACAAGTTCACATAATTAGACATTAGACATTAATTAGACAATTAGACATATGCTATGTAGTAGCAGGGTGGTATATAAATGCATATTATGCTGCACATATGTATGTCATGACTGTATTTTTTATCTTGTTTTCATCTGCATCTAAAGGTCAAAGGTCACATTTTGGACAGAGAGGACAGATGGTTTGAAAGAAGAGTGAAAGAAGCATCTATGTCCACTGTGAGCGACCATCTTTGAACAGAGGCGGTGGTTTACGACACCAACTCTCTGCCATCTATAATCCAGTTTTGAGTTCCCTTCCCAGACGCCTTAACGCCCACTCACATCCTGGGCCATCTGACCTCAGGAAATCACATGATAGGGTCGGCCAGGTTTCATAATGAGCTCACCCAAAACCCTGGCTGATTGTGACCCACACCCGCTTTCACACCTTGGCTCATGTGATTAGGTAGAGGATCATCAGGGGGTCCTTTGTCCCTCTTTGGGGGGGAAACTCCCACTGGGTTTAAATCTGGGACTCTTGGAACTGAAGAAGTTTCTTGGATGAGAGGTGAAACGTCTTCAAGCAACTCAAAGAAGTCCAGACGCTTTTCTTTCCAAGCTCCTTAGACTGTCTCGTTTTTAGTTTTACCCTTTTGAATGTCAGTAAACCTGTTGACAACGCTCATCGGTCTTCAGAGTGGTGATATAAGAAAGGTGTTAACGCCCTTGCATCAGACATGCACCCATAACGGCACACCAGCGATAGGAGTATTTATGTTTTCATTACAAAGAATGTATAACTCATAGTTTAGGATTATCACAGATAACGCCCATGTGAGCTGTGTCCTCGGAAACACCAGTATACTAAAATTAATAGGCTATTACTGAAATACACGTGCTGTATTATAAAGTACGATAATTTTTTTTTTCAGTAAAAGATGTTGTAGTCCCTGATAATGCATTGCTTTAAATGGCGAGAATCTTGAGGGATGGCTGTTATGAGGAAAAGCAGCCCAGAAACTTTACCGGCAGCACACATCGTTGTGTGCCTAAACTTTCGATCTTTTACCCAAGCTAATCTACCATTTTTGGGGGGGATTAGAGATCTGATCTGGATTATCATATTAAGATTTGGGACACATCGTCAGTAGTGGAGCTTGGATTCATTGGGTGTTTTGGCCATTATCACTAGACATCCTCATCCAAGGAGGCCCTGCCAGGGTTGATCAGCCCCGGAGTGAGTCACTGGTTTAGAATCAGAATCAGAATCGTGTCTATTGGCCAAGTATATGTGCAGACACATAATTTGGGAATGAATTTGGTTCCGGTAGATGGAGTCTCTCAAGCACAGCAATGTAAATCACACGCACACACACACGTGTCTATATATACATTACACATGCATACACAAAGCTGTGTAAACCAACTATAAATAACCAATCTAAACTTATGTACATAGAATACAGAAATGAGGTTGAATGAATACTACAGAATGCACATAAGGTGCAGTTGCAGTCTGGCAGTGGGAGCAGTGTGACAGGTCAACTGTTTAGGAGGGAGATGGCGAGGGGAAAGAAACTGTTCCTATGTTGGGTGGTCCTGGTCTGGAGGCTTCTGTACCGTCTGCCAGAGGGCAGCAGATCAAAAAGTCTGTGTCCAGGGTGTGAGGGGTCTGTGATGATTCCCCCTGCCCGTTTCCTGGTTCTTGAGAGGTACAGATCCTGGATGGAGGGCAGGGGGGCGCAGATGATCCTTTCTGCTGCTCGTACAGTCCGCTGCAGTCTGCTCCTGTTTAGTGGCTGCACCATACCAGACTGTGATGGAGGAGCACAGGACAGACTCAATGACGGCAGTGTAGAACTGGATCAGCAGCTCCTGTGGGAGACTGTACTTCCCCAGTTGTCTCAGGAAGTACATCCTCTGCTGGGTTTTTTGAGGATGGAGTTGATGTTGGTCTCCCACTTCAGGTCCTGGGAGATGGTGGTACCCAGGAACTTGAAGATCTTCACAGTCGACACAGGGCTGTCTGATATGGTGAGGGGGGGCAGAGTTGAGGGATGTCTCCTGAAGTCCACTGTCATCTCTACAGTTTTAAGAGTGTTCAGCTCCAGATTGTGCTGACTGCACCAGCCGCTCAACTTCCTGCCGGTATGCAGACTCATCACCATCCTGAATGAGGCCAATGACAGTGGTGTCATCTGCAAACTTTAGGAGTTTAACAGCCGAGTTCTTGGAGGTGCAGTCATTAGTGTAGAGGGAGAACAGTAGTGGTGAGAGGACACATCCTTGAGGGGCACCAATACTGAGGGACCGAGTTTCAGAGGTGATCTCCCCCAGCCTCACTTGCTGCTTTCTATCTGTCAGGAAGCTGGTGATCCACTGACAGGTAGCTGGTGACACGCTGAGCTGGGAGAGTTTGGAGGAGAGAAGTTCAGGCACAATGGTGTTAAAAGCCAAACTAAAGTCCACAAACAGGCCCTGGCATAAGCTCCCGGGCGGTCGAGGTGTTGCAGGATGTAATGCAGCCCCATGTTTACTGCATCATCCACCGACCTGTTTGCCCGGTAGGCAAACTGCAGATGGTCCAGCTGGCGGCCTGTAATGTCCTTCAGATGGGCTAACACCAGTCGTTCGAAGGATTTCATGACCACAGACGTCATGGCGACAGCTCTGTAGTCATTCAGTCCTGTGATGGTGGGTTTCTTGGGAATAGGGATGGAGCGTGGAGCGTTTGAAGCAGGAGGGAACTTCACACAGCTCCAGGGGATCTGTTGAAGATGCGAGTAAAGATGGGAGCCAGCTGTTCAGCACAGGTTTTGAGGCAGGAGGATGAAACACCGTCTGGTCCGGGGGCCTTCCTGGGCTTCTGTTTCTGAAATAGTCGGCTCACATCCTCAGTGTGTATTCTGAGTTTCAGGGAGGAGGAAAGGGGGGTGAGAGGTGTGATGGAGGTCGTTGAGTCTGGATTGGAGAGGGTGGAGGTCATTGAGGCTGGAATGGGGAGGGTGGTGGTGGTCGTTGAGTCTGGAATGGGGAGGGTGGTGGTGGTCGTTGAGGCTGGAATGGGGAGGGTGGTGGTGGTCGTTGAGTCTGGATTGGGGAGGGTGGGGGTGGTCATTGAGACTGGATTGGGGAGGGTGAAGGGGGAAGAGGTGGGAGGTGTGTTGGGGGTCAATGTCTGAAGCAATGTCTCTGGGGAGGGGAGGGTGAGGCATGGGAGTCTGTCCGTCTCAAACCTGCAGTAGAAAGTGTTTAACTCGTTGGCCAGGTCCTTCAGATGGGCTAACACCTCTAGGGACGGGACAGTGCACAAAGTATCATTGTATGCAGACGATTTATTGCTGTATATATCTAATCCAACGGCATCAATCCCTAAATTGCTTAAGGTATTATTATTATTATTGTATCCAGATATGCGTTACTTCGGATGCATATCTGGATACAAATTAAACTATTCAAAAAGCCTACTGTTCCCTATTAATAACATAGAGCAAGATTTCTCTGCCTTCCCTTTTAAATTAGAAAAAGAAACGTTTAAATATTTGGGAATAAATATAACCCGCACAATGAACGAGTTGCGGATTTATAATTTTGACACTTTGTTAGAACAAACATCACAAGATTTTAAAAAATGGGCAACACTTCCAATCTCATTAGCAGGCAGAATAAATATAGTTAAAATGGCAGTCTTACCAAAATTTCTCTATGTTTTCCAAATGGTTCCTGTTTTTATAACCAAATCAAGTTTCAAAGATTTAGACAGATTAATAGCAACATTTATTTGGAAAAATTCAAATCCCAGAATAGAAAACACATATTTGGAAGTACCAAAAGAGGCTGGTGGGCTAGGGTTGCCAAATTTAATTTTTTACTACTGGGCGGCTAATATCACCAAATTATTGCACTGGAAATATGTTTATGAAAATAGCGAGGGTGAGGCTTGGGTAAAAATGGAACTGATGTCTAATCCACTTCCCCTCCTAACCTCATCCCTAGCTCTAAATCAAAAACAGAAAATAACAAATCCAGTTGTAAGAACATCTATTAAAATATGGCTTCAATTCAGAAGGCACTTCTGTTTGCAACAGGTTAGTAATTTTTCCCTGTTGCTTTTAACCCTTTTTTCTGCCATCCATTTCAGATAAAGCATCCAAATTTGGCACAATAATGGTTTGAAGTTTTTTTTACAATTTATTTTCAGGAGAAACTTTTAACACCTTTGACGCTCTGATGAGAGATTACAATATACCAACCTCACATATGTTTAGATACCTGCAAATATGAAGTTTTGCAAAAACATTGTTTCCTTCTTTCCCCTACCTACCTCCTAAAAATCAAGTGGATACCATTTTGGAAATAGATCCTTTTGGCAAAAGGAGAATCTCCGTCATATACAAACTGATACAGAACTTAAGGCCTATTACTTGGGAAAAAACTAAAAATAATTGGGAAAAAGACATTGGGGTGGATTTATCTGATGATGAGTGGAGATCTTGTTTGAATCGTATACATACTTCCTCCCTTTGCATTCGTCATGGTTTAATTCAGTTTAAAATTCTTCATCGTCTCCATTATACAAGAGAGAGGCTTTCAAAAATTTTCCCAGAAGCCGATCCTGCCTGTCCCAGGTGTGGACATAATCCAGCAAATGAGGGTCACAAGATGTGGTCTTGTCCAAACCTGGATAATTACTGGGGAAATATATTTAAAGCATTATCTCATGTCAGTGCGCAGAACTTAGTGCTTGATTTCCGCATTGGCATTTTTGGAGTTATGCCATCTCAATACAAAATTAGTAAATCTCAGGAAAATGCCAGAGCATTTGCTGCATTGCTTGCCCGTAGACTTATTCTATTCCACTGGAAGTCTGACAAGGCTCCTTCATACATACAGTGGTTAAAGGAGGCGCTTTTCTTTTTACCACTGGAAAAACTTAGATACAGAGTTCTCTCATCACAACAAAAATTCTCTGCGACTTGGAACCCATTTATTGACTATATAAAAACGTATTTTCCAGATGTGTGACATGCATTTTTTGTTTGTTTTGTTTTGTTTTTTGTGTATAATGGCAACGTTTTCATTATGTATTGTGACCATGATTTGTGAAAAAAAAATTTAAATAGAAGTTTCAAAAAAAAAAAGAAGAAGAAGAAGAAAAAAGAGAAATTAGGCCAGTCCAAACATTTGTGGCGTTCTAAGAGAATAACTGCAATTTTAAAACCTGTGTGTGACTGACCTCTGTTGGTGAAGGAGAACATTAAACTGAAATGTAAAGAGGAATAAACTGTTTTAACTGTTGGATTAACAAATATATATTTTGGCTCTTTTGGTTAAAAAAAAAAAGGTATTTATTTACATTTATCTCAGACAAAAAATTCAGTATGTGGTTCACAGAATACCTTCTTTGCATGTTCTTTACATTTTTGTTTAAAATTGAATCAAAAATATTTGAGAAATAGGTATCTATACTCATCAGTATCTCGTACTAAAATCATTAATTACTCAAATCAATATTATTTATTGTCAGCAACTACAACTGAAAAGTGTAAGTAAAACACAATAACGTCGAGAAAAACACAACTACATATTAGTTTGTTTGTTTTTTTAGACTTAGACTACCAGTGAAATACAATAACATTCATATTTGAAAGTTAGGGGGTGATCGTCGCTCAAGAGTTGGCAGTTCGTCTTGTAATCGGAAGGTTGCCGGTTCGAGCCCCAGCGCTGACAGTCTCGGTCGCCTACTGGTGGTGGTCAGTTTACAATATTAAGTAAATGGAACAAAATTTTGGATTAACTGACCATCTATATTTCAGTTACATTGACCAAGCATGTCAGTGTTATTTACTCAATTTTTTCATGTTTGTGTAACAACTACAATTATTCATTTCAACTTAATATGTTTAAGCTTTAGTTATTCAATTGATCAAGTATACTGAACAGATTTGACTGGTTTCCAATCTACTCAATATTTTTAAGTGTAAAAGTGTTGCCTCAAAAAATTTAAGTAAATGTCAGCTTTAGTTTTTAGAGTGTAAATCAGGTATCATACAAAAATAAAAATAGTTTCAAATACAGTCATGACAATAAAAGAATATAACTTTAAGGACTTAACAACATTACTTCAGTTATATTACACCAACATCTCTGATACATTAGCACTAAGGGAACACTGAGTGACCTGGTGGTTTTTGTCCATAAAACTACTCATCTAAGATTACCACAAAGTAAAAGATCTCTCAGCAAAATTATGCAACATTTTAGGCACTACTGCCCTCTATCAGATCAGTGAGCTGGGATTTTTTATTCATGGACTACTGGTGCCCCACACAACAACTCAATGTCCACTATGTGAAGGAGCCAAACCCACGCCTTCTCCTCTCGTTAATCTATAGCACCAAAACATCAGTCAGTCACCTGTGACCTCGCCTCTTCACCTCTGTCCGAGCTACAACATGGCAGAGCTGCCTCTGTCACCTGATAAATAACAGTGAGACATTCCAAATACATGCACGTGTGTTTCAAATACAGTAATGAACCACCAAGTCATCTTGGGATGAGAGCTCCAAGGGAAGCACTACGAACACAAAGAGAACGAGGTAAACATGGTTAACCAAGACAGGCTGTGCTAACATAGTTTAGCAGACAAACTGGTGAAGGACAATCGAGAACACTGGCCTTAAATACAGCTGGCTGATTATCTCAGATTGCAGACAGGTGAGTATGTCAGGTGAGCTGATGAGGGCTCCTCCCAGAGGTGGTGCCGTAACCAAACATGGAGACACTCACCCACACATCCATGACAGGAAATGTGTTTTTACATTCAGTCAGTTGTTGTTATAAACTTCATCAGGTTGTAAATCCTGTTTCACTGTTACATTTACCTTTTCAGAGACAGCACAACGACTGAGAGAGAAGGATAGAGAGGGAGATAAAAAGCGAGAGAGACAAGTAATCACCTTTTTCCTCCCTTCAGCACCTCCTGACAGTGCCACGGTGCCTCTGCCGGATGAGTGTTGAAACAATAATGAATTGTAGCACGGAGAGCCTTCATCAGGAGAACCACATTTTGGATGTGACAAAATGGTAAAAATAATAAACTTCTTTTTCTCTGTTAATAATAATAATAATAGTAATAATAATAATAATAATGATGATGATGATGATGATGATGATGATGATGATAATAATAATAATAATAATAATAATAATAGTAATAATAATCGGGTAAAGTAGGGATATTTCTGCATACATATGTCTTTGTGTGGTGCAGCAGGCTCTGTATCGTGATTGTGAGCTGCTAACCTCTGGATTAGCTTGCATGTCATTGCACTGAACAACTTTAAGGATTTTTATTTTTATTTTTAAACCGTGTCCTGTCTGGCAGCTGTTGCAGTCAGAACTGTCATCTGAACACACTGTGGTTCCAAACAGATGTTGCTCATCCAAGAACAGCTGTATAAGATCTCTCTAGACTCCTCTTGTTCATGTGAATCTTTTATCTTTATTTCTTAATTTCCACTTGTGTTATTTCAGTTTCAGTGTCTGAGGCAGGAGGGGAAAAAGGAGGGCGAGAAAATATATTAAAAGGATTGAGTACAAATACACATGCAGAATGTGTCACTACCAGTTACTGCACCTGCAAGAAAAAAGTAAAGATACAACACCTGGAACACAAAAATTAGAAAATGCAGATACATAAACCCACAATCCTTTTGTAGCCTGAGAAGGAGAGGAAGAGAGTGCGTCTTTGACATGAAATGTACTTGAAATCGTTGCCCAGGAGCCACAGGGAGAGAGAGATGGAACCAGGACCACCGGACCATCCGCAGTCCCGAAGAGTACTGAAGACCTGAGAGCGCACAAAACAGTGACATCGGCGCATGCATCCCAGAAGGACAAGGAAGGAGGCCCCAGATAGGGTCCCCACGATGCCGCTAAAGGCCAGCCACCTGGTACAAGAAGTAAGAATGAGGTCCCAGGGCCCCAGGCACCCGAGAACCGCTTGTTACCCCCCCTTCCCACAGGGGCCAAGTCTCAGCATGTGCTAGACCCAGGCCCAGGCTGGCCAAAAAGCTTTAAAGTTAACATTATGTCTTTTTTAAATAAAAAGTCTCCGTGTGACTTCCTGCGAAAGAAGGCGTTTCTGAGATGTACTAACAGTGTAGCGCTGTCTTTCTGGCGGAAAGATGAGACGTGTTTCTGGTTTCATTTCTTTTTGCTGTTGCTTTGCTTGCTGCAGTTTAGTATCTGCAGCAACAACAGAAAACATTGATCACACAAACAAGACTCACACAGAAAATCAAGGACTGAATCAGTCCAGCCATGTGCCCAAAGTTTCTCCTCTCTCCTTTTCCTAACATATTTTCCTTGACCACAGCAAGGTCACGGAGAGGTGGATAGGAGAACTGATGAGGAGTTATTAAAAGACAAGAGTGACACCATGCTGAAGCTACGATGTGCAGAAGATGGACAAAAAAACATCTTACTTCACCACAACATGATCTAACCTTGTTGTTTCATGCAGGTCATTTAAATGAGACGCATGTGTGAAAAATATCCGTTCAGTACAAAGATCGGAAATTTAAAGAAAAAGTTACACTTTGGGTCAAATTTACTAACATCTGCAGCAAAAAGTGTTTAATGTTAAAAAGCTGCTGGATTTACTGAAGAGGCACAGTGTCAGTTTTGTAACTGAAAGTTGTGAACAGGAATATTTTTGCAGCTAAATTTATGGCTTAGCCTGTGAGTTTGTAGTTACACTTATATGTGTCAAATAAATGTGAATAAGAAGTCTGTGGCACACAATTTATTGCTTTTCAAAAATGTCCTTTATGCACATTTTGACTGGGACGGCTCGTGATCTGAAGGTAAATAATGTTTTGTGCTCTTCAGCTCATTGTGCCGGTCAGCTGTTCACATGCATTTAGTGTTTATAGGGTGGAACAGTTTGTAGTAATGCCACGCTCCTCTTGATGAATCTGCACCTGAGTCCTAATCCTCAGACACTTTGCTCAGCAATTTCTACCCAAAGAGTTATTTGTGATATAAACAGCATGTTGATTTTTCTTCAGCCTCCTCATTTTTCTTGTTTGGAAATCAGCAAAGGGCATTATTACTGCAAACTGATTATATCGAGCCTTAAACACACCTGACTTTATATAAATGTGCGTTCTTCATGCAAAGCAACAACTCAACAAGAAGCAGTTTTTATTCCAGCAGTGTGATGTTCAGAGTTCAACAGTGAGCTTAGAAACTGTTAAAACTCCAAATATGACAGCAGGTTTTGGCATGAATAGCAAAATACAGTTAAAATGAACATTTGCATGATCTGTGCCACTTTATTTATTGTGTTAATGGTTTTCATGAATGGAGGCCCGCTGCAGTGAATTATGGAACAGCATCTTCTCATCTTCTGTTAAATTAGATTTAGATATTTTTATTTCAGAAATGATTCCTAACAAAAATGGAGAATATAAAAACACAATCAAAGCAGTAACGTCCATATTATGAAGTGTTTGCTGTATCAGACAATCATGTTTATTCACAACAATGAAAACAATATAGTGCAGATGAACATGGTGCTGTAATGAATCTGCTCTTAAACACAATAACAAAATACATTTTCCAAGAGAGATGATAATGATTCACATCAGAGTGAAGAACGAATACATTTACAACTGGTTTCTAACATTTATTATAGATCGAACTGATCACTGATAGAAACAGAAGAATATTCAAAATGATACTCTGAGAGATACATGAATGAGATATGGATAAACATCAAATCACATAAAACAAAAAAGCACATAATCATTATAACTAGGGTTGCCAACTCCCTGAGAAATAAATAAGGGACACCTCGTGGCCAGGGCCGGGCGACCCAGTTATCTTCACCCTTCCCAGTGTGGTGAATTTTTTAGCTCTTTTTTTGTGTGTGAAATTATTTTTTTAACCATTTGACTTGAATTTGATTTAAGTAGATGCATATTCTTTGTGATATCAAGACATGGGAAACAAAAATCATTTAGCCATTTATTTTTAGCTCAAAATGACAACATTAACACAATAAAACAGGTCTTTCTTAAACAGAAGCCTGTCATGCTTAACTTTTGAGAATAAAAGTAAATTTTTCTTTAAAAGAACTCTGTCCTGCTTAACTTAAAATTATATAAATTAATAGAAAACAATAGAAAGAAAAATATTCTTGTAACAGTGCACATTTAGTGCATTTAGTGCAATTGGCTTCAGCAGAGGCATTATTTCAGCTTCTGCTCCCGTTTGTAAACCCACTTGTTCCCATGATTACGCATCATAACTCATCATCATTATTCATCTGTGTATTACTTTTATGTATTACTCATCTATTTGTTGCAATATATCCTTGCAGTTGTTTATTACACAAAATAAATTATATTATCACACTTCTGGCCACATAGCGCTGATATTCACTGCACATGCCCATTTTAACCTTAACCAGAGGGTTTAAAAACAAACCAGTGTTTACCATATCTGCTTCTGCCGTGGCCTGGTGGACAAAAATTGGTTAAGGGTTCCCCGAGCTTTCACGCCCCTCATGTTCTTCATGTGCCCACCATTAGAAGCACGCCTATGGAAAAAGTGCGCCGGCACACAGTGCATTACGCTTTATAGGTGTTTTCCTTTTGCCATTCCTCCCTGTTCTTTTGCAGCCTTTTTTCTTTCTCTGAGAGGAACAAACATTGCTGGTCTAATGCTGGGCTCACACTGTGCGATTTTTGGCCCATTTTGAGCCGATTTTTGAGTCGTGCGACCAATTTGGTGATCGGCCCGATTTTGGCCTTCATCGTGCATCGTGTAGTATACGTGGTAGTGATGTGCAGATCGATCCTGAAATATCGATTCCTCCGATACCAATCATTGATGTTCTAGAATCGATTCTCACATTAAAATATCGATATTTTAGTAATTTAGAGTAAATTTGTAGTTTATCACTAACAGGAACACAGTGGAAAGAAACTATAACATTCGGATTGTCTACATTCCAAGGAACTACTTCCTCTTCCGCCTTTCATAATTATGTGCGAAATACGGCTGTATAAATGTCTCGCAGCCTCTTGGCGTGCGCACTCACAACAATGGCTGAGCGTAATCGGAGTCATGTGCGGACGTATTTTACCTCCACAAACAGCTGAGACGTGGTTTGCCATACATGTGGCAAAAAAGTGCTCCAAGAGTGAGGTGTTGTGGCCATACTTGCCAACCTTGAGACCTCAGAATTAGGGAGGTATTCAAAAGGGCTGTTAGGGTGGGGGTGGGGGGGATAAATACATTTTACAATGTTTATTTATCGGATAAAATACATTAAATGTCATCGTTATTATTGGCCGGCCTGGAAACAGCAGGGGTGTCCAAATTCAGAGGCTGCTTCTACCTGAGGACCTGGCCTTCGCGGTCTAAAGAAAGCCGGGTAGTACGTCACAGTTGGAAAATCGGGAGAAATTCGGGAGAATGGTGGCTCCGGGAGATTTTTGGGAGGGGCACTGAAATTCGGTATTCTCCCGGAAAAATCGGGAGGTTTGGCATGTATGGTTGTGGCAACATCACTAACCTTGTCAAACACCTCAGAGTAAATCATATCACAGAATATGACGAGCGTATGTTGAGGTGAACTGAAGGGGAGGACAGGGACAGGTGCTGCTAGGGCGAGACAGACGTCTCTCACAGAGTCCTTTAGTGCTGCAGGCAACGTGTTCAAATAGCACAACTTCAGTTTTTTTTATTTCTATATGATGAACTCTGCACTATTAAGTGATAAGAACAAGTAATTTGATGTCCTGTAATCATTATGATGCTATAATTTGAGATACAATAAATAAAACAAGATTTGTAAAAGTATCAGTATCGGATCAGTATCGTCGATACCACCCTGAATATTACTTGGTATCGGATCAGAAAGGAAATCAGTGGTATCGCACATCACTAATACGTGGGGTAACGAGAAGCGATTAACACCTCACGATCATCAATCGCTCGTGAGGGTGTCACTGCAGCCGCTCACACTGCTCACGCGCAAACACGTAAACGTCGGTGAAAAAGACGGAGCAGCACGGCTGTGCAGCGTGTGATCTGGACACAAGCGATGGAGGCACAAATTGTAGAACTTTGGAAAGCTCATCCGAGCCTTTTCGATGTGGCATCACCAAATTATCACGACCACAACAACCGTGAAAATAGTTGGATTTACATCGCTGCTCAATCACAGCTGCCTGATCATGTTTTTCATTAGCAATTTAGCAAAGTTGATGGTGGTGTGTGTCTGTGTGAGTGAGAGACAGAGAGGGAGAGCGAGCGACAGATTTTCTGTTATAACCTTCATTTTATGGACGCACAGTGTGACTCAGGTCGCATCAGAGCATCGGGCGGTATAGTGTGAGACCTGCATCGTGACCTACGAACTTATAACCCATGCGAGCCAATCGTGCAGTTTGAAAATCGCAGTGTTTGCCCAGCTTCAGGTGTACTGTCGTCTGAGACTTGCACCGCAGTGTCGGCGTTTGTTTCCCTGTTGGCCATGCTTTTTGTTGTGGTCATCTGTTGTCTTCCGGTATTTTCTCCGCAAGCGACCTTTCCTCAACCAATGAGATGAGCGGTAATCTGAATTGTCATAAGTGTGCTGTCAGCTCATTGGTCACAAAGCAGGAGCGGGGCTGGGAATTATGTTTTCAAACAAAGCGTTAATTACATTAAAACTTATAGACTACTTTTGATTCTCACTGTATTACGGGACAAAGTGCGTCCCTTTTCAGCTCAATACGGGACGTGTACTTTTGTTTCTAAATACGGGACGATTCCGTTTTTTAAAGGACGGTTGGCAACCCTAGTTCACAGTAGCATCGCTCTGCTAACATGCTAACAGCACATTTGAGCTACTCACCCCCTCCCTTCCTGTGCTGAATCATAGAGCGAACGAATCACTCAGCCCCTCCCTCCTTGCTCACAGCTTCTTCTTCTTCTTGGTTTGCAACCAATGTTAAGGCGCATTACCGCCCCCTGGCTCACATTTCAGTGGACATTTAGATGAGAAAGTATATATTTATATTAAATATATATTTAACGCATTTAAGGAAAATACTAATAAAATAAAGATAAACAAAATAAATGTTTATTAAGCAATTTTGATAGGAAATTGCTGAATTTTAGAAATGTTTTTGCTCTTTTTTTGCTCTATAAAATAGTTGGGTTTTTTTTTTTGAATCATTCATCTGAGCAGTAGGATTCACATGAAAAGAGAAACAAATTAAGTTTGAGTGAAAATGTACATTTTTTGCACACTCTGGTCAACTGACTCAGTGAATCAAATGACTCAAAAAACCGATTCACTTTGGTGAGTGACTCATTAAAACTCGATTCAGTAAAAAGAATCAAATTTACCATCACTAGTCTTTTTTTTTTTTTTTTTTTTTTCTGCCTGTCCCATTTGGTTCTTTAGCCGTCAGAATTGTTGTCTGAAGACCAACAAGGATACCCAATGGATTTATTTTGCCAAATGGATCATCATGGCATTGCCGTATTGGTCCATTTGATCGACCTTTGTTTTTATTATTTATTTTATTTTATTTTCAGTTGTTACAGACGGGACAGACATGAGTGAGGGATAGGAAAGGGAGAAAGAAAGAGGAAGGAAAAGAAAAACAGAAGGGGAGAGGGACAGTGAGAAAGGGGGGAAAAAAAAATATCTCCGGGATCACCTGTTGAGAGAAAAAGAATAGAAAACAAACAAAAAAAACAAAACAAAACAAAGCAACATACTATACACAACACCATCGCATTAATCTACCTAAGTGTAAACAGCAGTAAATACTAAATATTGAATGTTGTTGTGCAGCACGCAGGACAGACAGCGCACAATGTGCTTTGAAGTAGCAGCCAAGAAAGGTGTGATTTAAGTCTACAAACAGTGAACACCTGTGTGCACACCTGTGTGGATCGGCACGCTTGTATTCAAATGGTTTCCCCATGTAATGGTCTGCAAGAGGGTGTAGAGAGCCATAGCCCTGTCCCCCAGGGCATGAAGCAGGCATGGAGGAGATCCAGGCCCCAGACATCCAGAGGTCCCAGAGTGCAAGAGCCCAAGGAGGACCACCGGAGGGGCATCCGTGCCACCTTCATGGGAAGGGCTGAGGATACCCAGGCGAGGGGTCACCCAGTAGCCACCGGGCAGAAACTAGAGGGGGCTGCACCGGCGTGCTCGTCGGCTCCGCCGGCAGCCAGCTGTGCCAGAGTGAACCGAGCCCATCACTAGTCTAATGTCTTTGTGTTTCACTAATGAGCATCAGTAAGAAAAAAACGTGTTCTTAGATGCAACTTTTTTCTGTTGTCATCAAACAACCACACGATCTGCGTTAATTCACTAACGGAGATTTGCCGCGTGGCGTTAACGTCATTTTAACGAGATTAACGCTGACAGCACTAGTTTTAATATTTAATATATTTAAGGATTTAATTTTTAAATCTTTTTTTCATTTATGTATTTATTTTATTGTTATTTCACTTTCTTTGTCTGTTTATGTTTTTTTTTACTTTTATCTCAGTTTTTGTGATGGAAAGCACTTTGTTTAACCATGTTGGTTTTAACGTACTCTATAAATAAAGTTGGATTGGATTGGACTAATATGATGAAAGCGAGCCCAAGCCTGAAATCGACTCCTGATCTTTGATCCGTCCTCACCTGGTCGTGAACGTGATGGTCAGCCAGGTATCCAGTTTACCTTTGAGTGTCAGATTTAGGCAGATTTGATTGCTTCCGTTTCATAATGACAGATTTAAGTGAACTCCTCTGTCTCCATTCCCAGACTTCTACTTTTGAATAAACTTTCCTTTAACTTGCTCCGAGTGCTCTTTTGTCTGCATGGTGTAACTGTAGCCTGGCATGCTGAATAACCAGTGAGTGGACCTTCCAGAAATATGTGATTTTGGCTGTTGAAGTAGGTCAGTCACCTTTGAAGGGCTGAATATTTATGGAGTCATCAGTTGACGTTCGTTTGTGGAAGTCTGTTTTCACTCTGATAATAAAGAGGATTTATTTATTTCATTGACCAATAATAAAAAGACTGTTATTATATTTTTAACATTATATGATTATATTCACAGTGATGCTTTGAGGAAGACTGCACTGTTTGTCCCAGAATAATCAAACTGCCATGAAATACATTCACTAATTTACTATTTGGAACTAACACACTATTAGTACATCTCAGAGACACCTTCTTTCTCACACGAAGAGTAACAGATTACATCTCTTACTGTGTCCGACCAAACAACTGCTGTGGAAAGTCAGTTATTAGCAGTTTTTTAACTACACCCGTAAATGAACGTTTGACTGAATGCTGATAAGTGAATACTGAGAAGTTAGGAGGAAATGTTTTCAAATTTTCCTGCAGAGAATCTGATTAAAATGTTTTTTGTGAGCAAGAATCAGTTTGATCAGTGACCTTTTTAGCCAGAAACCTTTAAGGTCACACATCTGCTGTAATATTATAATTTGCTGTTCTTTTTTTTAATACACCTTTGTAGAGAAGAAAAACATCTGGATGTCCTGATGCCAGATGCTTTTCTTTCCAAGCTCCTTACAGTGGCTTGCAAAAGTGTTCGGCCCCCTTAAACTTTTCCACATTTTGTCACATTACAGCCGCAAACATGAATCAATGTTATTGGAATTCCACGTGAAAGACCAACACAAAGTGGTAAACATGTGAGAAGTGGAACAAAAATCATACATGATTCCAAACATTTTTTACAAATAAATAACTGTAAAGTGTGGTGTAAGTAATATCTGATTAGTATATTATTAAATAATTAATAATTAATATTACTAATAATTATTATTAGTAATATTAGAGTAAGTAATATTATAGAGTAATAACCCGCAGTTCAAAAAAGCTCCCCTCCGACAGCCAAACCCATCTGTTCTCTGATTGGATTGTTACATTTGTGATTGACATGACATTGACCAATCAGATGAAAGGAAGAAAAATAGGGTCAAAATTCGTACTTGTAACTTGCAGAGATTCACACGTTTTTTTTTTTTTGGCTAAGTCCACATACAAATCTTTTTTACACACACACATTTTCTTTTTACACATACAAAAGTACAAGTACAAAATATTTATAACCACATTTTGAGCCCACAAAGCTGTACGTGAGCTCCACTGCAGTGGCTCGTGCACCGCTGCGTTCACGGCGGTTGCTGTAAATTATACAGCAGTGACATATGTATGTAAAATGTTTACTGAAGTTAGTGAAACAGTGTTTGTAAGGACTATAAGGTCCATAATTACTGAGGCAGTTAGGCTGTTTCACAATCTTGGCTCAATACACACACACACACACACACACACACTCACACACACACACACACACACACACACACACACACACTCCATTTTTATCTGTATCTAGCATTTCCGAGCAGCATGTCTTCATTATCTGTGTGTCTGCAAACACTCTGGTTTCAGTGGTTTCAGATCCATTTCTCTCTCACGTTGGTACAAATTAGTAAACACTTTTTATATTTCACTGTTTTTACACAAGTAAGCAGCACGTCTTTATCAAGATCAATAAGCTGCTCGCAAACAAGAGTTTTAGTCAAAGGTAATGTAGTAATAATTAAACATTTCAGTATTATTATCCTGGCTGCTCGAGGCTCCGTTTTCTCTGACAGTTTCAATCAAAATTAGAAATGCTGCTCTGAGACTGAGAGAACTAATAGTGCTGCCTGTTGTGCAGTTCGTTTCCAAAACACGTTATTCATGGTTGCATACAATTTTAGACTGACGTGGGCCAAAGCCTAGCATAGCCTGTAACATTATTATGACCGGCACATTTTATGAGTGAACTTGGCTTTAAGTGTTAAGCAAAAAATCAGGAACTGCCAGATTATATTCAGAGTAAGTTATAATTTAAGGGGTTTTTGTAACTCAAAACAGGGAAGGTACGTACAACAGGAAAAAGCTTTTGTGTTTCTGTGCATGGAGTGAAGCTGTGGAACAGTTTGAATATGAAATTGAAGCAATATCCAAACATAAAACAGTTCAAAAAGAGTTATAAAGATATGATCTTCTTGAGCTATAAAGAAAAGGGAAAATGTTGAAATTAAGTGAATGTCACTATTTAGAAAACTTCATGATGTGATATTATAGTATATATTATATCAGAAATCTGTTCACTATTTTTATTACAGATTATATCAGTAAGTGACTAAATATTGACTGATAACTTATGGCAAAGGGGTGGGATTAAATAAGTGTGTACTTCTTCCCTCTCCCTTTCGACATGTAACTGAATCAGAACAGAAGCAATATTGAAATGTATTAACTTTATTTTGTATAGTATCTTTTTCTCAGATTTTCTTTGCTAAATGTACCTGTATATTGTTTACATGATTGAAATAAATTAACAAACAGGCCCAAATACAGGAGAAGGACAGCTGAGAGTGGAAAAAAATCACAAAAATAAATACTGCCAGATTTTCAACTTCGGTCTACAAGAAAATAAGAAGATCATGGGATTAGCCTCGATTGCACTTTGGACCTATTGACGGGATGCGCTCCGTCCCTTGATGCATGTACACTTTCAATTTCTGGTTGGGCTGCTTGGGTACAAAGTAAGTTTCATCATCAGATGATGAGCTTCATGTAAACATCTGCATGGAAACTGGATGCCTGGACTTCTCTGCTTACTTAGACCAAACCAAACCCTGAATTATGTTGGAAAATATGTGAAGTTTTATGAAGGATCACATAAGAAACAACATTTTTTAGTTGTTTTTGAAACTAAAAAACTATTCAAAAAGTTTTAAATAGTTTAGAAAGGACTTTTACATTTTCATAATATTCATGGCTGTGTGGTAAAGCTGACATTATCTCACTTGTAATGGTTCAGATTGGACACTGTGACTGGCCGGTTCTGTGCTCCAGACCACATGTTTGATACCCCTGGACCCATGCAACGAAGTATAAAAAAAACCGTGTCCACACTTTGGCCTGTGAAGAGTGAAAGCAGATATACGGCGAGATATCGAGCCAAATGCTTCAAAGTGTTCCTTGATGATGTGATAAAGAAGTGGCGTTCCTCCTCCAACCACAAACAGGAAGCTCATGAAGCGAGCAGTGTCAGTGCTTGTACGACACTCACCACGAGACCTCTGAGCAGGATGGCTGCAGTCGCACAGCTCTGCTTCTCCCTGCTGTTCACTCTCATCAGCAACATTCATGCAGAAGAATTTATCGCCATAAGAAAAGAAGGAGAGTCTTTACAGTTCAAGCTCCCAGATCAAAACAGCTCCTGCATCACCTCCAGACGTGTTGGTGAAGATACTCTGGTCCTGTGGAACATCTCTGACCCCTGGAACAGAAACTTCACAGTACATGAAGACCTGACAGGACGACTCTCATTTCCTGAGACATTTCATGGTTCTCCTTCATTTACTCTCAACAACCTGACCCACTCAGACTCTGGACTGTACCAAGACGTGTGCTGGACTCAGGGCAGCGTGACATATGAGAGAAACATCAGCCTGACTGTGTGTAAGACAGTAAGGGTAGAAGATATCACAAGTACTGAAGACACTGTAGACGTACAATGTAAAGGAGCAGGTGAGAATCTGACGGTGCGTTGGATCAGACATTACGAGGACTGGAAACAAGCCATGCTGAGTAGATTTGAAGACAGAATTTTGAAGGTGAATAAAGTCCAAGAAAGTTTCCTGGAGGTGACAAACACATCACTTCTTCATGTCTTCAATCAACAACATACTGTTTACATCTGCCTGGTGATGAACCAACAGCAGTGTGTGAGCGCTTACTCTGTACGTTTGTTTAAACAAATAAAGGAACGTTATGCTTCAGAGGGAGACACAGCTGTGCTGGAGTGTCCCTTCATGGACCCCATTCATGACCAGCCCCCAGTTTGGATGAAGGAAGCAGGTTCCTACAATACTGATCAAGAAATTGGTCGAAACTTCTCGCTGGTACTTCCATCATTAATGTTAAATGATTCAGGTTACTACTACTGTGTAGGTGAAACAGTAAAACATGTGTACTGGCTTTTGGTGTGCCCTAAACTTGGTCCACCTGCAGTAAAGGTTTTCTCAGAGGGAGATGAAGTCACTATGAGATGCTCTGATGATTGGAAAAATAGTACTTCGGGCTTTATGTTCATGAAGTCGATCCAAACAGAAGACAAAATTGTGTTCGATGATGAGTTCTGCAGTGACAATAGAATCACTTGTTACGATGACAGCCTGATAATCTCTAATGTCTCACTGGAAGATGCAGGAGCGTATGTGTGTGTAGGTTATAATTTAACGTTCGAGTATGAGTGTTTGTCACCAGAAAAATTTGTTCTGATCTACAGAGAGCCCTTTGGGGTTTACTCGACCTTCTACAGAGTCAGGTGGATACTGCTCAGCAGTCTGCAGGTGATGCTTTGTGTTGTTGTGGTCTGTGTGACACAGAAAACCAGGAGAGGAGAGCAGCTTTCAGCTCAGACACACACTTAATATGCTCATAATAATAATAATAATAATAATAATTATAATAATAATAATAATAATAATAATAATAATAATTATAATAATAACACATAGAAGTGAAGAAATCAAAACAAAAACAAACAAAAATATTATTGTAGATATGAATCTGTGACCTGACTGGACGGTTCAGTCTCTTATATGATTATATATTTTAAACATTTTGCCTTTTTCTATCTTTCGACTTAATTCTTGTTTATTTCTGCTCATATTTTATTTCAGTTATAATGATTATGTGCTTTTTTGTTTTATGTGATTTGATGTTTATCCATATCTCATTCATGTATCTCTCAGAGTATCATTTTGAATATTCTTCTGTTTCTATCAGTGATCAGTTCGATCTATAATAAATGTTAGAAACCAGTTGTAAATGTATTCGTTCTTCACTCTGATGTGAATCATTATCATCTCTCTTGGAAAATGTATTTTGTTATTGTGTTTAAGAGCAGATTCATTACAGCACCATGTTCATCTGCACTATATTGTTTTCATTGTTGTGAATAAACATGATTGTCTGATACAGCAAACACTTCATAATATGGACGTTACTGCTTTGATTGTGTTTTTATATTCTCCATTTTTGTTAGGAATCATTTCTGAAATAAAAATATCTAAATCTAATTTAACAGGCTGAACGTTGATGCTCTTCTGTCAATGACTCCATGATGATTTTACATTTTAATAAACACACAATCCTCATATTTCAGTGCAGGATGTAGAGCAGAGTATATCAGTCAACTGGATCAGAGCTCATCAGCATTTTGAACTTAATATGCAGCCAACACACTTTAACACGTGTCTGATGTAGAGTGAAACATATCATGGAAAAATGGAAGACGAGAGAAGCTGCACATGGTTATCATCATTTATTTATTCATTTATTTTTTTGCCTGTCCCATTTGGATCTTTAGCCATCAGAATTGTTGTTTGAAGGCCAAGAAAGATGCCATGTTGGTCCATTTGATTGACCTTTATTATAATTGTGTATTTATTTTATTATCGGTTGTTACAGACGGGACAGACATGACTGGGGGATAGGACAGGGAGAAGGAAAGAAGGAAAGAAAGAGAGGGAGAGAAAGAAAAACAGAGGGCAGAAGAGATGATGAGAAAGGGGGGAAGGAACAAAAAGAAAAACAAACACCTGGATCACCTGTATGGAGAAAAAAAACAGAAGAGAAAACAAACAAAGAGCAACATAATAAATACATGTTATCATCATTTATTATTATTTTTATTTTTCTATTTTTGGTGGTGGTAGAGTTTAAATTTTTTAAAATTCGTTTATTTTAATTAATTAAAATGTTTTAATGAAAAACTATGAATTTTTTTAAATGGTAAATGGTAAATGTCCTGTATTTGTATAGCGCTTTTTACTAGTCCCGCCCAGGGACCCCAAAGCGCTTTACACGTCCAGTCATCCACCCATTCACTCTCACATTCACTCACTGGTGGAGGCAAGCCACAGCTGTAGCCACAGCTGCCCTGGGGCAGACTGACAGAAGCGAGGCTGCCATATCGCGCCATCGGCCCTTCTGGCCAACACCAGTAGGCGGTAGGTGAACTGTCTTGCCCAAGGACACAACGACCGAGACTGTCCGAGCCGGGGCTCGAACCGGCAACCTTCCGATTACAAGGCGAACTCCCAACTCTTGAGCCACGATTTTTAGCGTCATTTTTTTAAAATCTTCTTACTTGATGATAGTACGTTTACTGCACATAGCTTGGAGGACTGTGCTGAATCAACTCCGTTCACTGAGCAACACAAAGGCCTACCACAGCCGGTGCACGGCATTGGTGCATGGGGGTCGTAGTGCAAGATGTAATAAAAGAATAGAGTCCAAATAGAAATGCACAATCACCAACTGCTGCACCTGTAAGAAAAAACAAACATACAACAGCTGGAACACAAAAATCTGAAAATGCACAGATACATAAATCAACAATCTTCTCCTGCAGCAGTCAAACAGTCTCGTTATCACACCTGCATGAAGCACTGTGTAAATGACGGCATCTACCACGTGCACGCGCTATTTCTCCTGCATTGATTGTTTGTGTGTGATAACAGTCTGAAGCACAAAGCTGTACGTGAGCTCCACTGCAGTGGCTCGTGCACCGCTGCGTTCACGGTGTGACATATGTATGTAAAATGTTTACTGAAGTTAGTGAAACAGTGTTTGTAAGGACTATAAGGTCCATAATTACTGAGGCAGTTACACACACACACACACACACACACACACACACTCACACACACTCCATTTTTATCTGTATCTAGCATTTCCGAGCAGCATGTCTTCATTATCTGTGTGTCTGCAAACACTCTGGTTTCAGTGGTTTCAGATCCATTTCTCTCTCACGTTGGTACAAATTAGTAAACACTTTTTATATTTCACTGTTTTTACACAAGTAAGCAGCACGTCTTTATCAAGATCAATAAGCTGCTCGCAAACAAGAGTTTTAGTCAAAGGTAATGTAGTAATAATTAAACATTTTAGTATTATTATCCTGGCTGCTCGAGGCTCAGTTTTCTCTGACAGTTTCAATCAAAATTAGAAATGCTGCTCTGAGACTGAGAGAACTAATAGTGCTGCCTGTTGTGCAGTTAGTTTCCAAAACACGTTATTCATGGTTGCATACAATTTTAGACTGACGTGGGCCAAAGCCTAGCATAGCCTGTTACGTTATTATGACCGGCACATTTTATGAGTGAACTTGGCTTTAAGTGACTTACAGGTTTCTTTGAAAAACACTTTCTTATATCCAGGTTCTTCCTTTTTGCTGCCATCCTCCTCTCCTACTTGCAGGTCCTCACAGTGCAGGCTTGTTGCTGCTAAAACTAAACAGAGCTCCCTGAAAGGCACAGCCAATCACATTGGCCATATTTGTCACATGAGGTAGAGAACGTCATTTAAATCTTTCTTCACCGCTGGTTGAACGAGACGTTGACAGATTGTTTTTTTCTTTCTATCGCGTTTGTTTTTCTTTACTTGAAGAAATCAAATTATTGGTGGGGCCATGCCCCCTCTGTCCATGCCAAATCTACGCCCTTGGTCTAGTACATGGTTCTGTTGTTGTAATGATGCTCATGTCATCCATGTAGGCCCTAATGGGAGGAAGACGAAGGCAGTTAGGCAGTTTTGCAATCTTGGCACAATACACACACACACACACACACACACACACACAAAGGATCCCCAACTCCCTCATATAATTTTGTACCTCACTAAAGCGTACACTAGATGGCACTGCCTCCTTGTCTCTCCATTTCACTTTTGCAGACTTGAACGTGGAGATTAAGTATCTGCTGACAGCTGCCCTTTCTTCATTTTAAAACGCTACCAACAAAGATAACCATGGAAACCTTCAGATATATGATTTGTAATTCAGGACGTTTTTTTGTCTCGTGAATGCCGTTGTAGCTTTGAGTTTAAGAATAGTAAATGAATCCTAATTCCTGATTTCAAGCTCAGTATGTTTACCACACTATAGGTACAGGTTTGATATTTGTTGGCTAAAATGATTTGTATTAAAATGCATTCACCAAAATATCTGCACTGGTTAGTAATGCCTACAGATACTGGCAGCAGGGATTAGGAAAAAAATCGAAATAAAAATTTAGATAATGCAATGAAAAGTGCAGTAGTAGAAACTGAAGGCATTTCTTAACCTCCTAACCTGTAGAGGGAGCTGCTCTTCTAGCTTAATGTTGTGAGTGTTGAGTTTATGTCTAAGGGTAGAAATGAGTACTTGCTTCGAACATGTTCACTTAGTCGTCATTTATTAGGCACATACAGCTAAAATTAATAGAAACCTACTAAAGTTGTTGTTTGTGATGCATTTAAACTATTGAGTACTTGAGGAGGCTGTTCCAAAGTTTCCAATGTGCAACTTAGTAAAAACTCTGAATCTTGGGGCCACTTAAAGCCGTTGGCTCACTGACCAGAGTGTGCCAGGTCTAACGGATAACCCGGGGCCAGCATTCAAGCATTTCTAAGTAAGCAGTAAAACGTTGCTTCTTCTCTGTGGAGGTCATGTGTGAGGAGGTATAACACAAACAAACAGAAACAGGAACACTAGAGGATCGATTTCTCCGTTTGAGCTCCAGAGTCTGATGGCTCTGAGAACAAATGACTATGAACTTTGACATGCTTGGGGTTATAAAGGAACGTGGACACTAAAGCGGTGACCTTTTATTTGGCCTTCTTATTTTCAGTGCCGTGGACTTCAGCATGTTTTGGTCGAACTTTTAGGGAAACTTTTGTTTAATATACTGAAAAGTAACAAATACTATTAAAACACTTTTTGTTGTGTTTATTAAATACCAAAAAAGTGCTAATAGCTAGTGTGAGGGACCAAGCAGCCAAAGCAAAGAGGACACAGGCAAAAAAGTGTCTTCAAAAAGGGTTTTCTTTATTTTAACCCTCAAAAAGTCCAAAATTAACAAAATTCAAAACATACTTAGCAGGCCCATAAAAGAGGTCAACTAAATATAACTCTACAAAAAGGAATTTCCAAAAACTTAAACAAAACAAAGTGAGACACAACTTAACTCACAAACTGACCTAATTACAAAGACACATGAGGGTAGCTTTTATAATGATTTGGCCAAACCATTTACACACAATAGGGGGGAAAACAAAAACACACTAATATTAACTAAGCACAGAATAGCCTAACTAAACCTAAAACACCCCTGCTCCTGGTGAGCCCATGGTTGGTCCTGCTGAGCAGGCATTGTGTTCCCAGAGTCCTCAGCCACGCCTTTTGCCCAGACAGGAAACAGCCACCGCCCAAACCAGGTAACTCAAAGAAAGAGAAACATAATTAATATAACAAAACATTTTAGAAAAACCACACAATGTTACTATGTGCGCACCTCATAATACCAGTGTTGGGTTTAACCAAATGATTAATGAAGAAAACTGCAAAGCAAACTAATAAAGTAAAAAATGGACTAATTTACCCCTGTGTGGCTGATGCCATCACAGCTAGAAATGTTCCTCAGACGTTTTGCATCGTAAATACTACTACTTAAGGATTTTTTGTTACAGAGGAATCAGATGGAATCAAGGCAGGGCAACTGAAACAGGCTGCATGCCGGTTGTCATCATTTCTTTAGGGATTAATAAAGTATTTTGATTCTGATTCTGAAGAGGCTGGGACATATAGGGACTCTGGGGGTGGCATTGATGTGTGTTAAGTTTGTAGTCTGGTGAGAGCTGGTTCAAAAGACAGAGTATATTGCATAAGCTGAGATGATGGGAGGCAGGTGAGTAGGCTTGGAGCCAGGAGGAGAGACCATGTGTTGTCTTCTTATTTCTCAGATTGTACATCCTCAGTTCCTTTCCTCATCTCCTCTCCACATGTATTTGCCACTCCCCCATTGGATACAAATGGATGAGGTAGGAAGGAGAGGAGTCAAATAATGGGCGTGGACGCCAAACGACATTCTCGCTTTGATGTCATGGACATTGTTTATTCCAGTCCACTGCTACCAGGGCTGGACTGGTAATCAAGAGAGAGAGAGAGAGAGAGAGAGAGAGAGAGAGGTAATGATGGGTCACAAGGATAAAAAATGCCAGGGCTGATTTTTTTTGTCCAGTCCAGCCCTGACTGCATTTTGTGATGAAAAAATTATCATAACACAAATGGATGAAATAGTTGATTATTCTAAATATCTAACAGCCTACAACTTATGAATGGAAAAATAATACTCATTAAAGACACCAGGAAGTTTTCCAGTGGCCAGTTTAGCAACAGCTTTTTACAGACTTGTTTTATGCCACATGAAATACAGTGTTAATTGTATCTTTTTACTATATCACTTTGGTTTTTATCATATAGAAGTTATATTAAATCCCGTTTTTATGAGTTCAAGGAAACTTTCCCGTTTTAGAAGATAAATAGTGGACAGACAAACATCTTTAATAACAATGTGCCACTAGCTGCTAAAGACAGTGAAAATGTCAGGAAAGCCTGCAGAATTGCATTTGTCACAGCTTTACAGGGTTACTACTACTACACGTGCAGTCTAAGTGAATACTGAGAACCATCGTCAACATACATTTCTCAGAGTTATGAAAGCACTTTAGTAACTGGTGTTTAAATGTCACATCTCAAGCAACTGAAGCAACATGACTTGAGCAAATCTACCTCCCACATGATTTTGACTTGAGCCATTTGTTTGCTTAATGAGACCCTCAGTTCCTCTGAAATCACAGTCCAGCAGCCAAATAACATTCTTAACTTAAAAATACACAGTTGTGCCTCAGCATCACAGGTGACACGTATTTATGCTTCTAAGTTATCCAAGTTTGCTGTTTAATTTTTGTGAGCATTTCAGGATATTTGATGAGAGCCATCTGCTTATTAGGACACCTCCTTGAAACAGCCCAAGCCCGTCCATTCCCTCCTAAGCTCCCCCGTTAACCAATAATTCTTCTTTTTCTCTCTAAGCTCAGCACAAACCCTTCCCTGCTGCTGAATTCTCCCAAATCACTTTATCCACCCATATCTGTCCACACACAGGGAAGCCACCCCTCACCCTCGCTCCCAGGCTGATTCCAGTTTATTCCCATTCAGCTGCATTAGCATACAGATGTTAGACTGAAAACGGAAAGCAGGGACACACAAAGGGGCTTCGTGGCCAGGAGGGGCGGGAGGGATTGAGGGGCTGCACAGGGATGGCCCTTGGCCTTTTTAAGGTCTTGCAGATACACACACACACACACACACACACACACACACACACACACCTACACACACACACACACAGCCACGGGTATTGAATGGTAAGTAGCCCTGGGGGTTGTGGGAGCCTGCTCCTGCCTCACTTTACTCTTATTCATTTACCAGAGGGAAATCCTCAGCCAGCCCACTGCTGAATGCCCACACACACACACACACACACACACACACACACACACACACATGCAGAGAGAGAGAGAGAGAGAGAGAGAAATCCCCAACTCCCTCATATAATTTTAAAGGACAGAAACATAAGAAAATATCCAATATACGATTATTTTCACCCTGCCAGTGTCCCACATGTGAATGTGACAAGGCTGAGAATGTGAGCGGGAATAATGAAAATAAATTTTTTTTCAACTTGGACCGAGATTGCATGTTTAATTCTAGCAGGTGATTCAGGTGTAGCAGCAGGTTCTGTGGTTTAAGCTGCAATAATGCACCAGAATGACTCGAGTCTGTCCGAAAGGACAGTTGAGTGTTTCCACTTAAAAGACGACAACGATAAATATGTGGAAATGAAGTATCACCAACACACCGTGCTTTTCAAATATGAACACAATCACAAATCAGGCCCCGCTGAGCCCGTCAGGTGTGTTTTCACTTCTGGAAGTATTTGTAGGTTGCAGGACACACGATGCCCAGTTTTCTGGACAGTTATGATCTCTACTCTCAAATGGGCTCAGTCTATCATCACACTAAATTTGTGTGATCTGGCAGGCTAATACCCTGTGAATGCTCAGTATCACACAGTTACAGTTATGCTCTTACATGTGGCTCAGCTGGAAAATGTAAAGTAAGCACTGGAGCTGCAGTGCACTTCTGCCACTCTGGAGCCATGCAGACAATGTCTGTGAGACAGCTTTTTTAAATGCCCAAAAAAGATAAATAAAACTGCTGTATTTGTGTGTTACACACACAAAGTTTCACACTACTAGCCTCATTAGCATCTCAGTCCAGAGTGTCAATGTGATCACTATTTAACTCTTAGAATTAGAGGAAGCTTAGATAACGTCCATCAAGTCTGTCACTGATTTCTATTCAGGATCATTCGAGTGCCATGTGTCATCAGCACTTGTGTTTCATTCACTGTTTGGTAACTTTTACTATCAAAACTACTTGGTTAGTGTGACGAAACACCAGATAGACATTTTGCAAAATTCACCATATTGTGCATGAAAAGTCCAAAACTGTCTACAGTGATTATTAAAATATGGGATTGTTAAAAATAAAATAAAATATTATTAAAATAGTATTTTATTATTTTTTTATATTATCAAAATGTGGCCATTTGTGCTTTTAATATTAACCATAGCTTGTACAAAGAGCATATGAGGTCTGGGGCAGCACAATGTTGTGCAGGGAAAAAAGAAGTATGTAATCATCTCATTAAAAATGGATCAGTATTGATTTTTTTCTGTATATTTTGCTTTATTGTTTTGAATTCAGGCATTTTTTCCCTACAGTAATAGTTTAATACACACACATATATACAGAGTGAGAGAGGGAGAGAGGGAGAGAGAAAGAGAGCGAGGGGAGGACCTCAACTTCTGCTCCACTTTGTGTGAATAGATGGAAATCAGTCACAAGTATCTCAGTGCCCCATTGTGTTCTGGGAAGTCTTTGTTCGAGCATCTGTTGCCCAAACATTCTCCCCAGTGTCACTCACTCTAAATTGGTCTGTTCAGACGAGTTGCAACAAAACTCACTCCCCTTCCCACAGAACACACTCCCACACATAAACACGCACACAGAGGGGAGGGCTGGGAGATTCCCTAAACACAAGTAGGAGAAAGAGTTAATCTTTGTTCCTTTTGTTTGTGAATGAAACACAGATGATTGTAAAAGCTCTAAAAACAGTGGCGGGATCTTAAAGCGATGCTCGTGGGAAAGCTTTGCCCAAAAACGAACATTTGAGTTATTGATTTCCTGCTCAACATGCGCTTTTATTTTTGCCATCGCCATTCACTCAGGAGGAATTTGTCCTCAGTTGCTCAAATTTTATGCAGAAAAACAAACGCTGAAGGTGTAAGCCTTTTTCCAGTTGCTTCTTCTGAGTGTTAGTCAGCACTAAAGCTCTTCTCTAATATTTGCATCGCCTGTTTTTATGTTTGAATATAAAGATGGGAAAATGGATTAAAAAACTAAAGGTTTTTGTTGTTGTGATTGATTAGCAAGCATTGATGTATGGATGTGAGAATTCTACTGGAAATGTTGGTGAAGTGAAGTAAGAGTTTACGTGTTTATGTGGGAGAAAGGTTAATCTGAAAATCAGTCTTCAATAAGGTACTTTTTGCTTTTTGTAATCATAGTTTACATATTAAATAATTGACTAATTCTTAGATTCTGACCTTAAGAAGGTATGCTGACAAAAGGAAACAAGTGTAATGAAATTCAAGATAGAATTCTTATTTTTTCAAGGACTTTTATTTTGAAATAAAGGTGGACATATATATTAAGATAAAGAGCTAGCATATCAACATAACCCATGGAATGTAAACAATAGATGCACTTAAATTATGTAAATCAAAAACACGCATTATCCAACAACACAATATAGGTTCTGCTTTGAAAATCAAAATAAATAAGACTTTAAGTTAAAAGTTACAAAAACAGCTCGCTGTCAAGCCAGCAACAAGCTACAGCAACAAGAAGCCTCTCTGGACTCGTCAGGACAGGTCGGAGCCTTTTTCATGAACAAAAAAAATTAAAATCTGGCCTAAATTTTATTTGAACTCGCGTGATTTCACCTGCCGCTCAGAGACTTGGCAAGCTAGCGTGCAACAGAGGTCGACCAAACACATTGTCATCAAACCAACTCGGATAGATTAAAGTCAACTATAAAACAAAGGTCACTTTTTCACTCGTGTATTTCGATCACAGGAGAAAAAGATAGCACACAATTTTGACCACGAGACACAACGGTAGGACATTACCGCACTTTTCACACATTACAAAAGATGTTTTCCTTCTCTTGGTGGTTTTGGTGTATCTCATAACGTACCGCCATTTTTATTTGCCACTGCTGGCTCACACCAAAGTCTTTTTTTCGCTTTGTGTTTAACAGGATTTATCAGTTGAAGAAAACGTTACGTGGATCAGGACGTGAGGCTTAACGGAGAGGAGAGTAGACTCGCTGTGCGCTCACACCGACACCAAATGGCAGAGGATGCTGGAGAAAGCACTGCACTGCTTGTGGCGCGAAAGCTCAGCGAGTCTTGATTTCTGTCAGGCCTATAAGCCAGTAAGGCAACATAAATACAGAATGCCAAAATGTTTCACGTCCTCCTTCCCTCTCCTCTCCGCAAGCCTTCTTAAAGCTACTGGAAAGTGTAAAACCAAGCAGATGGACAAAATGAATGCATAAGTAAAGCGTAATTTCTCAAGCATTATTAAGAATGCATAAACACAATCACAAAGCAAACATGACATGAACAATAAATCGTACACAAAGCAATAAATATGGCTAAAAAAAGTGTTAGGCTATAGTAATAATTATAACACTGTGTATCACCTGCCGGGGCTAGCAGTACTAGTAGGTTAGGAGAACTCTAACTTTGGTAACTAGAGTCAGTGGGATGCCTACACCTGTTCTAGATTTTGTCGCTAAAGCATTTAAAGTAGCTGACATACAATCAATCGATCAGTCAGAGGCAGCATACAGTTATTCAACCGTCTTGGACAAGAAGCTGAAGAAATACAGTTAAACTGCCCAAAATATGACTGGAGAAGTGCTGCAGGCTCGCATTGTTGAAACTGACCTGCAAATAAACCCAACAGCACAGAGCGAACAGCACTAATGTTAAATTCCTTCATAAATAAGGGTACAGGGAATTCTCACACAGAATTCCCCTCTGAGCAGCACAAGGATGAATGCTGAGCTGAGTGAAGAACCCTCAGAGTAGTCCCTAAAAATGGGTATACAACAGTATACAGCAGTAACAACGGCATGAAAAACAAGCTTAAAAGAAAAAGGAAAAGTCAGCTTAAACTGGACGAACACTGAGCAGCGCTACAACTGCTTGGATGAAAAATGCAATATGCACAAAGATAGGTACTCTGCTGGATTTAAGAGGGAACAGAAAACCCAATGTCTTAATTCTTTGTGAAAAGACCAACATCATATACTGGCCACATAGAGTTAAAACTATTAGACTACATATCCCTGATTAAATTCAGCCCTACAGTGAAACCTTCCCTACTCATCTGAAACAGAAAGGCGGCTGAAGATGGGCAGTCGTCGGCCCTCGAAGCTCGGTGACTCTGCGCCACTGGAGGAAGAGCTGAGGGAGCAGGAGGATGTGTAGCCTTCTTCAGAGAGGGAGTCAGCCGAGGAGCAGCGCTGAAGGCTGGGACAGGCATTCAGGGAGGCTGGAGGCTGCTGGGGGAGGAGGTAAGGGAGGCTTTTGGGTGTGAAAGTTGAGGTGGGACACCGGGCGCTGACAGAATCGGTCACGGCGAAGAAGCGCAGAGCTGAATCACCGCTGTCACCGGCCAGGTCACCAATGCCAGAGAAGGGGAAGGGGTAATGCTTCAGTGGGCCGGGTTCAGGAAAGAGAGGGGAAAGGAGCTCAGGGCTTCCCACGGAGGACGGAGGAGGAGAGACAGAGGAGGCCCTGGTGAAAAGGAAGGAGGAAGGCTGTGACTCCTTTACTGGCTGGAAGGTCTGCGGAGAGGAGGAGAAGCCTGCGAAGCTGAGGCTGTGGCGCAGCAGAGGAGGCCTGAGCTTCTGCTTCTGTGGAGACGCAGCAGCATTGCCGGCGTTGAGCTCATCCGCGTTGTGAATGAAGTGGCAGCGGGCGCCGTACGGACAGAAGCCTATGGTGTGGAACGTGCGGCAGGGCTCTGTCTTATATTTGGGATGGCGGTTGAGGCCTCTCAGCTCATCCATGCCGTGAGCAAACTGGCACTTGGCACCGTACTTGCAGGCCCCGCTTTCCTCATATGTGCGGCACAGTTCTGTCTTGTATCGAGTGGAGATGTGTGGTGGTGGTGGTGGTGGAGGCGTGGGTCTGGAGGAAGAGGAGGAAGCGGCTGAGGAGATGGAGGTGTTACTGATGCATAGGCCAGGTGGGGGGAGTAGCAGTGGTGGGGACAAGTTGGCTGCTTTGTCCTCTCTGCCTCCCAAACTGTTGCCCTCGATCATGCTGACCGAGCGGTCAACTCTGAAGGGGATGTGGCTGAGCGAGGAGCGGGGAAGCTGGCCCTCCCTGCTCCACTGCTGGGTGGAGGTCACATTTAGGCCCCAGCAGGCTGACTCGGTCATCTCAGAACTGCTGCTGCTGTTGAACTTGGAGTTTGGGAGGGTCACAGGGCAGAGAGAGTGACGTCGCTGGAAGCCGAGCACCCTTTGACTGTGCTGCTGCCGTTGCTGCTGGGAGCTGGTAGACGAGCCATCTGTCGGCTGCAGGCTGCGGAAATTCTGTTGCACAAAAGGAGAGAGGAGAAGAATAGATGAGTGCCGTGCATTCCTGGAGCGCTGGAGCGGCGCTTGCAGGGCCAAGGCGAGCTGAAAGGAGATTTTAGAGTTGCAGCTAAAGCCAAAGGTCTGCTCAAACATCTCTAAAGTTGCACAAAAAAAATTAAAAAATAACACATAATTTAAAAGAAACAGCAAACAGCGTGTTTTCCTGTCACTGTTTCATTAAATAACATTTAAAAATTGCCAAAAAAAATTAAATGAAGCCCCAAAATCTGAAAAAGTTAACACGTGACTCTGTAGAGCTACAACACAACACAACTACAGATTGAACAGCTTTTAACACCATCTGAATCTGAATTTTCTACAAAATATTAAAGTTTAAACCACACTCATGCTTTAAATTAGACAATAAATGTGTAGCTTTTCATCACTTTATGTTTTTAACACAAATAAATGAGTTTAATAATTTACTCCTAATTCAGCTCGTTTCGATCGGTCTCTCTCACCGTGCAGAACTCCTCATCTAGTTCCAGGAAAGGTGTTAGAAAGTCGGAGGGCATGGTTAGCTCCACCGTCCTCGCCGAGTCAATGAGCTGTTGTCTGATCTCACAAGGATATTAAGCACAGAAGTTTTGGGGTCCAAAGAGAAGGAAAAACAATTCTGAAAAAGCTCAGGAGTAAAATTAAAAAAATGTTTTGGGGGAAGGAAAAGGAAAAACAAAAGTAGCCCAGTCTGTTGTGAAGGAGACAAGAAGTTTGGGAAAAGAGCAAAGTGTCCCCAGGAGGAAAGTCACTCAACCATCTGTTGGAATCTCCTTAAATAGTTGGGGAAACCCACCCACCTCCTGCCTGTGTGCTTCAGGGGGCGGGCAGGGAGGGGTGTGTGTGTGTTAATGTGCGTTAATGTGTGTGTGTGTTTGGGGGGAGGGGGTCCTGAATTGTAATGGGCAGGGAGGGCTCAGAGAGAGGAGGAGGGAGCTGAATGAAGCTACTTTTCTACCCATTCATTACCAAATCCTTTTTTTTTTGGGGGGGGGCTCTCATTTTGTTTAGGATCAATACAGCTGAGGAGTTAATGATAAACAACTTGTTGTCATAAGGGGAAAATATGAAAAAAGTATATCCGTATCCCCCCCATTTATTTATCCAAGACGTTTTTATACATCCGTTCTTCTGAGATGATGACACAATTTATTTGATAATTTCACATTTTATTTATTGTTTAGCTACTGCATTAAAATAAAAATTCATATGGATTCTGGGTCTAAGTTGACAATAGATTAAAAAACATTGTTAAAAAATGTCAGAGTGAATCATAGTTACTTTCACATTAGCAGGTTGTCCTTAATAATGGCTCATTCACCAGCTTAAAAAATAGCATGGGATTTGTTTATGAGCCTGATTTAAGCCTATAAGACTTCTTAGTACTTTTTATTTTATTTTTTTAATTTTTCCTTCTTGGTTTAGATTTGATCTCGTAAAGCACCTTTCTTGACTGGTATGCTTGAAGTATGCTATATTCCCATACTTAAGAAGAACATTCAGGTAAACTGAGTTGAGCGATCTCACATTAGCTTCTTTGTGTGTGGGGTCTGGATGTCTCCCATACGTCCTTTTCGTCTGTCTCTGAGTCTAAATTTCATTTATGTTGAATCCAAAATACCCACCGGTGTAAACTGAGTTTGAAGGTGTCAGAAAAACAAAACAGCCCTTGTGAACCACACCAAGTTTTGTGAGTCGTTTAAGTTGTTCAAAGATATCCCAGAGGTGTTACTGCTCAGTCATTTCAGGTTTTTCCAGAAAAAAAAAAGAAAGAACAAAATAAAACAAAAGAAATTGTTTTGACCAAATGTTGCCACCATCACTGAGCAGTTTCAACTGCCAAAATGTTCTCTGTCAGTTACTGTCACGTCTGTGGCCTCACATTTATGAGAGATAAGAAGTCGTCCTTACATCTGGGTCAGTGGTGAGTTTTCATCTTCACAGATACTGTTGCTGTGCTGCTGCACTGTAGCACTGTGGACACTGCAGGCACATTTCAGGCAGCGTTAGTGTCGTTGTCGGCCTGTGTGAGAGTGCAAAGGGTTTAAAAGCCACGCAGGAAGGGTGTGACAGAATTTCAAATGGGTGATAATGGTGCAGATTTTTAAACAATTGTTTTGGGGGAATTATTGATAGTGTTCTTTTATCATTCATCTACAGGTCTGTTCATGTTTACAGCTCGAAAAGGGCTGTAGATGACTGAGGCACAGATGAAAAGGCAGGTCAGTGTTCAGGCCATAAAAATAGCTTAAAGACTGAGTGAAATACCTGAATGGTGAGACTGACGATTGTGCTATTTGCTGCATGAAAATGCAAATGTCCTCTGGAGCTCACATTAGCCTGTTTGGAACCTTTTTTCTATATGCAGTAATCGCTAACTAGTAATCATCACACGTGTTGCCTCCTTTCCAGGCAGCTCTGTCGCCTCAATCACAAAGAGTATTTCCAGTTCTGCAAACGCATCTGAACCAGATTATTTCCTCTGTTTTCCACTTCTGTTTAAAGACAAACACCAAAGCTCACATATAAAAATGGCTTAAGAAAAAAGCTACAATTACCAAAGTGCATTAAAGTAAGAAACATCCATTTGCTTGGCCATACATGTGAGTCAGGTAAAGACTGTGCTTTGAAATCCTAGGATACATCCTTGATTCGATTTTCAGAATATAAGAACCAATGCATTTATATTCTTTATTGCTCAGAAGTGGGAATTATGGTCAGTTTGTGTGGGTCTGCAGATTGAGAGGTTGTGGGTAACATACGCATACATAACCAGTGTCGGAGAGTAACGGAATACATGTACCGCCGTTACGTATTTAAAATACAAAATATGAGTAACTGTATTCCGTTACAGTTACCGTTTAAAAAGGTGGTATTTAGAATACAGTTACTTTGTTGAAATAAATGGATTACACGGCGGTACTTCCCTGTTTCATATTGTGGCGGGTCAGGACTGTTTGGGTTTTGTTTGACAGCTACGTTCTGTTGTTCCAGGCAGCGTTACGGTTGCCATGGTTACAGGGTGACGCTCTCTCTCTGCGTGTTTCCTGGGTGAGAGAGGCCTTTTTGTTGTTGTTGTGCTAAGCTAACAGGCAGAATGCTACAGGTATAGCTCTAAAGAATGTAGCATCATGGGCAGTGTAGTCTGTGCTGCAGGGAGAATGGACTGCCATACACGTTATGTGTCTGTGAGCGAGGGAGGCAGAAAAAGGAAAAGTACGAGCTGTCATCGAGCAGAAACGGGAGCTGGAAGCATGTAAATATAATAATAACCACTGCAGCCAAGAAGAGAGCCTGACGAGCCCAGTTGTAAGTAAGCTATTAAGACTCGACTGTACACCGTGTTCGTGTTTTCCTCCAAAAACAATAAGTTCTGTTGGAGCAGCCTTTCAACGCCTCTCTCTGTCTCTGCTAGCAAAGTTGACCCAGACAACAAAGTACTGGTCACTTGGTGTTCGCTCGCTCTGTGGTATAGTATCACTTCCTGTTCCTGCTCAAACACAGTGGTGTTTCTGAGTAGCTTATTTGCTTAGCAGTTTAATTAACAACTTCTAAATACATTCTTTTTTTCACAGTATAATCTTCACGTGCTTCATCCGAAGCACACTTTCTGTGTACTCACTACCTAATTTATAGCCAAAGTATTCACTTACTGTCTCTTTACTGTTTCGCTAGCTTAGCTCGTAGCCGACCCGTTAGCACCATGGCTACTTCACCTGTCCCTTCTGCACTTTCTTGCTCATTGTGTCAGATGTTTAGTTACTCCTCGGCCTCCTTTAGCGGTAATGATATCTGTAACAAATGTAGCATATTTGCAGCTCTGGAGGCCAGGATTACTGATCTGGAGACTCGGCTTCGCACCTTGCACTCACCCTTAGCTAGCCAGGCCCCTGTAGCTGGTGCAGCCGAAGATAGCGTAGGCCCCGCTAGCTGTTCCCCGGCAGACCCCAAGCAGCTGGGGAAAGGCTGGGTAACGGTGAGGAGGAAGCGTAGTCCTAAACAGAAGCCCCAGGTACACCACCAACCCGTTCATGTGTCTAACCGTTTTTCCCCACTCGGTGACACACCCGCTGGGGGTCAAACTCTGGTAATTGGTGATTCTGTTCTCAGACATGTGAAGCTAGAGACACCGGCAACCATAGTCAATTGTCTTCCAGGGGCCAGAGCAGGCGACATTGAAGGAAATTTAAAACTGCTGGCTAAGGGTAAACGTAAATTCAATAAAATCATAATTCACGTCGGCAGTAATGACACCCGGTTACGCCAATCGGAGGTCACTAAAATCAATATTGAATCGGTGTGCAACTTTGCCAAAACAATGTCGGACTCTGTAGTTTTCTCTGGTCCCCTCCCCAATCAGACCAGGAGTGACATGTTTAGCCGCATGTTCTCCTTAAATTGCTGGCTGTCTGAGTGGTGTCCCAGAAACGATGTGGGCTTCATAGATAATTGGCAAACCTTCTGGAGGAAACCTGGTCTTGTTAGGAGAGATGGCATCCATCCCACTTTGGATGGAGCAGCTCTCATTTCTAGAAATATGGACAAATTTATTAAACCCCTCAAAACATGACTATCCAGAGTTGGGACCAGGAAGCAGAGTTGCAGTCTTACACGCCTCTCTGCAGCTTCTCTCCTCCTGCTACCCCCCCAAAAACCCATCTCCATAGAGACTGTGTCTGCTTCCAAAAAGACAAAAAACAAACTAAAAACCAGCAACAAACAACTTAAACATTTACAAAGAAAGAACAATACAGTATCCACATCTGAACCAAAGAGTAAAACAGTGAAATGTGGATTATTAAATATTAGGTCTCTCTCTTCCAAGTCTCTGTTAGTACATGACTTAATAAATGATCAACAAATTGATTTACTCTGCCTTACAGAAACCTGGTTGCAGCAGGATGATTATGTTAGCTTAAATGAATCAACACCCCCGAGTCATTCTAACTACCAGAAATCTCGAAGCACAGGTCGAGGGGGCGGTGTGGCAGCAATTTTTCACACCAGTCTATTAATTAATGAAAGACCAAGACAGACTTTTAATTCATTTGAAAGCCTGATGCTTAACATTATCCACCCCAGCTGTGAAACTCAGAAACCAGTCTTACTTGTTATCATCTATCGTCCACCTGGGCCTTACACAGAGTTTCTGTCTGATTTCTCAGACTTTATATCTGATTTAGTTCTGAGCTCAGATAAAATAATTATTGTGGGTGATTTTAACATCCATGTAGATGCTAAAAATGACAGCCTCAACATGGCATTTAATCTGTTGTTAGACTCAATTGGTTTCTCTCAAAATGTAAAAGAACCCACCCACCACTTTAATCACACTCTAGATCTGGTTTTAACATATGGCATAGAAACTGAACATTTAACAGTGTTTCCTGAAAACCCTCTCCTGTCTGATCATTTCTTGATAACATTTACATTTACAATAATTGATTACGCAGCAGTGGAGAGTGGACTTTATCAAAGTAGATGTCTTTCTGAAAGCGCTGTAACTAAGTTTAAGAATATAATCCAGCCACTGTTATCATCGTCAATGCCCTGTACCAACACAGAGCAGAGCAGCTATCTGAACGCTACCCCAACAGAGGTCGATTATCTTGTTAATAATTTCACCTCCTCACTACGTACGACTCTGGATACTGTAGCTCCAGTGAAAACTAAGGTCTCTAATCAGAAGTACATGACCCCGTGGTATAATTCTCAAACACGTACCCTCAAGCAGACGACTCGTAATCTGGAGAGGAAATGGCGTGTCACAAATTTAGAGGATCATCATTTAGCCTGGAGAAATAGTTTGTTGCTTTATAAGAAAGCCCTCCGCAAAGCCAGAACAGCTTACTATTCGTCACTGATTGAAGAAAATAAGAACAACCCCAGGTTTCTCTTCAGCACTGTAGCCAGGCTGACAAAAAGCCAGAGCTCTTTTGAGCCAACCATCCCTTTAACGTTAACTAGTGATGACTTCATGAACTTCTTCACAAATAAAATTTTTATCATTAGAGAAAAAATTACCAATAATCATCCCACAGATGTAATATTATCTACAGCTACTTGTAGTTCCATTGATGTTAAGTTAGACTCTTTTTCTCCAATCGATCTTTCTGAGTTAACTTCAATAATTACTTCCTCCAAACCATCAACGTGTCTTTTAGACCCCATTCCTACAAAACTGCTCAAAGAAGTTCTGCCATTGATTAATTCTTCGATCTTATATATGATCAACCTATCTCTAATAATCGGCTATGTACCACAGGCCTTCAAGGTGGCTGCAGTTAAACCTTTACTCAAAAAGCCATCTCTAGACCCAGCAGTCTTAGCTAATTATAGGCCAATCTCCAACCTTCCTTTCATATCAAAAATCCTTGAAAGAGTAGTTGTCAAACAGCTAACAGATCATCTGCAGAGGAATGGTTTATTTGAAGAGTTTCAGTCAGGTTTCAGAGCTCATCACAGCACAGAAACAGCTTTAGTGAAGGTTACAAATGATCTTCTTATGGCCTCTGACAGTGGACTCATCTCTGTGCTTGTCCTTCTTGACCTTAGTGCAGCATTCGATACTGTTGACCATAATATTCTATTAGAGCGATTAGAACATGCTGTAGGTATTACAGGTATTGCACTGCAGTGGTTTGTATCATATCTATCTAATAGACTCCAATTTGTGCATGTAAATGGAGAGTCCTCTTCACACACTGAGGTTATTTATGGAGTTCCACAGGGTTCAGTGCTAGGACCAATTCTGTTTACATTATACATGCTTCCCCTAGGCAGCATCATTAGAAGACATAGCATACATTTTCACTGCTATGCAGATGACACCCAGCTCTATCTGTCCATGAAGCCAGATAACACACACCAATTAGTTAAACTGCAGGAATGTCTTAAAGACATAAAGACTTGGATGGCCACTAACTTTCTGCTTCTCAACTCAGATAAAACTGAGGTCATTGTACTCGGCGCTGAAAAGCTTAGAAATTTGGTATCTAACCAGATTCTTACTCTGGATGGCATTACCTTGGCCTCCAGTAACACTGTGAGGAACCTTGGAGTCATTTTTGACCAGGATATGTCCTTCAACGCACATATTAAACAAATATGTAAGACTGCGTTCTTCCATTTGCGCAACATCTCTAAAATTAGAAATATCCTGTCTCAGAGTGACGCTGAAAAACTAGTTCATGCATTTATTACTTCCAGGCTGGACTACTGCAATTCATTATTATCAGGATGTCCAAAAAACTCACTGAAAAGCCTTCAGTTAATCCAAAATGCTGCAGCAAGAGTATTGACAGGGACTAGAAAGAGAGAGCATATTTCTCCTGTTTTGGCTTCCCTTCATTGGCTTCCTGTTAAATCCAGAATTGAATTCAAAATCCTGCTCCTCACATACAAGGTCTTAAATAATCAGGCCCCATCTTATCTTAATGACCTTGTAGTACCATATCACCCTATTAGAGCACTTCGCTCTCGCTCTGCAGGCCTACTTGTTGTTCCTAGAGTATTTAAAAGTAGAATGGGAGGGAGAGCCTTCAGTTTTCAGGCCCCTCTTCTGTGGAACCAGCTTCCAGTTTGGATTCGGGAGACAGACACTATCTCTACTTTTAAGATTAGGCTTAAAACTTTCCTTTTTGCTAAAGCATATAGTTAGGGCTGGACCAGGTGACCCTGAATCCTCCCTTAGTTATGCTGCAATAGATGTAGGCTGCCGGGGGATTCCCATGATGCATTGAGTTTTTCCTTTCCAGTCACCTTTCTCACTCACTATGTATTAACAGACCTCTCTGTATTGAATCGTATCTGTTATTAATCTCTGTCTCTCTTCCACAGCATGTCTTTCATCCTGTCTTCCTTCTCTCACCCCAACCGGTCGCAGCAGATGGCCGCCCCTCCCTGAGCCTGGTTCTGCCGGAGGTTTCTTCCTGTTAAAAGGGAGTTTTTCCTTCCCACTGTCGCCAAAGTGCTTGCTCATAGGGGGTCATATGATTGTTGGGCTTTTCTCTGTATCTATGAAGCGCCTTGAGGCGACATTTGTTGTGATTTGGCGCTATATAAATAAAATTGAATTGAATTGAAAGTAAAGCTAGTTTTCAGCTACGAGCCGACACAGAACCCACCGTATTAGCCAGAGGTCCCTTTACTACGGTTCGGAGCCGCGGACCTTCAGTAACAGTAATAAATCACAGCAATAGTACATTCATGTAGTTGTAAACAGCATGATAATATATTAAGTAATCCAAAGTATTCAGAATACGTTACTCTCATTGAGTAACGTAACGGAATACGTTACAGAATACATTTTGGGGCATGTAATCTGTAATGGAATACATTTTAAAAGTAACCTTCCCAACACTGCACATAACTACATGCATTTCTCAAAAGAAAGCCAGCAGTGTGTAACCTGAGGGTGTTGGCAACATGGCAGGTAAATGCTGATTGATTTAAAAACTTGACTTGAACAGGACAGTGAGTTCACCACAAAAGGGAAGAAACCCCAAGAAATAATGAGAAGCACAGATGGAAATCATTACACAAAACAAACTGTCCACTACAGTCACTTCTTATGTGTGGGAGGAGCTAAGCTGAAGGACCAACAATGTCACAACTGAGACGCAACAAAAAAAGATTTGATATTTTTTGCCTGCATTTGTGACTTTTTCTCCTCCTGTAAAAGCACTGATGTCTGAGTGGTGACACGTATTGTTCAGGAGAATCCTGCAGTAAGTACTCGCACTCTTAATGCTGGGGTAAATGGGGCGGAGATGTGGTGATGTCACTGTTCATGTTCAACACAGACAACACAGCGAGGACCGTGCTGTTCCCATCAGCGGTGATAAGTACCCAGAACTGTGAAGATGTCTGCAGTAGACAGTTTCCTGCTGTGCGCCACATTTGAGGAATCTTGTTACTTAAACACACTCTGTGTTTAAAAACAAACAAAAACTCAAAATAATCCCACGCAGCCAAAATCAAATAAAAATGTATGAAAATCTATAAACTGAAATGAACAATGTAACTGTTTGTGTCTGACATGGAACGAATTTAAAACCGATTAAAGCTTTTTCCATTGATAAGTTAAAGGTGAGATTTAGAAAGGATAGTTCAAGGTCATTTAAAAAAAATTAGTTAACTGTAAAATAAACAAGTAATCAAAAAATCAACTAGACTAATGCGATCGCCGAACAGAAACAGGTCAAATCCTGTGAAATGAATGGAAACAAATGTGAAATGAAAACAGACAAAAGAAAGTTTAGAACATAAATGACAAAAAGTGCATTTTCTTAAGCTTTGTTGTTGTTTGTGGCTTTTAGATCTGAGTGACGGTTACAAAAACAAACTGTAACGAAAACACGTCTTATCACAACGCCTCGCCGATACAGTACGTTACTGTAGCAAGCGTGTGTGTTCAGGGGTAAAACTGTAATTCAGTGTGGTTTCCTCCCTGTGGTCATCAGGTTAGGTAAGACTTTCGTTATGCCTTCCCCCCCTTACACCCCCCTCGCCCCCATTTTTTCAGATCAGTACATGAATCTGTTGCCTCTCCTTATTTTCCTCTCTCTCCCTCCGTTGCTGTGGTCTGGCCTTCTGAGTGACACAGCAACTGAATCTATTCTTACATAACCAGTGTAACTGTCTGTGGGTGTGGGGTATGTGTGTGTGTCTGCTTTTGTGGCTGTTTCTTTGTGTATTTTTGCTGTTACAAAACGGTGGTTAAACTAATAACCCGCAACAGGAGTGCAGAGGTGAATATCTTCATTGCAAATAATCGTACCCACAGAGTGGATTCCTCTTAAAGCCGGCTGTCGGCGTTAGACCAGGGCAGAGGTAGTTCTGTGGAAAACGTTAAGTCGAATTACTGTTAGAAAAGAACGCACAACTGATGATGTTGTGTTGGGTTGTGTGCATAAAAGTACCACAAAATGCTACAAAGAGGAGAACTCTCAGCTCTGCACAAAGTGGGTGTGAAAGCTGCGTTTTGGTTACAGATAATGGTTGTCGCAGACTTCCTGAATCCAAAAAAGGTGTGTGAGGAGGGGATTTCCAAACGACACCAGCATCCAGCGTGCAGGGTGAACCGCATTACTGAGCGCACGAGTTTATATTCATTTATTTATTCATATATTGAGCTGTTGTTCTGTTTATTTCTCACTCACCATCGATAACTCCACAGTTTTCCCTTCTCCTCAGGTTAAGAGCCTTGGTGTCATCCTAGACAGACACCCGTTCTGCCTTCTTCCATCTACACAACATTAACAGATTGCTTCCTTCTCTTTCCACCCAGTCTACGTCCATTCTTGTCCACAGTCTTGTTACCTCCCGTATTGACTACTGCAATTCTCTTTTGCATGGTCTCCCCCAAAAATCCCCCCTCCTACCAGCACATCACCCCTGTTCTTCAGGAACTTCACTGGCTCCCTGTGAAATTCCGGATAATTTTCAAACTTCTTCTGCTCACCTCCAAGGCCATTCATAACCTCGCTCCTCCTTACCTTTCTGACCTGTTAACCACCACCTGTTCTGCCCGTTCACTTCGTTCTTCTTCTTCTATCCAGCTTGCTGTACCTTCCTTCCGCCTCACCACCATGGGAAGCAGAGCTTTCAGCTGCTCTGCTCCCAGACTGTGGAGCTCTCTACCCCCAGAAATAAGAAACATTGGTTCTCTCCCACAGTTTAAATCCCAACTCAAAACTCATCTGTTCAAATCTGCATATTCACTGTGAATCCACTGTTTGTTAATTTTATCTTGTGCTTTTATTTTATTGTTCTTATTCTTGTTTTACTAAGTGTTTTATCCTATTGTAAAGTGTCCTTGGGTGACTTGAAAGGCGCTCATAAATAAATTTATTATTATTATTATTAAATACCATAATGCATGAATTAATGGAACCCTTGTAAAAACAAAAAAACTACTTTTAATCTTTTTATTAAAATTATTTATTTTATTTTTTTATTTTAACATAAAAAGACCCATTAGGGATACACAACATGCTCCAACACGTTCTCACTCCCAAAGCGTAACATTTTACGCTAGGTGACAAATCGTCAACATATTACGTTTTCGGCTACCCACCACGTTCCTAAATGACGACCTCGGAAAAATGAGGAAATATGAGAACCGTATGGACCCAATCTACACATGTTCGCTCTTTTTCTTCAAATCACTTAGAAACACGCTATTTTTAAAGTCCTGGTTAACCTCAGGAAAACGGTTATGGTTAGGGCGAGGGATAAGGTTAGGTTTAGGGCTGGAAACGTCTATTACCGCGGGAGTGTCATTGCACTGGATTTCGGCCATAACCCGCCGCGTACCATAAGAACGCTGAAGGTCTCCTTTTGCGTTCCTCAGGAACGCCGCGGGACGTGACAAAACGTCGGCATGTTACGCCTCGGGAGTAAGAACAGGCTCAAATACAATATTCAAAGCTAGCATTTGACCAAAATCAAAGTGTTAGTGTGCAGCGCATGATATCTTCCTCTGTAGATAACAGAAAAGAGCTTTTCTGCTCTTTCTGCAGTGTATTCACTCTGCCCACAAAACGCTGCAGCACTTATTTATTTTTTTCTGCTGTGAAATTATGATCCTAAAATGGTTTACATTGTAATTGCGAAGCTTTGTGCTTTCAAATGACGTGTAATTTGATTCAGAATGAGCCAGCAGCAGTGGGATTTCCATTTGGTGTGTTGGGAGGATAATTAGTTACAGATGAGGCAGAAAATACATCTTAAAAATTACCTTATGAACTGATATAGAGCTTTGAGTGGACTTATACATGTGTTAGGAACTACTATCAGGGGTATGTTCCCACAGTCGTGGTGGTGGGTTACCGAGTCAGTTAGCAGTAGTTTGGGTGGAGATGAGGGAGGGGCAGGTTTACAGAGGCTGGCAAAAACAGAGGTTGGTGGTTAGGTCGTATGTTTTCATTATGCTGACAGCCGACACAAACATGGGACGTGACATGTGTCCGTCAACACTGCTGATACTTTGACAGCCCGCTGGTGTGTGCTCTGAAAATACAAGCTGTACGCAGTTCTCGAATAACTCCGAGTGAACATGCATGCAATGTAGATTAGTTTTTGCTTTGTCACACTCACACACACAGTGTCGCTGCCTCTCTCGCGCACACAGACCCAGCATGGTTTTCAGCCCCCTGTCTGAGCCTGTCTTGGCCTCTTTGTCGAAGCCAGCGGGACAAGAGCCCCATTGTCCCGAGGCTTCTCCATATGTTCCCATATTCATCTCAGTGAAGCTTTATGGACAATACCGGCACACAGGATCTGATCAAACTGTCCTCTGAGGCTTAAGCCAGGACAAGAGCTCACCAGAAGCCTCACGTGGCTGCACTGCAGCGAACTGCAAATGGTTGAACAACTGATCACTGAAGCTGGCAACAGTGAAAGTTGGCTATTTGATGATAACGCAGGTTTATGTACTTTTAGATGACCGAGGTCTCTCCACCTTCAGCCATAAGTAATCCTAATCTTGTGTTTTAAATTTTTGACATCTTTAGATGTCTATTTTATTTTGTACTCTTGAGACTTTGGACGATAAAATAAATACAAATTTGGAAATCATATATTTTGATAGTGTTGGGGGTTCCTGCTCAACATCTATGAGTACTTGAGCTTTGAGCTCAGGGGGTTAATGTCATGACTCAGACTCCACCACTCTTGGTGAATTAGTCCATATGAATGAATCTAATAAAGAATAAATTCTGACATAAACATAATTTTTAGCGTACTCGTTATTTTATTTTCAAGATTGGAATGAGTTAAATAAAATCAGTCTGGGAGTTTTTGTATTCTTTCATGCAGCTCTGTTGGGTAGAGGGACGTCTTTTCTTACAGAAGTTCATGCTGTTTAAATTGAATAACCACGTTTACTAAATTAGACTCACAAATGCTTTCTGACCGCAGCGGACCATTGGGCATTTGTGGATGCAGACAAATAACCCCGGTGTACGACAACAAGGGGTCAAGTTACACATCAGGGTTTTTTATGGGTTGCTAAACAAAGGTGTAATTTAAAATCTTCCTTTGCATTCAGAGTCAGTTGTGTGCTAAAAGAACAAAGATTATTCAGACTACCTGTGAGCATCCTGGGGGTTATCAGGTGGTAAATGAGACACTATTGTCAGACTTCTTTGAATCTACTCTTAAACGCTTAGAGCACATCCTCTTTGGAGCAGCAGTGTTCCACATAAAGTTGCTGGGATTTTAACTACCTAAATAAAATAAAAAAAACAATTAATGGTTTTGATATTCATCCTGCCATCCTCCCTCTCACTGCCCTCCATTGTCATGGACGTAGCTCTTTTAGGTCATTTCCATTTCAGGGTGGATCTGAATAGTCATCATGTGACTTGTTTACAAGGATATAGTTGTTGTGTTGTTTGTGGTGGTGGACCCACTGCACCCACTTCTTTAACACAGCTGATTTGACTTGTTTGTTCCTTCCTGGCTCGTATCCCTGTTTTATGTCTTTTCCTTCTCATAGAATAAAAAAAAACAACATTTGTCATTCATTTGTCGTTAACACATCATTAGGTTTCATAGTTAGCGCTAACCGCGGATCATTTTCACAACCTTTTCAAACTGTATGACAGAACTGGTGACTGCAGAGGACCGAGTGTTTTCTACTTTGTGTGGCAAAAGATTTTCCTCCTGTGGCCTTTGGCACAAGTACAAACACTGGTCATGATAGCGTAGATGATTTTGTGCGCTCTGTGTGTGTTTTTGTGTCATAGCGACCAGAGATTGGCAGTAACGCGTTACTTGTAATGGGAAACTCACAGAGAAACTCGCGGATTCTTCCACTGACCGCTGCACACCTGCACCAGGGTAAACCTCCGCCTACCCCACTCCTGCTTTACAGGTGAAAATAGAGCAACAGGACCGCTAGTCTTTGACTTTATTTATTTTCTGCTGTGTTTTACTTGCATCTATTTGAAAGACTGAGTGTAAACACACAAAATATTTTATTTTATGTGCTGGAATGTGCAGAAAATAAGTTTAAATATTAAACTAATTTCTTCCAGTCAGAGAATGTTGCATATCATTAAATTTTTGCTTGATGCATAAAGTTAAAAGATTAAAACTAATAAAACAAGTTTTAAAAAGAGACTTTTCCATTTGATTACATTTTGTATGATGATTATGCAGAAAAAGTAGAATTGGGCTGAAAGATCTATCACTTTATCACCTATTCAGGTTGTAAATCGTGTTTTTAAAAAGTAACTAAGTAATTAATTACTTTTGAAAATAAGTAATCAGTAAAGTAACAGGATTACTTTTTTGGGGAAGTAATCAGTAATTAGTTACTGATTACTTTTTTCAAGTAACTTGACCAACACTGATAGCGATCGAGCTCAAAGTAACACGTAATGCTTTGACAATGATAAGAACAAATTTTGTGAACCTGATAGTGTCAAAAATGTTCATAGATCAGTCTTGAACTCATATTTGCATTTAAAATAAAAGCAGGGTAAAAAAAAGAGCATTAAAGGTGGGTGTGGTCACACCTATGAGTAGTAATTACTACTTTATACACTCATCGACATGTTGATGGGCGTGTCTAATGTGATCCAATATGAACATAAATTCTATTTATCCTTTTATTAACGAAAGTACCATTTTTGGACATGAACTTAAATTGTTACAGTATCAATGGTATTAGATATAAAAAGGTGTACAGGATTTCATTCATTTGTTGTGCATATATGATGGAGGAGATTAGACACCTTTGTCTTTTTTCAGAACATTATTTTCTATGCAAAAATGAGAACTCAAGCATTGAGAACCAAAGGAAAAGTAGCACATACACCTAGCTTCAAGCCTTATGAAGACAAAAATTATCCATGAATGTTTTTGTTTTTTGGCTGAAACTTGAGAACTTGGGAATCGTCTATTTTTGGAGTAATATTTTCTGTAGATTTAATATTTTGGATTAGTGCTCAAAGGTACTCAAGATGTTAAAAAACAACTATTAATTCATTCCTCTTGTCCTTAGCGGGCGACCAGCAGTGGTGGTCTGCCGCGCAACCAGTACGCTGCTGTAGGTGCCGCAGGTTCTCTTGCTTGACCAACGATTATCTTCCACGCTTTTCGATCTAAGGCGATGGTTCTTCCTGCTCGAGGTCAAGTCGAAGGGCCTTCAAATCATCCTGGATTTGTTTCATCCATGTCTTCTTTGGTGCATTTCGATGCACCCTCCAATCGGTGGGGCGGGTCACCCAGAGTAGGCCATGGGGGTAGCGGCTCGGGTCCATTCGACAAATGTGGCCAAACCAATGGAGTCGGCGGGCTGGATTAGGTCGCCGATCGTCGGTTGGCTGCCGCAGCTGGTGGGGATGGTGTCATTCGAATGACGGTCGCCAAGGGAAACGGCGAGAATGCATCTAAAGCAATGCATTTGGAAAACTTGGAGCTTGCTCAGGTCGTGTTTGAGCATTGTCCACGTCTCTGCGCCGTAAAGTAGAATGGGCAGGATCAGGGTTCGGTAAAGGCGGATCTTTGTCGCCAATGAGATGTTGTTCTTCTTCCAGACGCACCAGCGCAGGGAAGCGAATGCTGCCGCCGCCTGCCCAATTCTTTCATTAATTGAAAAAGAAAACATTTTTTATTTAATTGCACATGAACCAACAGATAACAAAGTAGCTGACTGCACTAAAGAGACTGAAACTGTGGAAAAATTAGTATTAATAATATCCTTATCATTCGTTCTGTGGTGGAGCCATTGAGTTCTTTTTGCACCCAGGGAATAAACTCAACACAAACACGACTCTGTCAGCAATAATAAAGCACACAGCAACTCTATCTGCTTTTAAGCTGGTGATTTATGGGACCTTTTCGAAGGTGCCAGGAAATATTTCCAGCCCTGATAGGAGTGAAACAGTTTTAAACGGCCGATTAAAGTGAAAAGTTGTTGAGATTAATGGTGACTACAGTTGAGAAATGAACGTGTCGTTGATGCTGAGAAACAAATGGTGACCCAAGGATGTTGGTGGCTTTTATACAGAGGTGGATAAATCACTATACAGGGACCTGACTCTTGTGAGGTCACACCAACAACTGTGTTAGGACAAGCTGCTAAAGGAGGATATTTCACTTTGTCTTGGCCTTGTTCCATCTACAAAGCAAGTTTCCTCTCTTCCAATTGTGCTTCCAGCCTTTGGAAAATGGCTGTAAAAGGGAGATTGATGGTTGCCTTCCTGTAAACAGCTACTGGGATTTAAAATAATAGTGGTCACTCACCTCTAACCAGTGCGATGAAAGAGACAGTGCACAAGTTTATATTTTAAAAGGACAAAGAGACAAAAACGACAAAGGGATACTGAATGAGTCTTTATTTTCATTTCATTAAATCTACTGATTAAAACTGAAGATTCATCTTTAGATTCAATTCAATTCAAAGTTGGGAATCCCAACCCAGTCTTTGTTTCATTTCAGGTACCTGTGAATCTATGAATGCACATTCTGTTTCATTTCTTGCTCATACCTGCAAAGGTGGACGCTCTAATCTCTGTAAACCAGGACTGTGTTTCCAGCTCTTGTCTGCTTTTAGTCTCTTACTGATCGAATCAAATTCAAACCACCCTTGGTTGCAGGTAAATGAATCTGATGCAGACAAATGAGGTCACATGCTAGTTGAAATAATTGAAATTGTTTCAGTTGTTGAAATAATCAGCTATACGCTATTATTTTGTTAAAATTTTCTCTTTAAAAAAATGTATCTTTATTCTTAAAGTATGAAAATGAAGTCTTGACCCAGTTTTCTGTTGACTTTCCCCAAAAACTGTCTGTAGCCCTAAAAAGGCTAATCTAGCCATTCAATTCTTAGAGTGCGGAGCATCCTGTTAACAAATTCAAAAAGCCTTTTAAAGAAAATCATAGCAGCAAAAGCTATGTATAAATAAACCACAAGATTTCTTGAACAATCTCCTCTGCACAGAGAGACAAAGTAGAGATGTTTGACAATAATATAGTGCCACATTTGGTGAAAACATATCAGCACAAACACTGTTCAAACGTGACAAACTGGACTTGTTTTGCAGAAGCTGGCGTCATCTGGACGTAGCGTTTTCAGTGGGAGAAACGTTTCATCATCATACAGGTGACTTCTTGAGTCTCAGCTGACTGCAGGTTTCCAACCTTATAAACAGGACATTTGCACAATAACTGAAATCAGCCCACTGAATAAACAATGTGCTGTGAGGTCAGTTGGGGAATGGCTGCAATCACAGCATTGTAAGATGGTGACAGATGTACCCTTAGGCCCCCTCCTCGATTCAGAGATGGTCTTTTCCTTTTCACGTAAATGGCCTCCTTGACTCCGCCCTCAAACCAGCGTTCCTCCCTGTCCAGGATGTTACATCCTCATCATTGAAAGAGTGTCCACTGGCCTGTAGGTGTGACTAGACTGCAGAGTCCTGGCCTGATGAGGTAGCTCTTCTGTGTTGTGCCATCCGCTTCGCCAGAGGTTGTTTGGTTTCCCCGATGTATAAGGATTGGGCAACAGACTACATGATCAAGGAACTGATCTCACAGCCCATTGTTCATTCAGTGGACTGGTTTAAGTCTTTGTGTAAATGTACTGTTTTAAGGTTGGATGCCTGCAGTCAGCTGACACTGAAGAGGTCACTTGGATGAATGGCGAATGTTTCTCCCTCTGAAAACGCTACGTCCAGATTAACAGAATCAACCTTTGGTCATTTACTTACCTGGATGATTGAGAATGCATCAAGACATGCGTCCAGTGGCAAGAGCTTGACTGAAAATGGGTCAGGAAACAGGACGAGCACGGTGGTTTAGTGGCCTATTCAAAATGCTGTAGCTGTGCATAAATGAATTCCCACAAACCTCAATGAACTAAACACACAAAAATTCCACAGTGATGTGAGAGTCTGATGATGTCATACAGAAAATGATTAATTCATCTTACAGCTGCTGAGGGCTGCAGGACTTTTTGTGTTTTAGAAGGAAGTAAAACCAGGTCATCGTTCAGTTCAATTGTGACTGATGTAAACAACTTCAAGAACTCAGTTTGATAGGTTCTTTAATCGAGTACAGTTCACAGTTTCTCCTCTTGAAGGCTCTTCATGTTCTCTTTCTGCAGGCTGTCATTGTCATCAGGTCCACAGCCACAGCCGTTTTCCCTCCTTCTGATCCTCCACTGGACCACATGGCTCCTTAAATCCTTTGAATTGACTAACTGCACTTGATCCCCACTATGCGTGCACACACACATACACACACACACACAGCCAATGCATCACAGCACCGCTTTCATCTCACTCTGCTTTTCTCCCCCAACAAGGAATCCCCGACTTCCCCTCTTCAGTCTTGAGGAGGGAAGCAGCAGCTGGTCCTGCTTCCTGGAAGAATGTCATGTCCAAAGAAAGAAAGAGTGAGTGGGGGAGGGGGGGGGAGGGGGGGTTAAGAGCATCCACTGGATTATACTGTGACAAAAGAGTGGACCCCCTGCTGTTGTAATTTTCCCGCCAGTCAGTTTCCTGTTTCCTGGAATCTGGCAACATCTCCCTCTTTCTTTCTCTCTCTCTCTCTCTCACTCACTCACTCACTCACACACACACACACACACACACACACACACACACACACACACACAGATGAACCATTTGGTGCCAGCTGCCCACTATGATGCAACAACAGAGTGACCAGCAAGCCCTCGGGGCATCTGGGTAATAAAGACTTCTTTTCATTGAATCCCTGGGAACATAATCCATACATTATTTTATCGCATTGCTTTGAAATCGCTTTAAAAAACATGCGGACAGGGAATCTGCAGAATCCTATTTATCCTGTGACAATAATAAAAAGATTATTGTCGACACTGATGCTGACTCTCAGTGTTCAGCACACGGTTTAAAGGTTGTCAGCATTTTGGACAAAGACCTGTTCAAAACACACTTAAATCTCTCCTGCTCTGAATTATTTGCAATTTATTTAGCAAAGCTATTATTTTAAAAAGTCATCTTATAAAACTTTAAATACAAACATTCAGAATTTATACATGGTCTCTAAAACATTCAGTAATCTTTTATGTTTGAGATGCACTGATAAGATTCATTATCTTTCTGCTGTGGTCTACATAATGCCTTTTTACTTTAAGTTTAGTTCTGTGTGGATGATGCAATGTATTTTTAAAGTAATTAAAAGTGCTCCATCAGCTGCATCATAACAATACCAAAAATAAAAGGCACAAACGGGCACTAGACAGCAGTGTTGGTCAAGTTACTTGAAAAAAGTAATCAGTAACTAATTACTGATTACTTCCCCAAAAAAGTAATCCCATTACTTTACTGATTACTTATTTTCAAAAGTAATTAATTACTTAGTTACTTAGTTACTTTTTAAAAACACGATTTACAACCTGAATAGGTGATAAAGTGATAGATCTTTCAGCCCAATCCTACTTTTTCTACATAATCATCATACAAAATGTAATCAAATGGAAAAGTCTCTTTTTAAAACTTGTTTTATTCGTTTTAATCTTTTAATTTTATGCATCAAGCAAACATTTAATTATCTGCAACATTCTCTGACTGGAAGAAATTAGTTTAATATTTAAACCTATTTTCTGCACATTCCAGCACATAAAATAAAATAATTTTTTTGTGTTTACACTCAGTCTTTCAAATAGATGCAAGTAAAACACAGCAGAAAATAAATAAAGTCAAAGACTAGCGGTCCTGTTGCTCTATTTTCACCTGTAAAGCAGGAGTGGGGTAGGCGGAGGGTTACCCTGGTGCAGGTGTGCAGCGGTCAGTGGAAGAATCCGCGAGTTTCTCTGTGAGTTTCCCATTACGTCGTAGCTACTCGGTGCTTGTTTGGAAGTTTAGGAGTTTTTTCGCTGTAAAAAGAAGTTTTCTTCCCACGCACAACGGACACTAATGTTTTTGTCACTTTTTATGGAATCAAACTCAAAGTAAGGTCAGTACTTCCACGCTTTAAACGCTGCACACTCATACTCTCTCTGCACTCGATATATGATCCATTGTTGATCTGCACACAGCTGTTGTCACGAACGTCGCACTCGCTTACGTCACTGTCATGAGACATTCTCGCAAAAAAATCACGGTTTTAGTAACGCAGTAACGCAGCGTTCCTACGGGAAAGTAACGATAATCTAATTACCGTTTTTGCAATAGTAATCCCTTACTTTACTTGTTACTTGAAAAAAGTAATTGGATTACAGTAACGTGTAACGTGTTACTGCCCATCTCTGCTTGCCAGTAATATTATCCCCAGGGTAACCTGATAAAAAGTACAGAGCCTAATGTAACTCCAGGATAAAACTGATGAAGTCTGAGGCTTTCAAGGTGGTTCTTGAAAGTATGTACTGTAAGATTGGCGCACTGCTTATCTAAGCTGTACAGGATATCCACGCTAATGATGTTAACAAGTTAGAGCAGCAACACAAAAAACAGGTAAAAGAGAACATGGCCAGTGTGATGTCACCCGCGGGTTTTGAACTCTGCATTTTGAAGCTTGAACATAAGTTTGTTTTTTTTGTTGTTGTTGTTGTTGTTTTTGGGGTTTTTTTACCAGTGTTAGCTTTTTGGATGAGATGACCATATTTGGATGAGCGGGTGGAGTCTGATGTTATTAGCTAATGTGCTTACTCTTATTTAGGTACAATGCACAGACACACAACTAGTTCCATGTAACAGGCTAATAAAACATTAACATTTCCCCACAAACTTCTTGGCCAATCTGTGCCAAATAGGAACTTTTTATTTCTCAGATAATTTCATTCAAAACGCTTCAAAAGGCACAAACAACACAAACATAGTTGTCTTCGTTAGAGCCAGCCTCAAGTGGCTGTTAGAGGAACTGCAAGTCCGTGACACTTCTTGGTTTCATTCTTCTGCCTCAGAGGCCGCTTGGTCCTGCCTGAGCGGCTCAAACGTGACCGCAGTGTGCTTCATCTAGATTAGCAGTGTTGCCTGTTTTTGATTGTAAAGTAAAGCATTAAAAAACAGGTTGGTCTTGACATTGTTATTGCACCAGAAGCGTTATATGACTGTGGCATTTTTATATCAATTTATAGCAATATTTGTGTAAAAACGGGGATTTTAACCTCAATAAGACTTTTACCTGGATCAATATCAAATAAATATGATGCACACAGCAGAGTTCACCAGTAATGAGAGAAGCAGGAAAGAAAGCTACAACAACACACCATGCTTTGGTTGTGACTTCAGCTCCCTTCTTTGCAGCTGGCTGAAGGTTCAGCTAGAACTGTCTCAGCCAGTGAGTTCAGGCAGCTGCAAGCCTAACCAGTAGGGATGGGTATCGTTTAGGTTTTATCCGATACCAGTACCAAACCGGTACTTTTGAAACGGTGCCGGTGCTTAAACGGTGCTCGAACCGGTGCTTAAAGAATGGAGAACACAAAATTGGTCCAAAAACCTCTCATGTTCAGCTGTTTTTTTGTAAAAAGGTAACAATGTTAGCCTTTTCTGCAGCTATGGGGCATATATGGTATCACTCTTGGCTGGAAGCAGCTTAAACAATGGAAAAAACACAAACTTTGTCTAAAAACCTCTCATGTTCAGCTGTTTTCCACTTTTTCTTTGGTCATTCATGGTGTTACCTCCTTTGACAGCATCACAGTATCAGCTTAAAGCACTTGTTGCAGCTGCTGAGTTTGTATCTTTTGCTGTGAAGTACAGCCAGACTTTTGACCACTTCGCCTTGGGCATTTTTAATCTGTAGCTCAGCTCTGTACCTGGACCCGCCTACTATCCTCGGAAACGTAAAATGATTGGCTAGAATCTAAAGTGTATCACAGCTCAGGGGAAAAAAGCACCGAAATGTGCGCTGCTTTTCGGTCTGGTTACTACCGTTTGTAGTTATGTTGCTAACTAGCATGACAGCTAGCAGATATACATGGGATGACATACATGTTAGTTTATCTGATTTCGGCTCTCATAGTGGGACGGGCAGTAGGCGGGGCCAGATACTGTATCTGCCCTCTAAAGTGCCAATGTCTCTGATATTTTGGTGTTAATTCTGTCGCACAGGAGGAAGTGGTGACATGTCATCCCTTGTGCTATTGTGTAAACTGTGGTCATACAAATGGTAGCTCCTTGAAGCTCTGACAAATGTCTCTTTAAAGGACAAAACAACCCAGACTGAAAGGTGCTGCAGCTTAAAGTACATTTACAAACGCATGAACATCAGGATGATGTGCAGACACTCAAATGTTCAACACAAATGTCTTTCAGGACAAATGCCTGCGTCCATGACACACACACACACACACACACACACACACACACACACACACACACACACACAAACCTCCAATGCCAAACTGTCAACTGCCACAACTGGTGGCTGGCAGCTAAGGAAGGCGTGTGAGACAGACTGGACCTTGTTTGCTCCAGACAGCCCCAGTCTTCTGTTGCAGTGTGAAGAAACACACACGCACACGCGCGCACGCGCGCGCGCACACACACACACACACGCGCACACACACACACACACACAGAGAGTGTTGGTTTGAGTCTAAGAGGTGTTGTTATTTGCTAAATGAGACCAGTCTCCTCAGCAGCTGCTGCAATGTTATTTTAACAGGGGATGTGTGTGCATGTTTGTTTGTGTGTGTCTAAGTGTGTGCATGCACCTCCTGCCTTTAATTCTTGTGGCTGAAGCTCTTTTATTCCTACATTTCAGTCGGGATCAGTAGGATCTTTAATCACCTTTAAGCACAAACACCACTGCACCTGTAAACTCATCACATCCGTTTGTCACATCTATCAGAAACCAAATCAAGTTGTTTGTCTTAAACATAAAGAGAACATTTCAAAAACATTCACTTTGACTTACACGTTGTGCAGTTTGTTCTCTGCTCTGGTTTGAGTTACAATAAAGCATCTCGTGAATGCGATGCTGAGACAATCTGGGAAGCCCCCGTCATGGGGCTTTCCCCGAAGCAGGAGAAAGGACACTTAATTTGATCAGATAAAATGAGATTTACATGTTAAACACAATACAGCCTATTTTATATATCTGTAACTAGTTAGAAACATGTACATTATAGCCAATACTTCACCCAGAAGCAACAACTCCTGTGGATGGACGGCAGATAAACCCCACAACAGGGTCTTTGAGAAGTTCCTGGAACCAAATAGAGGAACAGTTCTGGTCATCACACAAGACATTTGAACAACAACAACAACAACAATCGAAATAACAATAATCAGAAAATAAAATCTGAAACATGAAGCTGCACATTGAAACTTTAGGTTGAGCTTTAAGCTTTATTTCTCACGCAGACCTGCTTTGGTGTCACAGGAATGTTGGCTGTGATAATGTGAGGTCAGAGAGGTTAAAAGTCCTGCCTTTTATATTTCTGGACATAGCTTCATTGTCCACTCACTCTTCCATTCAGCTGCTGCAATGCTATTCAGATGTAAACAATGTATGGTGCGCCTATTAAGAATTACTGAACCCAAACTAAAAAATCCTACTCGCCTTCACTTCTCGTGGTGTCAACACTTTAAACTGGACAGAAATTCTGAATCACTCTTATTATTCACTGATGATGTAGAACTCAAACATAGTTTAATAGCTCAGCTGTAAATAACATGCATTTAACTTGAATGTCCCTCAATCATTAGCTGATTTCCATACAACTGTGAATATGGGACAGCATGGAAACATGTCATTGGTTGATTGTCGCGATGTTGCAAAAACACAACGACAAATGCATTCCACAAGACAAAGTAACTAGATTAAGAGGAAAGTAGAAACAGTCAGTGTTGGGAAGGTTACTTTTAAAATGTATTCCATTACAGATTACAGATTACATGCCCCAAAATGTATTCTGTAACGTATTCCGTTACGTTACTCAATGAGAGTAACATATTCTGAATACTTTGGATTACTTAATATATTATCATGCTGTTTACAACTACATGAATGTACTACTGCTGTGATTTATTACTGTTACTGAAGGTCCGCGGCTCCGAACCGTAGTAAAGGGACCTCTGGCTAATACGGTGGGTTATTATTATATTTACATGCTTCCAGCTCCCGTTTCTGCTCGATGACAGCTCGTACTTTTCCTTTTTCTCCCTCCCTCGCTCACAGACACATAACGTGTATGGCAGTCCATTCTCCCTGCAGCACGGACTACACTGCCTATGATGCTACATTCTTTAGAGCTATACCTGTAGCATTCTGCCTGTTAGCTTAGCACAACAACAACAACAGGCGCTCTCTCACCCAGGAAACACGCAGAGAGAGAGAGCGTCACCCTGTAACCATGGCAACCGTAACACTGCCGCCTGGAACAACAGAACGTAGCTGTCAAACAAAACCCAAACAGTCCTGACCCGCCACAATATGAAACAGGGAAGTACCGCCGTGTAATCCATTTATTTCAACAAAGTAACTGTATTCTAAATACCACCTTTTTAAACGGTAACTGTAACGGAATACAGTTACTCATATTTTGTATTTTAAATACGTAACGGCGGTACATGTATTCCGTTACTCCCCAACACTGGAAACTGTATATTAACATATATAAACAGTCGTCATATAGCTACTTTTGTTTATAATGTGCTATACTGAATCTTGCGGCTGTTATTTGTGATGTACATTTAAATAGCATTATGCCAGCTACTAAGCATTTAAATGATCCAAGTATAAACTACAGCAGGGTGGCCACAAATAGAAACGAATACTAATGAGTGTCTTCAGTCCCATAGTTGTGGTCCTTGTTGTAACATATGATGACCTCAGGCCTAAAGCAATGAAATCAGAATCTTTTTCAGCTTTATTTTTATTAAAGTTTTCTCCCAAGTCAAGTCAAGTGGCTTTATTGTCATTCCAGCTATGTGCAGTGGCACAGTACACAGTGAAACGAGACAACGTTCCTCCAAGACCATGGTGCTACATATGACAAACAAACACAGGACTACAGAAAGTGCAAGTGAATGGTAAATGTCCTGTATTTGTGTAGCGCTTTACTAGTCCCTAAGGACCCCAAAGTGCTTTACACACACACACACACACTGGTGATGGCAAGTTACATCGTAGCCACAGCCACCCTGGGGCGCACTGACAGAGGCGAGGCTGCCGGACACTCTGACCACCACCAGTAGGCAACAGGTGAAGTGTCTTGCCCAAGGACACAACAACCGAGACTGTCCAAGCCGGGGCTCGAACCGGCAACCTTCCGATTAGAAGGCGAACGCCCAACTCTTGAGCCACGATCGCCCCATAGTGTCAAAAACTGCAAAAAAACCCCAAAACAAAACAAAGACAGTTCAACGCCAGGCAGAACGTAACGATACAGACACAACAGTGCAATAGAAAAGTGCAAAAACCTGAGCGTCGTGCAAAAAGTAGTGCATTTTCAGTCCAGTCACTGAGTGTTCAGGAGTCTGACGGCCTGGGGGAAGAAACTGTTTCACAGTCTGGCAGTGAGGGTCCGGGTGCTCTCGGTACCTCTTGCTAGAAGGCAGCAGGGTGAAAAGTGTGTGTGGGGGGTGTGTGGGGTCCTCCACCACACTGGTGGCTTGGCAATCAGGAAATAAAGAAAATAACCATTCTAACTGACCCCCATCGAAAACACATTTTACTAAAAGTTTGGTTTTAAAAAGTCTTTAGGGTTAAGGTTTCTACGTTAGGGTTAGAGGAATGGATAGGATGAACTTCTGGATTTAGAACTAAGGCGTACCTCTGACCCTGTAGGTGCCCCGTGGCATCTCACAGCAGTCTGTGATACAGGCACACGCTTTATTTTATTGGTTGCTGGTGCTGGGCGTAAATGACTTTTCATGAGTTTGCTTTTATATGTAAAGATTGAAAGTTTTCATTTGAAGCTTGGAGGGGTTTTGTAGAGAAACCAAATACATTGAGTCTTATCATGGGGATGTTCATGTTTAGGTGTAACATGTTTAATGAAGTTCAAGTGAAGCTGAGAATGATGTGCTTGTTGTGAAAGACACTGAACATATTCTGCCTTTGAATTTTAGAACATCAGCAGTTTCATCAGCCTGAGAAATGAGTGTATTTATGGATGCAGCCATCCAGCCATATCTAACGGAGTCATTACCATAACAAATATTAATTCCCATTGGAATTCATGTCCTCTTTTCTTTTAGTACAAGCCAATAGAGTTGCTGCATCAGTCCACTGAACCGTACTGTTTTTCACTGCTATTGTTCCTGGTTTGTTTTCCGCACCGGGCCTCCAGCGACCCCATTAATCCACCAAAACATGTTGCTGGAAAAATGTCTCCGCAGTGCGGGCGACTCAGTCACGATCTCAGGTGCTGATGAAAATAATGTTACAGCATTTTCACTGGTTGGAAAACTGTCAATAAAAGCTGTATCGGCATATTAGCATTGTTCCCAGTTTGCCATATGAATTACTGATAGTTGTTTGGATGATAAAACTTTTTTGTTTCTTTTGCAGCTGGATTCAGTATGTATCTGTTAGTTGAAATAAGCAGAACACATTTTGTCTGCCTACAAATTTGCCAAAGCGATGCTGTTTTAAATGTGTGATGCATGGAATCCGATGAGTTGGAAGCTGATCTGTTTTCAGCCTTTTTTCATTCCTGCACACAAACACACCTCTTTTCTCTGGTCTTGCACAGACTCTCACAACACAGCTCTCAAGCAACAGTGACCTTGAGTGTGCACAAGCATGCTCGCATCTGCACGTGTCTCCTGTCAGCAGGACTGCAGACCAAACACGCCGTGACATAATTACTACAGGAAGAGAAGCGGGGTCAACAGAGGTGTGTGTGTCCAGGGGTGGTCTGCTACACATACGACCCTTGATGACAGACATGAAAACAAACACGCTTGCACACACACACAGACTCATGCCACCTTGTACACTGTGTCTTTATGCTGTGTGTGAATGTGTTTCAATGTGTTTGTCTTTGACATGAACCAGTGGAGTTTAGCTGTGTGTGTGTGTGTGTGTGTGCGTGTGTGTGCGTGTAGCCCTTTAGCCTTGATAAGCGAGCTGCTTTGACTTCATCCCTTGCTTCACGTTGATCATCGGAGCAGTTTACGAGACACAACAGGCGTTGCAAGGCTTACTCTGTGTGTGTGTGTGTGTGTGTGTGTGTGTGTGTGGTTTGCTGTGTGGTAATGTTTGAGCGATGAGGGGTTAACGAACACAGCTGCCGTCAGTTAGAGTGTACAGCCGGAACTCTGGATGTGGTTTACTGTTGACTGTATCTGTGCGCGTGTTCCTGCATGTGAACATGCGACACAATGTAACAATCTTACATGTCAGCGCTGTTTTTAAGGAGTTATGAAACTTCAGGTTTACTGTAATAATAGCATTTGGGACATGTTACATATATGTTTCCTCTCTGGACAGAGCACAATATAGAAAGAGTGATTACGTCCTTTACATGCTCGGCTGTAGGAACGCACACGGCGTCGCTTCAGTCCAGCCTTTGCTGATACGGCCACACATCTGCTCTCCTCCATGTGTTCCATCAGACCTGATGTCAGGCAAACTTCTGCAGATGAAGGAGAGAGACTGATTAGCCCACACAGAGCATCCGTGTTAATTACACTCATCTCTGCGGCCCTGTTTCCTCAGACTACCTCTCCCTTCTTCAGCTGAGCTCTAACCAAGGCCTGCACCACGCGTTTCATCTATGAAAACTGCAGGTCTGGGACTTTTATATGTCAATTAACCTATCTGCAGAGCCAGTTCTACCTTGAGAAGTAGTGCCGGCGTTGGTTGCACACGCAAAAGAAATTACAAAGGCAAGAAAATAATAATGGACATATCTTATTTTTTCTTTTTATTCTTTGATTGAGAGCAGATACGGGGTTAGAGCGGGCCAGTGTGACTGAACCCACAAAGAAGAGGGAAACGGAAATCTTCCTCGGATACAACCCCAAAGCAAATACGCAAATCCTCCTTTGTCCTTTGATGTCCCGTTTGTGTGACTTTTATTGCTGTTTTGCAGTCACTTGATGCTAAAGAGGAGATAAGTGTTGTTTTCCTTTGCTCGCTGAGATCATGCAGGGCCATGTTCTGATGCTAAACAGCAGACATCTGCTCACCTACAGGTGAGGTTATTCTGCTCTTATTTAGCTCAGTGCTTTTATCAGTAAGCTCACGCTTTTCAAGCAGCATGTCAGTTCATCCTCTGTCTGAAACAAGCCAGCTCACCAACACATGGGGGGAACTTCTGTGTTTGCAGCCTGAGATGACCATATTAGGAATATCCTCTCCATGACATCATCAAAGGTTAGAGAACACCACATGAAACTGAGTGTTTACAGCAATCTGACGCCTGCTATTTTGTACATTTACACATATGCTGTCCTCAGTATTTGAATCTTTGACCACATTAATATGAGAATCTGTGGTTGTAAAAAGACGTTTTTTATTCTCAGACACAAATAAACAAACAACAATCTAAACAAACACTCACACTTTTAAGCTGAGCAGGTGCGTGTAGCTGCTGTAGGTACGGTCTAACCCTTTAATTAAGTCACACTTCATCTTTTCAGCTTTATATTGTTGATCAGCGTGTTTGTTCTTTCTCACAGTAGCAGAAGCTTAACAGAGGGATCTTTGAGTGTCGTATTGCTTCCTGTGTGTGTTTGAAAGCAAGGCAGGGATAGGAGCTGACAGAAAGGAACTGCCTGTTATGGAAAACACACACACACACACACGTTTCTCACATACCTCTAGTCTGTGTGGACAGCTGGTGGGTTGGCGGGAAAACTGAGGAGCAGCTGTCACTGATGAGAAAGAAAGAGAGAGAAGTGGGAGCGGTGGAGTGGGAGGGAGGTGACTACATACACCTAGAGATGGAGAAAGACGAGAAGAACAGGAAACACATCTGTATCTAGATTTCTAGACAGAGAGGAAACACAAGGAAGATAAAGAGGAAAGATTGAAATGAAAGAAAAGCCCCACAAAGACATGTCTAATCAAACGACCTTTAATTTCATGAATATTAAAATCATGAACTGAAACCCTGCGAACTCACGCGCTCCTTCTGTCGGATTTAACTGTTAAACTGGAGCTGATTTTAATTTGAGAAAACTCTAACGTGGCCATTGTTTCTGAAAGTTCATGCTTAATTACATGAATGCAAGTTCTTTGCTTAATATGTTGGGATACCTGTTTCTATATTATTGACTGCATAATGAAATGATGTAACATAACTTCACAGACTGATTATAATTAGTCTTAATCCGCTTTGATCTCTCTAATACGGGGCTCTTTACACTCATGTCTGCATTTTTATTTTGTTAAATACGAACACAGTCACAGCAGAGGCGCTGCCAAGTGTGTGGCCAGAAAGACAGGACCAGTGTGTTTATTTGGTAGTTCAGTGAAAGGCTTCTGTTAAGAGTGGGAGAAAAAAAACTTTCATGTTTGTAGTTTTATTTTGTTATACAATATTTGAAATAAAACAAACAAACAAAACACTACATTTTTGGAAATATTTGTGGGCGTTTTCTTGTTTGTTTGGTTATTTTTGTACTGTTTGAACACTAAAGTAACCGTCACATGAGATGACAGTGCCAGCAGTGGCCCACAGCTCATTTCAGTTTCACACCCCTGCTGTAACATCTTCACCTCCTGTGTCTTGACTTCTTTAGTTTGCAGTGGTTAAAATGGTTTTTGCCTTGAAATCAGTTTTATTTACAGTTTCAGTTGCAAAGTGAAGAAGCAAAATTCAATTTAAAGTAGTGAATATTATGGAGCACAAAAGGAGTGTTTTAAAGACTTTATGAGATGACAGTCAGTGTTGGGGAGTAACAGAATACATGTACCGCCGTTACGTATTTAAAATACAAAATATGAGTAACTGTATTCCGTTACAGTTACCGTTTAAAAAGGTGGTATTTAGAATACAGTTACTTTGTTGAAATAAATGGATTACACGGCGGTACTTCCCTGTTTCATATTGTGGCGGGTCAGGACTGTTTGGGTTTTGTTTGACAGCTACGTTCTGTTGTTCCAGGCAGCGTTACGGTTGCCATGGTTACAGGGTGACGCTCTCTCTCTGCGTGTTTCCTGGGTGAGAGAGGCCTTTTTGTTGTTGTTGTGCTAAGCTAACAGGCAGAATGCTACAGGTATAGCTCTAAAGAATGTAGCATCATGGGCAGTGTAGTCCGTGCTGCAGGGAGAATGGACTGCCATACACGTTATGTGTCTGTGAGCGAGGGAGGGAGAAAAAGGAAAAGTACGAGCTGTCATCGAGCAGAAACGGGAGCTGGAAGCATGTAAATATAATAATAACCACTGCAGCCAAGAAGAGAGCCTGACGAGCCCAGTTGTAAGTAAGCTATTAAGACTCGACTGTACACCGTGTTCGTGTTTTCCTCTGAAACAATAAGTTCTGTTGGAGCAGCCTTTCAACGCCTCTCTCTGTCTCTGCTAGCAAAGTTGACCCAGACAACAAAGTAAAGCTAGTTTTCAGCTACGAGCCGACACAGAACCCACCGTATTAGCCAGAGGTCCCTTTACTACGGTTCGGAGCCGCGGACCTTCAGTAACAGTAATAAATCACAGCAATAGTACATTCATGTAGTTGTAAACAGCATGATAATATATTAAGTAATCCAAAGTATTCAGAATACATTACTCTCATTGAGTAATGTAACGGAATACGTTACAGAATACATTTTGGGGCATGTATTCTGTAATCTGTAATGGAATACATTTTAAAAGTAACCTTCCCAACACTGATGACAGTAATAACTGAACATTTAAAATTTGATCAGTTCCGAGTTGTTTCTTTTAGCAGTTTATCAGATCAGTGCAAATGTATATGGACAACACTGTATAGACAGCCCCCGTCACGCTCTGTTGCCATAATGAGGCTTTGGTTCACTCTTCAGTTTCGAGTGAGGTTAATTATATTGCCTAATTGGCCTCAGGGCTAAAACACACACACACACTCACACACACACACACACACACACATGCAGGAGTAAGGGATTGTGGTAAAATAAGGGTGAATAGTAAAAAGCAGCTATTTATCCCCGCTCCCTCGGGTCTCCTGGGACGCATGCTGATGGGAACAATGATCGGTTTAACTCCATCCACTGACCTGCACACATCATACACACAGCCTCACACACTCTTCATGTGTGGCTCTTCTGGCTTAAGACACATACACCCACACGCACTCATTTTGGGAGTTTTTTCCACGTCAATCTGCACGTTGACCACGTCACTTGTTCCAGACAGCTATCGGTACTCTTTCTGTTCAAGTTTGTAACTCAACAGCTGAGAAAATGAACATACAAAGCAAAGCATAAAAAACACTCCTGGTGGGTTTTCCCTCTTATAAGAAGTCATTCGTAATTCTTACGCAGATTTCAGAAATAGCACAAAGTAACAGTGGCAGGTTAACTGCTAACATGTTCTCATCACAGAGTTTAAATAGTGCACTTCTGTCAGAAGCTGCTGCTGTCACAGAAACTTTGAAAAAGGTGTCCTTGGCGTCACTGCCGCGAGTCGATATTAAGCCCTGGTTGTGTTCGATACTGCGGTCACTGCTTGCACAAACTATAATGCAAACTCAGCATAAAGATTTAGACTCAAGCTTGAGGTAAGTTTGACTCGCTTTTGTAGTTTCCTGATTGATGGAAGAATTGCAAGGCCATTAAATTATCATGAACCTTCTTGTTTTACCAAACAGCAGCATTTAACACCCCGAGAATAAGAATCCAGCCATGTTGGCTTTTAACATGTCACAGGTCAAAGCACAGTCTGGGATTTTAATAAGTAAACCTTTGTGCCAGTCTCCTCATTTCCTGGTTTGGTGATGTTTTGGCTTTGACTCCAGCAATGAGATGTGACAACATTCTTGTTGTCACATCTTCTGTAGAGTTGTAACTTAAGCTCTGCCAGACATAATATTTCAGGATGAATTTTAGTTTTGTTAAGTTTTGTTAAGTTTTACATTAGCACTGATTTTGAGTGCAGGACAGAGATCCCAGACTAGCTTTCATAGACTAAAAACATGAGTAAACACAGTTTGTTTTGCACCCCCACCCAAAGTTTCGCCTCTCCTCTCCATCACTTTGTTTTCAAAGATTTCCCTTTCTTCTTCTTACTTGTCTCACGTTCCCACCCTTCCCCTTGCTTTCTAACCCTCCTTCTTTGTTATTTTCTTTCTCTCTTTATTTCTTCTTTTTCTCTTGGACCCTTCCCCCAGTTTTCCCACCTCGGTGCTCCATCGGGAGCACCACAAAGCCTGGTGCTGCCGTAGCAACCACCGCGCCACCGCCTCTGCCCCGGCAACAGGCCGTCGTCAGGGCTGCTGACCCTTGACCCCATCACAGCTGCTTACCCATCGCATATCCCTGGCTCTCTGCTCGCTCCCGTGACCAGGGGGTCACACACTATATCACTTTCACCAAAAAAACAGGACAAGACAAGAGAGGAGAGGAAAGGAGAGACGAGGAGATGAAGCAAGGACACAAGGAGAGAGGAGGTAAGGTGACCAGAGGAAAAACACTCATGTCAGTTACAAATCTGTAAAGTTTCATGACTGCTGTCTTGCAGCGTTGTGATGCTATCATGTTGATATATCTGTCCACATACAGACAGGCAGACACAGACACATCTTCGAAAGTACTCTGAACCTCTTTAGATGCTCCTGCTACAGCAAACAACAGCAGGCCCCCGTTTGCCATTAAGACATTCACCAAAGAACAAAAGCACAAGGTGAAACCAAATGTATCTATTCTGTTGAAGGTTGTAACAAAAAACAAAGATTAGAGAAGACAGAGTGAAGAGAAGACATAAGGCACAGCGGAAGGAAATGAAAAGAGGAGGGGACATATGAGGAATGAAAAGGAAAGAGAAACAAGAAATCCAAGGATAAGGAAGGAAATGAAAAACAGTGAAGTGCTACTAAAGTTATATTATTGTTATTATAAAGAGGACAGTAAGAAAAGAATAGGCATGATGAAAGGAAAGCGAGATTAGAGATAGTTAGGGAAAGAAAAGGATAAAAACTGACGATGAGCAGAAATAAAAGTGGAGAAGAAGCCAACAGGAGAGGGGCGATGAAATGAGAACATGAGAAAAAGGAAAGCAGGAGCTGAAAGACTAAGATGTTTACTCGGGTTAAAGACATAACATTTATGGATCTATCGAGAATTATGTGAAAGTTCAATTTATAAAACATCATAGAAAACAGTTTAATCTTCTAAACTTTCACCTCTTTTTGAATTTTAACTCTACTGGTTCTACAAAGTGCTTACATCTCTCATTCATATTCATGAGCATGGCACACACATGGTGACATATTAGGCATTCACCTTTATGGTACTGAGGTGTGTCTGTCAGTATTTGTCTGTGCAGAGAGTAATGAACCCACGGTGGTGTGTAGTCCTCCAAAAAACCCAGTGCAGCATGGATGATGCTGTGCGTAGGCTAGATGTTGATTGGTTAAAAAGTGGGCTGGAACAGGAAAAAGGGACGACAGGAAAAATTCCCCCAACTGGAAGAAATATGAGAGAGCTGCCCTGCACAGGTTCAGCCGGGCACATGTAATAACATCATGTGTTTCCAGGAGTGAGCATGTGTCTGAAGCAGACTCCATTCCCCTGTGTGCCACACGAGGAAAGAAAACTGGTTACACTTCACACATTTTAGGCCTTTTTTCCTTTTTGGCAAAAGAAAATTAAAAAATAATCCAAATCACTCGTATCGACCACCCTCTGCCATCACATACATGTCACAAAGGACATGTTTAGACTCTCTCTTGAGATGACTCCTGACAGTCAGGAGTTTGGAGTATCATGTGAGTCATGGCCACCCCATATATATTTAATATTTAAGCTAAGAAGCATTGTGTTTGTTCTCTGATAACAAATCTGTTTGAACTGTTGTCTTGGACAGTATAAAGATGTTGTGGTTAGCACTGTTGCCTCACAGGAAAAAGGTCTGTTGCCTTTCTGTGTGGAGTCTGCATGTTCTCACCAAGTCTGTGTGGTTTCTCTCCGGGTACTCTGGCTTCCTCCCACAGTCCAAGACATGCATGGGATGAGGTTAATTGGTAATTCTGTTCAGAGTGTACCCTCCCTCTTGCCCTCTGACAGCTGGGATAGGCACAGGCACCCCCACAACTCTGAATTGGATAAGTGGAAGAAGATGGATGGATGGACTACATTAGCAAAGACTCCTTAACAGAAAGGAACCCTGTAAAGCATCTCTGTGCCTCTGAGGACAGCTGCCATGTTGCTTTTGGCTGCTTTTGGTTGGTTTCAGTAGAACTTCTTGTTTGTTTGAGAAGCTCAGAGCTGCAGCTGGTACAGGAGTCACTGTCACTTTGATTCAAAATGAGTGCAGAGCAGAGGCACAGTTTCACGCAGCTCACCACAGCAACACAGCACAGTGGAAACAGCAAAGAAACCAGCTGAACGTTGAGGCTTAAAAGTGGGTAAAAATTAATTTGCTACAGGACTGTGTAGATGTATTTATGTCTGTGTGTGTTTACATGTTTAGACATCTTTGTGAGGACAGAAAATTGGAATGCTACTATACTTGTGGGCAGTGTTGGTCAAGTTACTTGAAAAAAGTAATCAGTTACTAATTACTGATTACTTCCCTAAAAAAGTAATCCTGTTACTTTACTGATTACTTATTTTCAAAAGTAATTCATTACTTAGTTACTTAGTTACTTTTTAAAAACACGATTTGCAACCTGAATAGGTGATAAAGTGATAGATCTTTCAGCCCAATTCTACTTTTTCTACATCATCATACAAAATGTAATCAAATGGAAAAGTCTCTTTTTAAAACTTGTTTTATTAGTTTTAATCTTTTAACTTTATGCATCAAGCAAAAATTAAATTATCTGCAACATTCTCTGACTGGAAGAAATTAGTTTAATATTTAAACCTATTTTCTGCACATTCCAGCACATAAAATATTTTTTTGTGTGTGTTTACACTCAGTCTTTCAAATAGATGCAAGTAAAACACAGCAGAAAATAAATAAAGTCACAGACTAGCAGTCCTGTTGCTCTATTTTCACCTGTAAAGCAGGAGTGGGGTAGGCGGAGGTTTACCCTGGTGCAGGTGTGCAGCGGTCAGTGGAAGAATCCGCGAGTTTCTCTGTGAGTTTCCCATTACGTCGTAGCTACTCGGTGCTTGTTTGGAAGTTTAGGGTTTTTTTGCTGTAAAAAGAAGTTTTCTTCCCACGCACAACGGACACTAATGTTTTTGTCACTTTTTATGGAATCAAACTCAAAGTAAGGTCAGTACTTCCACGCTTTAAACGCTGCACGCTCATACTCTCTCCGCACTCGATATATGATCCATTGTTGATCTGCACACAGCTGTTGTCACGAACGTCGCACTCGCTTACGTCACTGTCATGAGACATTCTCGCAAAAAAATCACGGTTTTAGTAACGCAGTAACACAGCGTTCCTACGGGAAAGTAACGGTAATCTAATTACCGTTTTTGCAATAGTAATCCATACTTTACTAGTTACTAGTTACACGTTACAAGTAACGCGTTACTGCCCATCTCTGCTTGTGGGGACCAACAGTCACTTGTGGGGACAACATGCCCGTCCCCACAAGTTTGAAGGCATTCACACTCAAAATGTGGTTTTAGTGTCAGGGTTACAGTTAGGTTAAGGTTAGGTTTAGGCTCAGGGTTAGGATTAGGCATTCATTTTTAAAGGTTAGAGAAAGCGGCTAGGGAAAGCATTATGTCAATTAGATGTCCTCACTAACATATGAAAACAAGTGTGTGTGTGTTTGTGTGTGTGTGTGTACCTTGGTTTTAGGTGCTGTCCTCAGTGTAACCTGAACTGGGCTTTATTAATAAATAATGCATCTGAACCAGTCAGCTCATCAGTCAGCTTCTGAGGCAGGCAGTTCTGGCTTATTCTGCCATTCGCCCTCCAAAGGGACAGAAACAGACGCAGCATCAGAGATTATCTGTCTGTTTTCAGACTCAGGATTCAGTTTCCGGTGTTTCTGTTTTTGTTGCGTCAACTGGGCTGACCTCGTTGATCATGAATCCTGAATAGTAAGTGTTGTTTCTTTCTCTGCGCGGTGCATTACCGAGATGAAATGATCAGCTTGTAATAAAACGACACCTGGTCTTTAACGCTGGCTGCTGACACGGAAAGTTAGAAAATTTAAGCATGCGTAACATGCCCGACCCTTGTTTTTAACCTTTGTTTTGTAACTAGAGATCAGTCGTATCAGATGTATGTCAGTCTAAAGAGACATACAAGCCAGTTTTATGAGGTGTCTAATTTGAGTTATTAGTAAATTGTAAGTTTTGATGAATTAATGTTTTAGATCCGTCCATAGATTTGATGCATGTTTCTATCAATTTGTAGAAAAAAAGCAAAAAGAGTAGATAATTGGAGGCATTCAGTTGTAGGTAATCTGCAGTGGCTCACTAGGCCTCTGTGGCAGATGGGTATTGTTTAGTGGTGCTCAACAGAACAAAGACAAATTGTAACTTCTCGCAGACAAGAGCGCTACAGAAGAAACCATACACAGAAAGACATTTGATCGCAGGTTCGAGTTTGCGTCTGTGACTTATGTGTCCATAAACTATGTAATGCAGCAGCTAACCACTTTGGTGTAATGCTACTCATTCAGAAATACAACACAATGATTTGCATCCATCTAGTATTACCAGGCAGCTGCTTTACTGCCAGCTTTGAGAAACAGCAGATGGTTTTGTTGTAATAATATCAACAACCTGGTTCCAGGAGGGCACGGTTTAAGCTGTAGCTCCAAATTCTTACGTGAAAATAAAACTGAATGGAAAACTGTGTAGTGTGGATGGTTTTATTCACGGTCTATCAGGAAGCTTGCTTCTTATTCATTAATTTGTATCTTTAATGGGTAAAAGTCAGACATTTAAAAAAAGGAGTTTCTTGGTGACGACCACGTTGTTACCTGTGATTACACAAAATGACATCACTGGTGAAACATTGTTTCAGTATCTAAAACTAGTGACTGTGATAAACCATCTCTGATGAGCTAACATCTGTCCAAGGTTCACACTTTCATTTGATTTGTGGTTCAAGCACCCTTTTTGCCTTTTTTTGTGTCTTGATAATTTTTTCACCTGTAAGTTTTTCCACGGTTACTTTGGTGCTTGCACTGAGTGAAAAACTGCAAGTCTTACAAGCAAACAGCACGACTGATTTTGCAACCTTCACACTGTGCACTCGATATTTAGATCATATGAAAGCAAAAAACAAAAATCTTCCAAATTTAGAGCATAAAACATTCAAAATATCAGATCAACCCTTGATTTTTGTTATAGGTGTAATAAAATCTGGTTGCAAGTGTGCCACCCTCTGTTCATGTCAGCATGCAGAGCTGTATTTGATGTGTGTTATTTGCTAGCTGGCTTTCAACGTTTAAATTGTGCAGCTTTTTATGGCATGACATCGTTTACATCTGAGGTGGAACCTCTGTAGTGGTTCATTCAGTTATAGGACATTTATTAAATTTATTGCTTTAGTGATGCTAGTTTAATGCATGTCTTCCTTTCTTCCCAGTGACTACTTGTTCAAGCTTCTTCTCATCGGTGACTCTGGAGTTGGAAAGTCATGCCTGCTGCTGCGCTTTGCGGTAAGACCGTGCACACGTATGCACACAAAGACACGCTCACTTTCCCTTTTTAACACTTAACTGCTCGCTGCAGGATGACACCTACACCGAAAGCTACATCTCTACCATAGGGGTCGACTTCAAGATCAGGACCATTGACATGGATGGGAAGACTGTCAAGCTGCAGATTGTAAGGAAACGGCGAAGCGGTTTTGTGAGGAAACAACATTAAGTTGTTTTTCAAAGCATGAAAGTCTTAAAAAAACTGTAATTTTAACCTCAGTGCTATTTTACGTGTGTGCGTATTCTCCTTCAGTGGGACACGGCAGGTCAAGAGAGGTTTCGAACCATCACCTCCAGCTACTACAGAGGCGCTCACGGCATCATCATTGTGTATGATGTCACTGAGCAGGTCAGTGTGTATGTCTTCATCATCGTCTAAAAAGAAAAGCATTTGAACATGAACTCCAGACCTCCCGCTGCTTCGCTTTCTCTCTCTCTCCTCAGGAATCCTTTAACAATGTGAAGCAGTGGCTGGATGAAATAGATCGTTACGCCTGTGAAAACGTCTCCAGGCTGCTGGTGGGAAACAAGTCTGACCTCGTTAGTAAGAAAGTGGTGGATGCTGCCACTGCTCAGGTAACAGGCTTAACTTCAAATACTTATAAATAACTTCACACCTGTGGTTTTATTAAGCATCATAAAACTAAGTGGAAGCTTAAAATGGGAAATAACATGAGCATACTGGTATTTTGACATCATCACATACTGGTATCTCTATCAGAAGGTTTTAGCATCAGACAAAGTGTCTGGCTTTGTGCTTAGACACACGTACTGTGGCAGCACTGGAGGCTGGAAGCAAGTAGTCGAGTTAGGAAGATCGACAATCATGCCTAATGTTTCAGTAACACTAAAACCGGATGACGACCTCACTGCGACTAGTAAGAATGGGTGGTTGTCCTGTGACTGTGTGGAGATTTTTCACATTCAGCGAATGATTGCAAACAGTTGCTGCGACCAGATGTTTGGCACTCAACCTGCAATCACTCTCAGGCAGACTGTTGAAGGTTAGCAAAAAATTCCCACCTCATTTATAAATGCAAACACGCTGAAGTCCCTCTGACTGAGTCTGCACCAATGAGCACAATTCATCTGGGATGACTCAGCTGGTTTCAAACTGGGTATTTTCTGGGTATACTTCTATCTAAAAGTGGGACTGCCTAGCACCTAAGTCATTTGGAGTTAGATTGCGGTGCCGCAGTAACTGTCATACAATCTGTGGAGGAACTCTTGAGACTCCTTTCTTAATCTTGGTGTCGCAGTAGCGGTAGAGCAGGTCATCTGCTAATCAGAAGATTGGTCCCAAAGATATTTGGCATGCTCCAGTTTGCGTGCCAAATATCTACGGGCAAGGTATCACCTCTGATGGAGTCTCTCCGATGCATCCAATGGAGCATAAACGTGTGTGACTGTTAGATAGAAAGCGTTAACTTTGGAAAAAATGCTTGTATGAATGAGGCGAGTTGTATAAAGTGTGCACAGTTTATAAGAAGCAGTCCATTTATCAGTCTATGAGGTTCAGACTCAACTTTCAGTTTAAGTTTTAAGTTTACATCTGTCCATGTACAGCAACAGATTAGTGATTTTCACTAATTTATCTCATGTAATCACCATATTATTACAAACATATTTCTTATATTTGCCACCTTAACCCCGTTCAATTACAAACTGATACAGACTGGCCCTCTCTTACTGACTCTAAGGACTCTAAAGAGTCGATTTGAGGGGAGCAACTGACTGTGAGTCAGTCAGAGGGACTTCAGCGTGTTAGTAACCTGTTCCAAATCTAGACTTGGACTAAGAATCAACCGTTTGAAAGGATAGGAGATTGCAAGCTCATATATTTAAAAGTAGAATTGGAGGCAGAGCCTTCAGCGTTCAGGCCCATCTTCTGTGTAACCAGCTCCCAGTTTGGATTTGGGAAATCTTCTCTACTTTCAGGATTAAGTTGAAAACTTTCCTTTTTCATCAAGTAGTTAGGGCTGGATCAGGTGACCCTGAATCCTCCCTTAGTTACACGTAATAGGCCGGAGGTTTCCCATGATGCACTCGGTGTTTCTTCTTCACTGTGTTTACACATCACTCTGCATTTAATCATTAGTTATTATTAATCTCTGGCTTTGTCTTTTGTCCTGTCTTCATCCCCACACCCTCAGGTGTACCAGAGGTTGCTTCTTGTTAAAAGGAAGTTTGTCCTTCATCCCTACGGTCTTTACCTTACAATAAAAAGCACCTTGAGGAGACTGCTGTTGTGATTTGGATTGAATTAGTAGTCAGGTCATTGACAGGGGCTTCTTCGGACCAGTGGGCATCTTGTACATACACCAGCTTTGACAAACAGTGTTCTCAGTGCCAAATCTGGCCGGGTGTTCATCGAATTTGTAGCTGTCATGTCTAAATTCCTTTGAAAAGTACCAGATGTAAACTTGTGAACTAACTGCAATATTTAAATGTTGACTCATCAATAATTCAAAAGTCTGATTAGGGTTCTTTTTCAGGATGACTACTCAGTTCACTCTTAATCCAGGAGTACAAATTACATGTAATACTTTACTCTGGGATAGAATTTTAGAATTACAGTTGTTGCATTAAACGCTTTTAAACTGTGGTGTTTACACACTTGCTGCTTTTAATAAGACTCGACCCCGTCCACAGGACCTGGCTTCGTCCCTGAAGATCCCGTTCTTGGAGACCAGTGCGAAGAGCTCTGATAACGTGGAGAGGGCGTTCCTTACCATGGCCTCTGAGATCCACAAACGTCTGGCCAGTGAAGGAGGGGGCATGGAGGGCGAGTCAGCAGAGGCCAGGACCGCCAAGATCAACAGCGCTCCCCTGTGGCTGGGAGGGGAAAAACAGACGCAGGAGGCCAATAACTGCTGCTGAGGTGGAAACATGAGCACAAATATTTATTACTTGATGAGACAGATGTGTCATTTGAAAAGGACTCATTAACTGTGTGTTACAGGCACACGTACTGGCATATTTTTGACATTTATGACTTTGGAAGAAAAACACATTTTTGACTTGACTATGATATATTTTTGAGCTTGGTACTTTTGAATGAGATAGAGGTTGACTTTTTTTCCTTTTACAATTATGTTCATTTATTTTAAACAATGAGAAATGGAAGTAAAAGTAAATAAAAAGAAAACTATAGCACATTATAATAAACTAGGACCAAACATGCAGAACTCAGCCAAAGGAACAAACAGGGCGGGGCCTATTCAAGTGTAGGTGACACGATCTGGAAATACAGAGAGGACCGCTCTCGTGAATAGCAATAGTTGAATGTTAATTAGCAGCCACACAGTCTTTAATTATCTGATATAAGCAACTTGACTGTATGATTTAAGTTTCTATAAATGCCTCAGACTTATTAACCAGTTCCTGTTGTGTTTTGCTTGGTGTTTGTTTATGTCAATAAAGATATCTGAAGTTGGTCTTTTTTGCTGAAAATATAAAGAGATACTGAAATTCTTAAGATGATGTTAAAAGAAAGCCTGATCCTGATCTGCGTGATTAAAGTTAGAAGATGATTGTTTCTTGGTGGTTTGACTGAGACAGGAAATCAACCACTGAACATGAAAATGCACAAATATCATTAACATCCTTTTTTTCTCCCCTCAAATTTTTAAAAGTCAGCTTCCATTCGAGTTGCATTGTGTGATGTCGGCACCAGTTTTTGGGGCAAGACTTCTTAATTTGGAACTCTCAGATTCAAATACAGACATGGAGGTCTGGACAATAAGGTCTGTAAATTCAGAATAGCAGTAAGTTGATTATCAGGTTTTATTTATATCACAATCTGTCACACTTGTTGTTTTAGAACTTTCAAACATGCAGAAATGTCTGATTTTATATAAAATATAAAATATGTTCATATGGTAAATGCTAACTCATCTGGCATTTGACTTATTAAACCTTTTAAAACCTAAAAGATTCTTGAGGAACTTTAACTCACTATCTAAAATCTGAAAATCACTGGAGATATTGGCCTGACAAATATCCCTTTGTGATGTGAAGGGATTTCTCATGAAGGCCAGGCAACCTTAAATATGTTATGTCTTGATGCATTCTCAATCATCCAGGAAAATAAATCTCCAAAAGTTGATAACCTGCAGTGATCCCGTACGTGTCAGGAGTATCGGAACAGTTGAGACGCATTTTATCAAAACACCGGGTGTCTGTGGCTTTTAAACCCCAAAACACGCTGCGCCAAAAATTGGTCCACCCCAAGGATCGGGTCCCGCGACACAAACAGAGTAACATAGTGTACGCTGTTAAGTGCCAGGATTTATACATCGGGGAAACCAAACAACCTCTGGCGAAGTGGATGGCACAACACAGAAGAGCCACCTCGTCAGGCCAGGACTCTGCAGTGTATTTACACCTACAGGCCAGTGGACACTCTTTCAAGGATGAGGATGTAACATCCTGGACAGGGAGGAACGCTGGTTTGAGGGCGGAGTCAAGGAGGCCATTTACGTGAAAAGGGAAAGACCATCTCTGAATCGAGGAGGGGGCCTAAGGGTCCATCTGTCACCATCTTACAATGCTGTGATTGCAGCCATTCCCCAACTCTCTGTGAATGGTACTCATGGCCATTGATCAGTGGTCTTTGATCAGTGGGTTTTGGTCAGTGGTTGTTGATCAATAGTCATGAGAATTTGCATAATAATGATTAAGGAACTGACCTCACAGCCCATTGTTCATTCAGTGGGCTGGTTTCAGTCATTATGCAAATGTCCTGTTTATAAAATTGAGGAAACCTGCAGTCACTTAGATGAGTGACGAAATGTTTCTCCCAGAAAACGCTACGTCCAGATGAACAGAATCAACTTTTGGAGATTAAATATGTTATATTAGTGTCATTTCAACATGAATTAATTTCCTCTCTTTGCTGTGACAACAGTATTATCGCAGTGTCACAATGACTCACTGAAGGCCGACTTCTTTGTAATCACCTGGACGTTGTTTTAGCAACAAGAAGCTCATGAAAGCAGCTGAGAGACTGAGAACTCAGCAACTTCAGCTACTCAAATACAATTTAAATAAACTTTGTTCTTGAAATGTAAAACAGGTGGGAAATAAGACCATGTTTTAAATGTGTGAGCTTTGTCTACACTATATGGTACTGAGTACCTACACCTACCTACCTAGCTACCTACACATTATGCCTACAGTGTGAGCCATGGAACGAACACCAGCTCCCTGTGCACAGTTTGCGTGCTGATGTTAATGCTGGAGAAGGTTTAAACCTCTGCACACAGTGCATAAGTTACCAGCATTTAGCGCAGTTTACACATCAGCACATAGCGACCCCACTTTGTAGCCTTGCATGATCCGTCACTTTGTGGCTAACTTCCACTTTGAACTAATATCACTTACTGTCGATGGAGATCAGCACTCTTGAGTCAGTGAAATTCATCCTTTTACATTGTTTATGAAAGCAGACTGCAAGGCTAGGTGCTGGATATTATACCCCTGATACAATGAGACAAGAAAATGCTGAAGTTTAAGAAATGTGGACCGACACTTTTGTGAATATGGTGTGCAAGATGAAGACATGGGAGAGACAAAGGGACATTGTGGGATTTCAAAACAGCAACAAAAAGTCAGTCCTCTATCTTCCCAATTAAAAATATCAAAGTATTTCAAAGATTAGTTCCTTTAAGAACAAATTTCTTATGTGAAAATTAGTTTGAGAAATTTGGTCAAGCTGCATAAAACAATCTGTGGTGCAGACACAGTATCATAGCCGTACAAATGTTAGGGAGAATATACAAAAATACTCTGGAGTAGAGGATACGCAACAATAATGGAACCATAGTGACTACACAGCTGATATACAAGCACATGCATCAGTCTGATCCTTTCCCTACAGTCAGCAGTGAGTTCTGCACTGTCCTCAGGTTTGATATGAGGATTAAAAGGAGTTTATTTTATGAAAAACTACAAAAACTACAACAGCTGGACTGCCTCAGACAGGCAAATGGAAACAGGATGAGGAGGCAGGACAGAAACTGGTAAGTAGTTATTTTTCCTTCCACTAGATGTCAGTGTTGCTCTGTATTTGTTTCCTACAGAGGTTGACAGCATCAGTCTCATTCATGATCTCTTATGTTCGCCCCTCCTCCCCTGCATCTCTCCCTACCTCTGAGTGTCTCTTTCATCTTTACATGTTTCACTCCCACTTGTCTAACCTTAGCCTACCTCTGTTCATCCACCCCATCCTCATCCCCGGCCTCTTGCTGCTTTCCCATCATTTCATATTCTTTTTCTTTTTTGTTTTCCCCTCTCCCTCTTACTTCTCTCTTGCCCCACACTACACCCTTAATGAACCTCTCATTTTATATCTTTCTCCCATTCTCTTTTGCCCTTCTGCCACACGCGAATGTTCCAAAATGAATCTTAATTTGATTGCAGAGATCTAGGTGGGAAAATCTGTCCATAGGACAACTATTAGTCTTGCACTGCACAAAGTTGGCCTTTATGGAAGAGCGGCAAGAAGAAAGCCATTGTTAACAGAAAACCATAAGAAGTCCCGTTTGCAGTTTGCCACAAGCCATGTGGGGGACACAGCAAACATGTGGAAGAAGCTGCTCTGGTCAGATGAGACCAAAATGCAAAACGCTATGTGTGGAAAACTAACACTGCACATCACTCTGAACACACCATCCCCACTGTCAGATATGGTGTTGGCAGCATCATGCTCTGGGGGGGCTTCTCTTCAGCAGGGACAGGGAAGCTGGTCAGAGTTGATGGGAAGATGGATGGAGCCAAATACAGGACAGTCTTGGAAGAAAACCTCTTGGAGTCTGCAAAAGACTTGAGACTGGGGCGGAGGTTCAGCTTCCAGCAGGACGACGACCCTAAACATAAAGCCAGGGCAACAATGGGATGGTTTAAAACAAAACATATCCATGTGTTAGAACGACCCAGTCAAAGTCCAGATCTAAATCCAATCGAGAATCTGTGGCAAGATCTGAAAACTGCTGTTCACAAACGCTGTCCATCTAATCTGACTGAGCTGGAGCTGGGCAAGGATTTCAGTCTGTAGATGTGCAAAGCTGGTAGAGACAGACCCTAAAAGACTGGCAGCTGTAATTTCAGCAAAAGGTGGTTCTACAAAGTATTGACTCAGGGGGCTGAATAATTACACACACCCCACTTTGCAGTTATTTATTTGTAAAAATGTTTGGAATCATGTATGATTTTCGTTCCACTTCTCACATGTGCACCACTTTGTGTTGGTCTTTCACCTGGAATTTCAATAAAATTGATTCATGTTTGTGGCTGTAATGTGACAAAATGTGGAAAAGTTCAAGGGGGCCGAATACTTTTGCAAGCCACTGTACACTACATTGTTCAGTTTGTGTTTGGGAGTTTTGTCTTTGGGATCAACCAGTTTGTGTCTGAGTGTGTGGTTGGGTCTGATGTACACTGGGATGTCGTACTTGGAGAAGACTCTCCTGAGTTTCTCTGATAAACCTGCTGCAAAAGTGACTTTTCGTTCCAAGCTCCTTAGACAACTCTATAGACAACTGCTATATAGACCCACACTGGTTCACCTGTTTAGTGGATTTTTTGTTTGTATAAGTTACTATATATGGTATTAATAAACAACAATGAATGATGCACAGGTGATGCTCATCAAGAGGGCAAACATCACAGCACCCAACAATCTGTGGGATATAAATATTTCTAACACTAATAACTTGACAGTTAAAAAGTTAAACTGCTGAAGGGCATGCCGGGAGGTGCTGTGTATTCAAGAATAATGAAGTCAAACGATGAACAGAGGAACAGGAGAGCAGTGTCTGATGTATTGAATGATTTTTGTTTGTTTTTTGATATGCTGAGCTCGAACTGCAGATCAGCTCAGGTAGCCCCGCCCACACACAGCGACAGGTGAGACAGAGAGAGCATGTTAGAAAAGGCTCGTTTATTTTAGCCTGCATTTTAAACTGTGCTCTGAAAAACGATTTCAGCGCTTGACAAAGCCTGTGAATAGATTCTTGTTCTATTGTTGTGTGGCTTTATCATCTTTATTTTTTCAACAATGTAATTCAAATGTTCAGCATTTTATATACACTTACTCTTCTACTAATAGAATGATGACCTATATAAAGACTCATTTATGCATTTATTATAACTTATTTATGTATAATAAAAATGACAACAACGGTATAAACTGTAAAACTGCCAGGTTCTTTAAAAAGCATGAAATATAAATATAAATAAAGATTAAAATACTAATTATAGTTAGAACCCTCAACACTTAAAAGGGGTAGCTTTTAACCCGTTCACACATAGTGGTCACTACGGTGGATGTTCAAAGGCTGTTTTCTTGTATTTGTGTCAGTGTTCATGGTACACTTGTGTAACGGAGTTAAAAATACATCTGAAAAACATGCACTTACCTGATCTTAATTATTATTTTAAGTGTGAATTTTATCATTTGTTTTATTGTATTTTATTTTGAAAACCCAGAAACCGGATCTCATTCTAGCGTTTAGAAGCTGCTTCCGCTCCTCACAGCGCGCGTTTGCACTGTGAGGGAGCTACAATTGCTGGTACCATCAGAAGACACCTGTTGAGTGTGTTTTATGCCTTCTGCAGGAATAAACTGTGAAAAGTCAACCTTTCTGAGCGTCTGTGATTTATGAAGAGCCGGAAGCGTTACACTTCCACACAAACCAGTACACTGGACACTGATGTGTCACTCCATACCTGCCACCCACTGGTTGTTTAATGTTACTACAGATGTATGACGTGTTTCATGAATGAATTATGACAACTTCGATAAGGATTTTTATTTATCTTTTCATGCCTAAAGATGAATAAAAATACTTCCTGATTGAGGTTGTCACAATTCATGTTTGGCAGGGTTAAGGAATTAAATTAAAGTTTTACTTTTTTGTTTTAGTGTTTACACTAAAAATGACACCAAAAAGATCCAGTTTAAAAACCAGCATAAAAGCAACCTCTGATATGTAAAACTACCACGTGAGAGGATTAATTTTAGCCTTTGTTAGCAAAGCATTCATGAAAAAGTCTACTCCAGTAACGTTTTGTACTTCTGCCACCTCCAGCACACAAAATACTTTTTCTTATCAAACTCTTTGTGCAGCTCAGACTGACGCTGAAAATGTAGTTTCATGTCTGCTGTACCACCTGCAGTCTGTGTCATGAAATAAGATCAGCAGGCTACCTGGCTGTCTTTTGCATCGAGTTCCAGGTATCATTCAAATAGTTGAGGTGAGGTGACTGATGATAACTAGGAGAAAAACACAGTTAAGAGGCATTACCTTCCTCTCTTCCTCAGAAATAGTGACACATTACTTTTAAATTCACTAATAACTTCAGCACCTGTTTATAGCCTCACGTTTATTATTTGGATATTAATTCTAGCCGTCTCATTTTGTTGCCTGAGCTTTCAACACCCTCAACTGCCGGCCTTTTGGCAACTGCACGCATCACTGGGTGCGAGGTAACCTGTCTCTAATCACGGTCTGATTCTGACTGCAGTCATTCTCAGTCAGATTACTGAAGCTTTGCAAATAACTGCTGTCTAACATAAAAACACGTACAGCATCGTGTGAGTCGACGCCAACGAGCACAACTCATCTGCAATGAGTCTCGTTGCTACACGCTCGAGTTAAGTCGTTTCCTTTTAGCTATGTTCCTTCATAAAAGGAAGACTAATGCCTGCGTCGTTTCACGGTGAAATCACCTCCCTGCAGCAACAACATCACGATTTGTGGAGAAATATGTGTTTAAATGTGTTTAACGTCTTTTCACAAGTAGTTTTGTGTGAATTTCTGTGTATAGACAACAAAACATTTTTACAAGAACAACAAGAAATTTGATCTGTCACACTTGATTGATGACACATCAGGTGCCAACCTTTCTCAGTTCAGTTGCAGATTGTTGACTGACTCCATATTATTGCACTTTTATTGCTTCAAAGGCAATGACAACACAACTACACTGCACATGATCACAATACCTTCAGTCATGGTTTCTAACCGTTGTTTCTGTGACTGTACCTTTATTTAAACAAATACCTGACGTCAGGCTTTTGGTTTTCTTTAAACCACAGACGAAATCTATCACTATGAAACTATTCCCTTGATATATATCTGTCTTTACTCTACAACTCACAGTGTTGGGAAGGTTACTTTTAAAATGTATTCCACTACAGATTACAGATTACATGCCCCAAAATGTATTCTGTAACGTATTCCGTTACGTTATTCAATGAGAGTAACGTATTCTGAATACTTTGGATTACTTAATATATTATCATGCTGTTTACAACTACATGAATGTACTATTGCTGTGATTTATTACTGTTACTGAAGGTCCGCGGCTCCGAACCGTAGTAAAGGGACCTCTGGCTAATACGGTGGGTTCTGTGTCGGCTCGTAGCTGAAAACTAGCTTTACTTTGTTGTCTGGGTCAACTTTGCTAGCAGAGACAGAGAGAGGCGTTGAAAGGCTGCTCCAACAGAACTTATTGTTTCAGAGGAAAACACGAACACGGTGTACAGTCGAGTCTTAATAGCTTACTTACAACTGGGCTCGTCAGGCTCTCTTCTTGGCTGCAGTGGTTATTATTATATTTACATGCTTCCAGCTCCCGTTTCTGCTCGATGACAGCTCGTACTTTTCCTTTTTCTCCCTCCCTCGCTCACAGACACATAACGGGTATGGCAGTCCATTCTCCCTGCAGCACGGACTACACTGCCCATGATGCTACATTCTTTAGAGCTATACCTGTAGCATTCTGCCTGTTAGCTTAGCACAACAACAACAAAAAGGCCTCTCTCACCCAGGAAACACGCAGAGAGAGAGCGTCACCCTGTAACCATGGCAACCGTAACGCTGCCTGGAACAACAGAACGTAGCTGTCAAACAAAACCCAAACAGTCCTGACCCGCCACAATATGAAACAGGGAAGTACCGCCGTGTAATCCATTTATTTCAACAAAGTAACTGTATTCTAAATACCACCTTTTTAAACGGTAACTGTAACGGAATACAGTTACTCATATTTTGTATTTTAAATACGTAACGGCGGTACATGTATTCCGTTACTCCCCAACACTGACAACTCATGACACTCATAACAATGTCTACAACAAGTCTAATGTATCAATCAGATGAGAGGAGGGGCTCAAGTGTGCAATAACACATGTGGTTGTTTTTTTTAATTATCATTATTTGTATTAAGTCAATAAAACCACTGAGGCTCAATCGTGAGTAGGGTCGGGTGAAATAGCCTCAAAAATATATCACAATATTTCAAGAAAATTAAGGGGAAAACAATTGAACAACATTTTACTGATGTTTGCAGCTTGTAAGCAGCAGGATCAGAGAAGGAAAAGTTATTTTCTGGTGGTTTCTGTACTGAAGGATGTTTGAAGGAAGAGACTGGAGGAAAGATGAGTTTACAGTTCACACACAGCTAAGAGTTACACTCCAGGGTAACACTGGTTATAATCTTGTCCTTGCAGCCCACGTTTTGCTGCTACACTGGCAACAACCTGCCAGTCAGTTTAGGAGCATTTGATTGTGTTATTCTTTTCCTGATGCTGTTTTCTTCCAAACATTTCTCTTAGCCTTTTGGTTGTGGAGAAGTTTTATGCAAGCAGCAACAGAGAGCCAGTGGAGAGCAGAGAAAATCTATCATCTACCATTTTTTGGCTGACTGGAGACCAAATATACCTTGTTTAGGACAATTTGTAGAGGTTTTACTGTGCGTGTTGGAAGCTCTGTGTGAGATGAACTGTACAAGGAGCTTAGTGGCTCACTCAGTCACATGCATTTATTTGTGTCATGCTGTAGCAAATTCATGTCTGAAGAGTTTTTACCGAATTCAAAGTCAAAGTTAGCCAGTAATCACACTCAATACAACAAAAGGTAATTTTAATGAGGGCTGCAGAGAGGAGCGCCAACACTGTGTCGTCCAGTTCATTCAATTCAATTCAATTCAATTTTATTTATATAGCGCCAAATCACAACAAATGTCGAATCAAGGCGCTTCATAGATACAGAGAAAAGCCCAACAATCATATGACCCCCTATGAGCAAGCACTTTGGCGACAGTGGGAAGGAAAAACTCCCTTTTAACAGGAAGAAACCTCCGGCAGAACCAGGCTCAGGGAGGGGCGGCCATCTGCTGCGACCGGTTGGGGTGAGAGAAGGAAGACAGGATAAAAGACATGCTGTGGAAGAGAGACAGAGATTAATAACAGATATGATTCAATGCAGAGAGGTCTGTTAACACATAGTGAGTGAGAAAGGTGACTTGAAAGGAAAAACTCAATGCATCATGGGAATCCCCCGGCAGCCTACATCTATTGCAGCATAACTAAGGGAGGATTCAGGGTCACCTGGTCCAGCCCTAACTATATGCTTTAGCAAAAAGGAAAGTTTTAAGCCTAATCTTAAAAGTAGAGATAGTGTCTGTCTCCCGAATCCAAACTGGAAGCTGGTTCCACAGAAGAGGGGCCTGAAAACTGAAGGCTCTCCCTCCCATTCTACTTTTAAATACTCTAGGAACAACAAGTAGGCCTGCAGAGCGGGAGCGAAGTGCTCTAATAGGGTAATATGGTACTACAAGGTCATTAAGATAAGATGGGGCCTGATTATTTAAGACCTTGTATGTGAGGAGCATGATTTTGAATTCAATTCTGGATTTAACAGGAAGCCAATGAAGGGAAGCCAAAACAGGAGAAATATGCTCTCTCTTTCTAGTCCCTGTCAGTACTCTTGCTGCAGCATTTTGGATTAACTGAAGGCTTTTCAGTGAGTTTTTTGGACATCCTGATAATAATGAATTGCAGTAGTCCAGCCTGGAAGTAATAAATGCATGAACTAGTTTTTCAGCATCACTCTGAGACAGGATATTTCTAATTTTAGAGATGTTGCGCAAATGGAAGAACGCAGTCTTACATATTTGTTTAATATGTGCGTTGAAGGACATATCCTGGTCAAAAATGACTCCAAGGTTCCTCACAGTGTTACTGGAGGCCAAGGTAATGCCATCCAGAGTAAGAATCTGGTTAGATACCATATTTCTAAGCTTTTCAGCGCCGAGTACAATGACCTCAGTTTTATCTGAGTTAAGAAGCAGAAAGTTAGTGGCCATCCAAGTCTTTATGTCTTTAAGACATTCCTGCAGTTTAACTAATTGGTGTGTGTTATCTGGCTTCATGGACAGATAGAGCTGGGTGTCATCTGCATAGCAGTGAAAATGTATGCTATGTCTTCTAATGATGCTGCCTAGGGGAAGCATGTATAATGTAAACAGAATTGGTCCTAGCACTGAACCCTGTGGAACTCCATAATTAACCTCAGTGTGTGAAGAGGACTCTCCATTTACATGCACAAATTGGAGTCTATTAGATAGATATGATACAAACCACTGCAGTGCAGTACCTGTAATACCTACAGCATGTTCTAATCGCTCTAATAGGATATTATGGTCAACAGTATCGAATGCTGCACTAAGGTCAAGAAGGACAAGCACAGAGATGAGTCCACTGTCAGAGGCCATAAGAAGATCATTTGTAACCTTCACTAAAGCTGTTTCTGTGCTGTGATGAACTCTGAAACCTGACTGAAACTCTTCAAATAAACCATTCCTCTGCAGATGATCTGTTAGCTGTTTGACAACTACTCTTTCAAGGATTTTTGATATGAAAGGAAGGTTGGAGATTGGCCTATAATTAGCTAAGACTGCTGGGTCTAGAGATGGCTTTTTGAGTAAAGGTTTAACTGCAGCCACCTTGAAGGCCTGTGGTACATAGCCGATTATTAGAGATAGGTTGATCATATATAAGATCGAAGAATTAATCAATGGCAGGACTTCTTTGAGCAGTTTTGTAGGAATGGGGTCTATAAGACACGTTGATGGTTTGGAGGAAGTAATTATTGAAGTTAACTCAGAAAGATCGATTGGAGAAAAAGAGTCTAACTTAACATCAATGGAACTAAGAGTAGCTGTAGATAATATTAGATCTGTGGGATGATTATTGGTAATTTTTTCTCTAATGATAAAAATTTTATTTGTGAAGAAGTTCATGAAGTCATCACTAGTTAACGTTAAAGGGATGGTTGGCTCAAAAGAGCTCTGACTTTTTGTCAGCCTGGCTACAGTGCTGAAGAGAAACCTAGGGTTGTTCTTATTTTCTTCAATCAGTGATGAGTAGTAAGCTGTTCTGGCTTTGCGGAGGGCTTTCTTATAAAGCAACAAACTATTTCTCCAGGCTAAATGATGATCCTCTAAATTTGTGACACGCCATTTCCTCTCCAGATTACGAGTCATCTGCTTTAGGGTACGTGTTTGAGAATTATACCACGGGGTCAGGTACTTCTGATTAGAAACCTTAGTTTTCACCGGAGCTACAGTATCCAGAGTCGTACGTAGTGAGGAGGTGAAATTATTAACAAGATAATCGACCTCTGTTGGGGTAGCGTTCAGATAGCTGCTCTGCTCTGTGTTGGTACAGGGCATTGACGATGATAACAGTGGCTGGATTATATTCTTAAACTTAGTTACAGCGCTTTCAGAAAGACATCTACTTTGATAAAGTCCACTCTCCACTGCTGCGTAATCAATTATTGTAAATGTAAATGTTATCAAGAAATGATCAGACAGGAGAGGGTTTTCAGGAAACACTGTTAAATGTTCAGTTTCTATGCCATATGTTAAAACAAGATCTAGAGTGTGATTAAAGTGGTGGGTGGGTTCTTTTACATTTTGAGAGAAACCAATTGAGTCTAACAACAGATTAAATGCCATGTTGAGGCTGTCATTTTTAGCATCAACATGGATGTTAAAATCACCCACAATAATTATTTTATCTGAGCTCAGAACTAAATTAGATATAAAGTCTGAGAAATCAGACAGAAACTCTGTGTAAGGCCCAGGTGGACGATAGATGATAACAAGTAAGACTGGTTTCTGAGTTTCACAGCTGGGGTGGACAATGTTAAGCATCAGGCTTTCAAATGAATTAAAAGTCTGTCTTGGTCTTTCATTAATTAATAGACTGGTGTGAAAAATTGCTGCCAAACCGCCCCCTCGACCTGTGCTTCGAGATTTCTGATAGTTAGAATGACTCGGGGGTGTTGATTCATTTAAACTAACATAATCATCCTGCTGCAACCAGGTTTCTGTAAGGCAGAGTAAATCAATTTGTTGATCAATTATTAAGTCATGTACTAACAGAGACTTGGAGGAGAGAGACCTAATATTTAATAATCCACATTTCACTGTTTTACTCTTTGGTTCAGATGTGGATACTGTATTGTTCTTTCTTTGTAAATGTTTAAGTTGTTTGTTGCTGGTTTTTAGTTTGTTTTTTGTCTTTTTGGAAGCAGACACAGTCTCTATGGAGATGGGTTTTTGGGGGGGTAGCAGGAGGAGAGAAGCTGCAGAGAGGCGTGTAAGACTGCAACTCTGCTTCCTGGTCCCAACTCTGGATAGTCATGTTTTGAGGGGTTTAATAAATTTGTCGATATTTCTAGAAATGAGAGCTGCTCCATCCAAAGTGGGATGGATGCCATCTCTCCTAACAAGACCAGGTTTCCTCCAGAAGGTTTGCCAATTATCTATGAAGCCCACATCATTTCTGGGACACCACTCAGACAGCCAGCAATTTAAGGAGAACATGCGGCTAAACATGTCACTCCTGGTCTGATTGGGGAGGGGACCAGAGAAAACTACAGAGTCCGACATTGTTTTGGCAAAGTTACACACCGATTCAATATTGATTTTAGTGACCTCCGATTGGCGTAACCGGGTGTCATTACTGCCGACGTGAATTATGATTTTACTGAATTTACGTTTACCCTTAGCCAGCAGTTTTAAATTTCCTTCAATGTCGCCTGCTCTGGCCCCTGGAAGACAATTGACTATGGTTGCCGGTGTCTCTAGCTTCACATGTCTGAGAACAGAATCACCAATTACCAGAGTTTGACCCCCAGCGGGTGTGTCACCGAGTGGGGAAAAACGGTTACACACATGAACGGGTTGGTGGTGTACCTGGGGCTTCTGTTTAGGACTATGCTTCCTCCTCACCGTTACCCAGCCGCCTTCTTTCCGCAGCTGCTTGGGATTTGCCGGGGAACAGCTAGCGGGGCTTACGCTATCTTCGGCTGCACCAGCTAAAGGGGCCTGGCTAGCTAAGGGTGAGAGAAGGGTGCAAAGCCGAGTCTCCAGATCAGTAATCCTGGCCTCCAGAGCTGCAAATATGCTACATTTGTTACAGATATCATTACTGCTAAAGGAGGCCGAGGAGTAACTAAACATCTGACACAATGAGCAAGAAAGTGCAGAAGGGACAGGTGAAGTAGCCATGAAGCTAACGGGTCGGCTACGAGCTAAGCTAGCGAAACAGTACAGAGACAGTGAGTGAATACTTTGGCTATAAATTAGGTAGTGAGTACACAGAAAGTGTGCTTCGGATGAAGCACGTGAAGATTATACTGTGGAAAAAAAAGAATGTATTTAAAAGTTGTTAATTAAACTGCTAAGCAAATAAGCTACTCAGAAACACCACTGTGTTTGAGCAGGAACAGGAAGCGATACTATACCACAGAGCGAGCGAACACCAAGTGACAGCGCCACCGACAGGACAGGAGCCAGGAGCCGGAGTTGAAAACCGGAGTCTGTCTGTTAAGTCAATAAAACCACTGAGGCTCAATCGTGAGTAGCGTCGGGTGAAATAGCCTCAAAAATATATCACAATATTTCAAGACAATTAAGGGGAAAACAATTGAACAACATTTTACTGATGTTTGCAGCTTGTAAGCAGCAGGATCAGAGAAGGAAAAGTTATTTTCTGATGGTTTCAGTACTGAAGGATGTTTGAAGGAAGAGACTGGAGGAAAGATGAGTTTACAGTTCACACACAGCTAAGAGTTTCACTTCAGGGTAAACCTGGTTATAATCTTGTCCTTGCAGCCCACGTTGTGCTGCTACACTGGCAACAACCTGCCAGTCAGTTTAGGAGCATTTGATTGTGTTATTCTTTTCCTGATGCTGTTTTCTTCCAAACACTTCTCTTAGCCTTTTGGTTGTGGAGAAATTTTATGCAAGCAGCAACAGGGAGCCAGCGGAGAGCAGAGAAAATCTATCATCTACTGTTTTTTGGCTGACTGGAGACCAAATATACCTTGTTTAGGACAATTTGTAGAGGTTTTACTGTGCGTGTTGGAAGCTCTGTGTGAGATGAACTGTACAAGGAGCTTAGTAGCTCACTCAGTCACATGCATTTATTTGTTGTAGCAAATTCATGTCTGAAGAGTTTTTACCGAATTCTTCTTTTGTAGCTCAAAGTCAAAGTTAGCCAGTAATCACACTCAATACAACAAAAGGTGATTTTAATGAGGGCTGCAGAGAACTGCCAACACTGTGTCGTCCAGTTCATGAAAGGGAAGTTGCAATTAGAGCATGAAGCTGCAAACACAGGAGTATTCGGGAGCTTAATGTCCCTTTACCAACGTAAAGCAGTAGCTATAACATTTACACCACCTGCCGTGATATGAGAAAACATCTTAAAGAGCACGCACTTTGTCTCAGTGGGGAAATTAGCTTTTTATGGCAGGATGAGCAAATGCCACATTGCACTTTTTGGGCATCTTTTGCAAAGATTAACTGTGATTTTACAGAAGAAGATAAAACTGTACAGTGTGAGAGTGGAGATGAGTGTGTGTGAGAGGACATGTGCTATGGAAAAGTCTGCAAACACATAAAGGTGTCCTGTTAAACAGACAGCAGTGTCTAAATGTATAAGAATTTATATCTACAACCAGAGATGGGAAGTAACGCGTTACTTGTAATGCGTTACTTGTAACACGTTACTGTAATCAGATTACTTTTTTCAAGTAACGAGTAAAGTATGGGATTACTATTGCAAAAACGGTAATTAGATTACCGTTACTTTCCCGTAGGAACGCTGCGTTACTGCGTTACTAAAACCGTGATTTTTTTGCGAGAATGTCTCATGACAGTGACGTAAGCGAGTGCGACGTTGGTGACAACAGCTGTGTGCAGATCAACAATGGATCATATATCGAGTGCGGAGAGAGTATGAGCGTGCAGCGTTTAAAGCGTGGAAGTACTGACCTTACTTTGAGTTTGATTCCATAAAAAGTGACAAAAACATTAGTGTCCGTTGTGCGTGGGAAGAAAACTTCTTTTTACAGCAAAAAAACCCTAAACTTCCAAACAAGCACCGAGTAGCTACGACGTAATGGGAAACTCACAGAGAAACTCGCGGATTCTTCCACTGACCGCTGCACACCTGCACCAGGGTAAACCTCCGCCTACCCCACTCCTGCTTTACAGGTGAAAATAGAGCAACAGGACCGCTAGTCTTTGACTTTATTTATTTTCTGCTGTGTTTTACTTGCATCTATTTGAAAGACTGAGTGTAAACACAAAATATTTTATTTTATGTGCTGGAATGTGCAGAAAATAGGTTTAAATGTTAAACTAATTTCTTCCAGTCAGAGAATGTTGCATATAATTAAATTTTTGCTTGATGCATGATCTCTTTGTGTTGTAGACAGTGTTGGTCAAGTTACTTGAAAAAAGTAATCAGTAACTAATTACTGATTACTTCCCCCAAAAAGTAATCCCGTTACTTCACTGATTACTTATTTTCAAAAGTAATGAATTACATAGTTACTTAGTTACTTAGTTACTTAGTTACTTTTTAAAAACACGATTTACAACCTGAATAGGTGATAAAGTGATAGATCTTTCAGCCCAATTCTACTTTTTCTGCATAATCATCATACAAAATGTAATCAAATGGAAAAGTCTCTTTTTAAAACTTGTTTTATTAGTTTTAATCTTTTAACTTTATGCATCAAGCAAAAATTTAATTATCTGCAACATTCTCTGACTGGAAGAAATTAGTTTAACATTTAAACCTATTTTCTGCACATTCCAGCACATAAAATAAAATATTTTTGTGTTTACACTCAGTCTTTCAAATAGATGCAAGTAAAACACAGCAGAAAATAAATAAAGTCAAAGACTAGCGGTCCTGTTGCTCTATTTTCACCTGTAAAGCAGGAGTGGGGTAGGCGGAGGGTTACCCTGGTGCAGGTGTGCCGTGGTCAGTGGAAGAATCCGCGAGTTTCTCTGTGAGTTTCCCATTACGTCGTAGCTACTCGGTGCTTGTTTGGAAGTTTAGGGGTTTTTTCGCTGTAAAAAGAAGTTTTCTTCCCACGCACAACGGACACTAATGTTTTTGTCACTTTTTATGGAATCAAACTCAAAGTAAGGTCAGTACTTCCACGCTTTAAACTCTGCACGCTCATACTCTCTGCACTCGATATATGATCCATTGTTGATCTGCACACAGCTGTTGTCACGAACGTCGCACTCGCTTACGTCACTGTCATGAGACATTCTCGCAAAAAACTCACGGTTTTAGTAACGCAGTAACGCAGCGTTCCTACGGGAAAGTAACGGTAATCTAATTACCGTTTTTGCAATAGTAATCCCTTACTTTACTCGTTACTTGAAAAAAGTATTCTGTCTCTGTCGTAGATGTTAGAAGCAGATTTTGGAAGTCTGGAGCGAGAGCCTTCGTAGATTACTCTTGTTTTTCCAGCACAGCCTACACGCTCACTGAAGTATTCAGTATTCAGTATTTATCTTCTGTCTTTCGTGTTGAAGTCCACCCCCTTAACCCTCAACAACAAACTGGGCTTGTGTTGACTTGTTCCTCTTATCGCTGTGTTTTCCATGGCAGCACAGAGCTGTGAACACTGGTGGAAACTAGATTCACTACATTTATTGTTTTGCCTTCAGCCTCTTCTCAGTTACTGTTGGAAGACTTTGCAGAAAAGTGCACTTGGTTGTTGACATGATAAGAGACTGGAACAGCTGGAAAAACAAACTCTTCAGACTTACTCCCCCAGACAAACACTTGTCAAAAAGGGCCTAAGCTAAAGTGTTGATACCAGTTCTCTTTAATTCCACAATGTTGTTTCTTCGCCACTTCAGGGAAGAGAAACATGTTGTAGACACCGGACTTCTACATTTTTTATGATGCAAGTGTTAGAAAGCAGGAGCCCTTTTCCCAGTTCTTTGCTGTTTTGTGGTGGAGTGTGCGCAGGAGGTTTATCAGAAAGGCAGTAAAGTCAGTACAAGGGTACATCTGGTAAAAAACAACAGTAGAGCTAAAAGAAAATCCTGGAGATACTTCTCTATGTGGCCAAACAGATGGTAACCTCTGGGCCTGAAACATGAAGCTAATGCAGTTCTTCAGGCCCACTAATGTCCACTTGAGGCTGGCTTCCAGTGTGAGTCAGTAATTATAGACTCACATGTTAAAACATCCAACTTTACAGCAGAAATAAATATGTTTGCAGTCTGATACAAATGCATTGATGGAAGTGTTTGGCCTGTATGGTTAGATCTGCTGTATTTGGATGCATTAAGGCTTAAAGTTAAAGGCGTGACTGCTTTAACAGACATCTATGCAAGGTTTCACATCCACTAATTTAATTCACTGAACTGGACCCTTTTTGATATTAATTTTACACATTTTGTAGTATTTGTATCAATTTTTACGTATTAGCCACCTAGCTTAATTGTTTCTGATGATAACGGAGCCTACAATGTACTTCATACCTTCCTTGCCTTTAAATATATTATGTATGTCTATTTCACACTTTGCCGTGACATCGGGTTGCATATTCCTGTGCACCTCTGGACATCCAGCATGGCTGCTGCCTTTAAATTTGACCCTGGACGCTCCTCTTCCTCACACAGATCTTTTACACTGTGGGCTCTGCGGTTTCAAACCCCTAACTTCCTCATCACACTGGGTCAATCTTCTGGACAGACGTCACTGGTAATGATTTGAAGAGCACAAAGCATCTGGTACAACTGGGCTATTAACTGGTTTTTAACTTAATCACGTTTTAAATTGTGTTTTCTTTAATAAAGAAACATTTCCATTACACTGTAATGAATGAACAATCCAAACATAATGACTGTTTAGATGAAACACACTGAAAGCTCTGTGAACATCAGCTGCTTGTGTCTGATCCCTGTTGCTGCTGTGCTCGTCCACTGTTTACGTCTCTTTGCCACCCACAGACACCTCACCGTGACTTTTACAGGCAGGGAGGGACCAGCAGTTGTTTGAGTTTTACATTGCATCTCCCGCCTCTTCCAGTTTTATTTTCATTTATTTTTTATTCCTATTTCTGGGAAAATTCTTGGTAAATCTATTGTCAACTGACTGATGATTTGTCAGCATCACTGAACTCCCGATTGCCTGAGAGAGGTTAAAGATTGGCTGTCAGAAAATTCTCTCGTTTTAAATGAGAAAAAAACTGAAGTTATGGCGTTCGACAGCCATATTCCTCGAGACCAGCTTGTTGCCCTGCTGGGGCCCCGAGCTAACTCTCTCTCTGATTCTATGCGTAACCTGGGTGTCTATTTGGATAGCTCCTTTAAGCTCGATAAGCAAGTATCATCTGTAGTTAAATCTGGTTTTTTCAACTGCGCCAGATTTCTAAAGCTAAGCATTATACACCACACAGGCACCTGGAAAAACTTATCCATGCTTTTGTGACCTCCAGGTTAGATTACTGTAATTCTCTCTACTGTGGTCTCCTTCTCTCTTCGAAGGCTGCAGCTCGTTCAGAAAGCTGCGGCTCGTCTTCTTACCGGCACTAGAAAATTTGACCCTATTACTCCGGCTCTTGTTGACACTGGTTACCAATCAAATATCGCATTGAGTTTAAAATCTTGCTACTCGCTTTTAAAATCCTGAATAACATTGCGCCCAGCTACCTCACTGACCTCCTCACCTGTACACTCCTTGTCGTGCATTAAGATCATCAGGTCAATTACTCCTGGCCCAACCTAAGTTTAGACTGAAGACCAGAGGCGACCCTTTGCTTCAGCTGCACCCGACCTTTGGAAGCCTCCCAGCTTCTATTCGAGCCTCGGACTCTATCCAGTCCTTTAAATCAAGATTAAAAGCAGATCTATTTGACTTGGCTTTCCCGACCAGTTAATACCCTTTTAAATCTTTTAATTTTTAAACTTTTAAATCTCTTATTAGATTTTATTAAATTTATTATTTTTATTAATTTTACTGCTGTTTTTGTCTTCTTAGCATATTTTGTATTTATCTAACTCTCCTGGTCTGTTAGTGCCTCTATCCTGTCTGTGCTTGTGCCCGATTTGTACCCTGTTATTGACTTATGTTGACTCTCCATATTACTGTGAAGCACTTTGGTGTGCCTTCGGCTTTTGAATGTGCTATATAAATAAAATTGTATTGTATTGTAAAAAGATTTTTACGAAACGACTGGAACTACGCAGGATGTCAATGTGTGCTGGCACATTTTTTTCCATGCCAACACAATTTTCCCCTTTACGGCTCCTTAGATTAAACTCCTTTTGACTTTTGTCTTCCTCAAAATGAAAGCGAAGGAGATCATCATGGCGACACAAGTGCTGCAAAGGACGGGGCACTCATGGCGCTCTCCAAAAGACAGCAGCGGGGCTGAAAGCTGTCCAGATGTCTGTGAGAAGACAACCTTAAAGGGAGTTATGCCAAATCAAATCTGATGTTTCTGAATCTTACAGATCATTTTGAGTTTTGTTATAATTCAGCACAATGCTACTTTTAACTCAATTTGCATAATCTTCTCCTCTTAGTTTAATTGGTTGGTGATATAATTGTCTAATTAGCACTAAACTAATGATCGTGTCCTTCCTTTTCCAGGTATTTGCTCATAAATCAAAATATAGAGCAAACTGTTAACCTGCAAGAGAAAAGGTCACAGAATCGTTTATTATAAATCAGTCTCTGGGATACATGAATGTCAGCATCAAATGTCTCAGCGATCCATCCAATTACTGTCACGACATTAAGCTAATCCCTCTGCTTCAGGCTCCGTCTTTCTCACTTTTAGTGACATTTATAGCATGTGTTGTGTACCGAGAAGCCGTGCTGTCATTGGACCGTCTGCTCTGTTGATCTGAGTGTAGTCAGCACTTCACTAGAACCTTACTGCTGGCAGGTATAAGTGCCATCTAAACTATTAAAAGCCTTATTGATAGCTAACGTTGTTTCCCGGTAACAAAAAGTCTATTATTACCCTGCAGGGACCGAGCGAAATATGAAAAATCCTTTGTGAAACATCAAAACTGCTTGTCTGACAGTAGAAGAGAACCTTTCTTATTCTTGTCAGCCTCGTGTTTTGGAAACGTTTTGTTATGAAGATGATCTGCAGCTCTGGCAGACATCGTTAACACTTCTCTGGTTGTAAAATCAAAGCGAGAATTTAGGGTGAAAAATAATCGTTTAATCTGCTTTTTCATCACAGCTGCTGGTGTGGGTCATTTATAGAGGAGCTCTTGGAGGTTAGTGAGGTGGGTGGGTTAGTGGCTGTTCATGTCATGGACACAGACAACTAGTTTGATTCCTGCATTTAACCAATGAGTGAAAGTAAAATAGAAAAAAAAGCAAAAACAGCAAAACACAAACGTCTCATAGGAGCAGCTTTACAGTTTCCTGACCAACAAACCTGCAAGTGAATACCACCGCCACCCTTCCAGACCTGTTCTCTAAAAGGGGAACGTTGTCCTGTGCAACTAATAATACAGCTGCAAATGCATCAAAGCACTGCTGACAAACCAGCATTATACATGATGGACAAGAAGACACTGATTCTAAAAACTGGATGATCACCATGATCACTTTTCTGCTTCTTTGGAGTAGTAATATATTAAAACGACTGCTTTTTTAAAGTAAAGCACTATACAAATACACGCCATTTACCACTTACCATTGAATGCATCACTTTGCCTTTTATACACAGCAGAAAACCATTTACTACACTTCTCACTGCACTGATGTGTACAATCCTACATCTGTTCATCTGTGCTTTAGTGAATGCAAAGTTTTGGAGTCTTCTTTACGTTTGGATATTTATAAAGGCCAGCATGTTGCTTTGTTCTTGTAGTGCTGTTAAATCTTGTACACAGCAGTAGATTGTTGATTCCAGACTGAGCAGTTTTGCTTTTTACCGTCACATTATTGTGTTTTCAGTGTTTTTGCACGTAAACGTGACGAGACGATGTCTCAGACGTCATTCTTGACTCCAGATCGTTTCTATCACATCAAACCTTCAGAGATTAATTTGTTCTGTTGAATCTTGATTAAGAAGGAGCATACTCAGGTTTACATTTTTAGGGTTGGGTTACTACCTGTGATCACTTTGACTTCACAGGGTTAAAATGAAGCAGGAGACTCTTTCTGTCTCCAGAGGTCACGATGAATTTAGAATGTGCTGCTTAAATTTGACGCTGCCTTCACCTGGAACAGCTGCAAAATCACCAGAATCTTAAGCAGCCGTTCCACTAAATGTATTTAAGGTTGTTCTGACCAAGGTTATTATCGTTAACGAAAACTAACGAAATAACGAAAACTAGAAGTGAAAAAACATTTTCGTTAACGGAAATAAAAATAAAAACCAAAAAAGTAAAACTAACTAAAACTGGAATGAGTGTTCACAAAACTAACTAAAATTAACTGAATTTATAGCAAAAATGTGTTTAGTTTTCATTGATGTGTGCGTGTCATACAATAGTCAAGGGTGAAAATGAAGTTTAGTTTCCAGATTTTTTTCTTGCTGTGTCTCATTATGCCAGCAGGTGGCAGTACGTTAGTCGAGTCGTCTGTGTTGCTGCTCCGTCCACGCGCAGAATCATGTCAGGAAAAGTCGGGAGCCAGAGTCCAATTTGGGATTACTTTGAATATGACTGTGTTTTGGATAAAGCAAGTGTCTTGTAGTGGAAACAGACAAATTATGAGGGACATTTCTAAAGGGAAAAAATCCCACAAACCTTAAAGTGCACTTGAAAAGCTCACACAAGAAGGCTAACCTAGCTTAGCTTGAGAAGGTAAGGGAGCACACTCAACCCAACAAAAGACAACAGGACGGGGATATCTACACAACTGTGTGAGTCAATTACCTTCAAAAAGTTTATCAATTCACTTGAACCAAAATTACGAACACCCGGTGCTGCGAGAGTTAATAGTCTCATTGGGGCCAAGATATACATTTTATAGTTGCCTGGTATCAATGGTTGTTCATCTGCCTTTATTTATTTATTTAAAGAACCCATAGGTGGGAATGTGAGTTGTCTGTCTCTGCGTGTTAGCCCTGCGACAGACAGGCGACCTGTCCAGGGTGCAGTATGGTAGCTGGAATAGCAACATACCCAAGGATGAGCAGAATGACTGATATGATGAAACTGGGATTTTGTTACACTTAATTATTGCAAACACAACTAAAACTATAACTGAAACTAATCAAAACTAAACTGAAACTAAGGATTTTCAAAAAAATAAAAACTAAACTAAACTAGCAAACAATTGGTAAAAACTAATTAAAACTGATATAAAATTGAAAATCTGAAGTCAAAACTAAATACATATAAAAACTAATGAAAACTGCAAAACTATTAAAACCCTGGTTCTGACTAACCAAGCAGCCGTTATTTCAGTCTGTAAGTGTTCTGCCTGATCATTACGTCTCTGTTTCGGCCCAACACAATAACCTATTCTTACATTAAATGTTTGATTCAGGTTGTTATATTGCACCTCTGAAGCTAAAGTACACAAACAGAGAAAAAACATTGTCATTGATAACACAGACTTAGTGTTTGGAGCTGTGGAGCTGTGATTACAGGAACACATCACAATTGATCTTTCTTAATATTGAAAATGACTTTGTTTCTTCTGCATGGATGTGCGATATTATTGCTTATAGTAAAGCAGGAAGAAATCCCTCTCAACAAACATAAACAGAGTGTCTTCTTTTGAAATTTGAATAACAACAAATTCCTTTTTTTTCCAAGAAAAATACCTTTTATTTCATTATAAATCCACATAATTGTATCTATGAAAGCATAAAATCGCATGTCGTCGTGTTTTTTTCTCCTTATTGTGGTCATTAGTTTCGTTATATTCAAAGTAAATCATGGGTATCAAACCATCGAAGACTGTAAGGTGTATGTCGCATACAAACACAGACACTGTCAACGGCAAAGAGGGGCGTCGAGGGGGAGGGAGGAGGGGAGGGGGGAGGGACAGGAAGGGACGGCGCGAGTTCTGCCGGCCATTTTTTAAAACCACTTGGTATATTTAACCATCCCGAGTGCCAGCGTTCAGTGGTAGGAACAGTTTCGGTCAAGTTCACCAGCGATGTGTTCACACACAGCTGCTCGGCAGCGTTAGAGCGTTTTCGCCGCTTTCACCGTCGCGTGTAGAGACGCACGCGTGCTGCCGCAGACGCTGAATCACTTCCCGCTGGTGCTCCGTCCTCAGGACACTGATTTTAAATTTTTTTTGTAATATTCCAACACAGAGAGAACCGATCCACAATGGACGCAAACATAGCGATTATGTCAACATTTTCTAAGTCATCCACAGCCAGAAGAGTTAGATTGGTAATACTGGAGGATATACAAGTCAGCTGTTCATCAGAGAGAAAAGGGGAGAGACAGAGTGATTAAGAGAAATAGAGCAAGAGAAGGCAGGGATGAGATGAAAACATATGAGTAAAGTGCCAGGAGAGTTCACGGTTTCGTTTCTTGACTGTTTGTTATTATCATAGATGCTTTGAGACAAGACGCTGACAATGTGCTCATATTTTCAATCCAAGGCCCAACATGGAGTTTCAAGAGGTGTGTTTCCGGAAGTCTGGGTGTCCTCCCAGTGTTGTAATAGTGCTGTCATAATACTGTTGTAATCCTTTGGCATATGACTATATGCTGGGGAAAGAAAAGAGCGGTGCCACCAACCACTGACCACGAGAACATCCAGGGGAAACGTTGTCCACATACATCTGTTCTGCACATTCTCAGAAACGAAGCGATCACACAAACACCCGTCAGATGATTGTTTACATCCTCGAAAGAAGAAAAAGAGCTTCTGTGAGGGGTTTATCTCGTTCCTCTGATCCAAAGTTTCGAGAACCGGTTCCAGACCTGCATCCAACATGTCCGTCCCAGCGGCGTGGGGTCTTTTGCATATCAGCAGGTGGGCTTTGAATTCTCTGGCTCCAAAGGTCACATCCTGTGTGGGTCTGGTATGACGTGGTATCAGAGGATAGTGTGTATCAAAGTGTCAGGGCTCACAAGAAGGATGTTAACATACAACCCACGAGGCACCTGAAACAGATAAGAGATGGAGAGTGGTTCACAGTCAGTGAGGGATTTTTGATCTACATAAAGAAGCTTTAGATAAATCCACATTATCATCTCTGATAAGTGAATAAAGGGAATTATCTTAAAGTAAGAAGTGATTATTTATCAGTCTTATTACTCACCAAGTTATATTTTCATTTACATCACCAAACTAAAAGGTGTTTTAACTAATCTGTCACAAGTTTTCTGCTTAATTATCACTGCCTGTCTAAGGAGCTTGCAAAGAAAAGCGTCTGGACTTCTTTAAGTTACTTGAAGAAGTTTCACCTTCATCCGAGAAGCTTCTTCAGTTCTAAGGTCAAATGGTGGAGAGTCCCAGATTTAAGCCCCCAAGAGGGACAAAGGACCCCTTAATGATCCTCTACCTAATCACATGAGCCAAGGTGTGAAGACTGGTGTAGGTCACAATCAGGTTTCAGGTGAGCTCATTGTGAAACCTGGCCCCACCCTATCATATGGTTTCCTGAGGTCAGATGGCCCAGGATGTGAGTGGGCGTTAAAGCGTCTGGGAAGGATCTCAGAACCACCGCCTCTGTTCAAAGATGGTCATTCACAGTGGACATAAATGGCTTAAATCTGGGACTCCCCACCATTTGACCTTAGAACTGAAGAAGCTTCTCGGATGAGACGTGAAACGTCTTGAAGTAACTTAAAGAAGTCCAGACGCTTTTCTTTCCAAGCTCCTTAGACTACGATGACCTGGATGACTGAGAACCTTCACAGACATATTACTGCCTTTGTTTTTACCCCGAGTCAGTGACTCATTCTCCCACTTAAATGTTGTTATATTTAATATTTATTGTTTTAAATAATACATCAATAGTACATCTGTACATCTATATACTTTTTATGTGTGTCTGTGTGTAAATAGTCTGTGTAACCACTGTTGGCTGTGCTGTTGGCTGTCTTGACCAGGTCCCACATCAGAGTCTTTAATCTTAAGAGTCTCCCAGATTTACGGCACAAGGTCTCCATACTATCTTCACTAAGTCGTTACTTATGGACACCTGTAAAAGATCGCTTGTGTCGTTTTTTAATAAAAAAGACTCATCTCTTATCTGCAGGGTCACTGTGATTTTAATGCAAACTGTGAGGTTGTTGTTAGTTTTCAAACCAATGAGTGAAACAAAGGCACACAACACAAAGCTCCCGAACAGGACACAAACCAAAGCCTCCTATATGACAAACTTCACCACTATGCATTCCTAATATTGCTGCTGCCAACATGTCAGCTCACAGATGCGAGAAGAAAACCTCGTGCGTACCTTTAAGAGACAGCAGCATCTGACAGAAGAGTGCTATTGAAACCCATGGACGACAGCACGTTGTGTGTATACATGCGATTTACTCTCTTACAAACATAGAGCTCAGTAAAATGTAGAAACACACTGAATAATTAACAATTGCACAGTGTTATATTTCTGTATTCACGTCTGCTTATGAACACTTGCTTTGTGTTTTGCTTCTTGTTTGTCTTTCTGTGTTTTAAGTGAACTTGATTTTCACGAGCTGGCCTCTTGGAGTGGAAGTCTTTATTTTATTTATAGACTGCAGCTTTCTTGAATATATGCTTGTTCTTTGTTATTGATCCAACACACTCGAGGCTTCCCAACTTATGGGGAAAAGAGAAAACATGCATATATCCTCTCCTACCTCGTACAAAAACACCAAAAAACAACCCACGGTGTGTGCTGCGGGGTTTCTTTGTTTTTCAGTACTGATGACTCAGTGACTGCTTGGCCAGCTTCTGAGATTTCAGGTTTTTAGAAAAGCTTCCCTGCATATACAGTGGGGCAAAAAAGTATTTAGTCAGTTCCCCCACGTAAAATGATGACAGAGGTCAGTAATTTGCACCAGAGGTACACTTCAACTGTGAGAGACAGAATGTGAAAAAAAAATCCATGAATTCACATGGTAGGATTTGTAAAGAATTTATTCGTAAATCAGGGTGAAAAATAAGTATTTGGTCACCTCAAACAAGGAAAATCCCTGGCTCTCACAGACCTGTAACGTCTTCTGTAAGAAGCTTTTCTGTCCCCCACTCGTTACCTGTATGAATGGCACCTGTTTGACCTCATCATCTGTATAAAAGACACCTGTCCACAGCCTCAACCAGTCAGACTCCAAACTCCGCCATGGCCAAGACCAAAGAGCTTTCGAAGGACACCAGGAAAAGAATTGTAGACCTGCACCAGACTGGGAAGAGTGAATCTACAGTAGGCAAGCAGCTTGGTGTGAAAAAATCAACTGTGGGAGCAATCATCAGAAAATGGAAGACATACAAGACCACTGATAATCTCCCTCGATCTGGGGCTCCACGCAAGATCTCATCCCGTGGGGTCAAAATGATCATGAGAACGGTGAGCAAAGATCCCAGAACCACACGGGGGGACCTGGTGAATGACCTGCAGAGAGCTGGGACCAAAGTAACAAAGGTCACCATCAGTAACACACTACAACGGCAGGGAATCAAATCCCGCAGTGCCAGACGTGTTCCGCTGCTGAAGCCAGTGCATGTCCAGGCCCGTCTGAAGTTTGCCAGAGAGCACATGGATGATACAGCAGAGGATTGGGAGAATGTCATGTGGTCAGATGAAACCAAAGTAGAACTTTTTGGTATAAACTCAACTCGTCGTGTTTGGAGGAAGAAGAATACTGAGTTGCATCCCAAGAACACCATACCTACTGTGAAGCATGGGGGTGGAAACATCATGCTATGGGGCTGTTTTTCTGCCAAGGGGACAGGACGACTGATCCGTGTTAAGGACAGAATGAATGGGGCCAAGTATCGTGAGATTTTGAGCCAAAACCTCCTTCCATCAGTGAGAACTTTGAAGATGAAACGAGGCTGGGTCTTCCAACATGACAATGATCCAAAACACACCGCCCGGGCAACAAAGGAGTGGCTCCGTAAGAAGCATTTGAAAGTCCTGGAGTGGCCTAGCCAGTCTCCAGACCTCAACCCCATAGAAAATCTGTGGCGGGAGTTGAAAGTCCGTGTTGCTCGGCGACAGCCCCAAAACATCACTGCTCTTGAGAAGATCTGCATGGAGGAATGGGCCAAAATACCAGCTACTGTGTGTGCAAACCTGGTAAAGACCTATAGTAAACGTTTGACCTCTGTTATTGCCAACAAAGGTTATGTTACAAAGTACTGAGTTGTATTTTTGTTATTGACCAAATACTTATTTTCCACCCTGATTTACGAATAAATTCTTTACAAATCCTACCATGTGAATTCATGGATTTTTTTTTCACATTCTGTCTCTCACAGTTGAAGTGTACCTCTGGTGCAAATTACTGACCTCTGTCATCATTTTAAGTGGGGGAACTTGCACAATCGGTGGCTGACTAAATACTTTTTTGCCCCACTGTACTTTGCTTTGGAAACGATCCCCTTCTCACCCACAAACTCTTTTCTGCTTATATTTGAAATGCAAATACAGGGCATCCCAGCCCCTCTTTAGTCTGGTAAAATAAATAAAGCTTTATTTTGCTACACTGAGATTTACTTCCAATCAAGGGAAATTAAGTTGTTCTGCTCTGTGTCAGGAACTGCAGTTCCTCTGCTGGCCACTTGAGGCTGGCTACCAGACTGCAAAAAAGTGGTAGTTTCAGTCCTCAAAACAACTGTATTCAATTCAATTCAGTGTTATTATATAGCACCAAATCACAACAACAGTCACCCTGATGTGCTTTACATCGTAAGAGAAGACCCTACAATAATACAGAGAACTGCAGCAATCAAACGACTCCTTGTGAGCAAACGTCTGGCGACAGTGGGGAAGAAAAACTCAGTTTTAACAGGAAGCAGGGCACCAATCTGCTTACTTAATTACTTGCATGTCTTTTATCCTGTTTTCCTTTTCTCTCCCCAACCCGTCGTGGCCCCGCCCCTCCCTGAGCCTGAGGCTACGTCCACACGTACCCGGGTATTTTTGAAAACCTAGATGTTTCTATGCGTTTGCACCTTTCGTCCACACGTAAACGGCGTTTTTGGTCACTGAAAACAGAGATTTTTAAAAACTCCGGCCAGGGTGGATATTTTTGAAAACTCCGTTTTTGCATTTACGTGTGGACGAGAAAAACGCAGAAAACGCAGCGTCAAAGATGTGCGCCTTTTTTGACGTCACACTGTGCGCCACGTTATTGTTTCGGTGAAATGAATTTCTACAATACTGTTACTGTTAATTGTTCTCTCTGCAGTGTTTAAATGCTTACATATACACACACAGTTACTGTCCCTCCACACATACGACTCGGTTCTGCTTCTATGCGCCAGCTTTGTTTACTTTTTCCCACCGAGGCTTCTAGACTTCTGATTGGCCAACATTTCTGCACGGTTAGGAATATAGCGCCACCTGCTGCTTTGGCATGTTCCTAGCAGCGTTTTCCTTCATTTCTGCCTTTACGTGTGGACGGGATTATTTTTTAAAACGGAAATGGAAAATCTCAGTTTTCAAAAATACCCGTGTACGTGTGGACGTAGTCTGGTTCTGCCAGAGGTTTCTTCCTGTTAAAAGGGAGTTTTTCCTTCCCACTGTCACCAAAGTGCTTGCTCAGAGGGGGTCATATGATTGTTGGGTTTTTTTTCTGTATGTATTACTGTAGCGTCTACCTTACAATATAAAGCGCCTTGAGGTGACTGTTGTTGTATTTGCACTGTATAAATAAAATTGAATTGAACTTGCTGGTTGTAGCGAGTGTCTCTCTCCTGACTCCAAACTAGGGCCTGACAGCTGAAGGCTCTGCCTCGAATCATACGTGAATACTTCAGGAACCACCAGTGAGCCAGCAGTCTGAGAGTGAAGTGTCTAATAGGGTAAATCTTTTTGCTTTTTAAATTTTCAGGTAATATAACTTACCTGATGTCTGATATGGACAGTCCAAGATGTTGTTGCTTTAAGTTTAACCTTTTCTTCAATAACTTACAGTTTACTAGCTTATCTAGCCAGTCTTGGTTGATAATGTCGCACTCCAGCATGGTTTCAGAAATATGATAAATTCTGCCTCCAAAAAGCATCACGCTACAACTTTAATGGTTAAATTCATGAATTGATACATTAAAAGTGAAAAACCTTTGTATAGTTGCAAGTGAAATGCACCATCTGATAAATTATAAACCTTGAAGCACACTGCAGTCTTTTGTGAAGAGACATTGGGGTTAAATATCTTGGTGGCATCACTCAGTTAATGGGACAATATGAAAAATATGAAGAATATAAAGAATTATGAAACGCTGAATATGAAGATCAGTGCACACTGATTGAGGATGAAGTCATATGTGATGACATAAATTAAAAAAACGTGGCCTCTTGTCAGAAACTGTTAATAGGGTGGACGAGCAGAAAGCAAAGAGAGGAAGAAGACGAGGAGGAGGGGAGGTGGAGAATGCTTACATAATGAAATAGAAGTCTTACATAATGGAGTGACACCAATCTGCATACTGTGGGGGATCAGGCCATTACATAATGGCCCAATAAAGGAGAATAATGCTGTTTACTAAGGCAAGGCGATATTTACAGAGCACTTAGAGGCAGACAGACTCCAGGCCTGCTAATGGCTGCTGACTGCTACACTCTCCCTTCATCTCTTCCTCAATTAACTCCATTTTCTCCCTCTCTCTATTAAAGCATGCTTAACATGTTTCCAGCCCTCTCTCCCCTCAAGATGTTCTGACAGAGCATCTCTGGTGGTACGATGAGCGGTTACCCTCCCACCTGTGTGCATACGCGAGTGTGTTTGTGTGTTAGCTTGATCTCTCACCTCTTCTCCCTCCAGCGCTGTGAAGCTGAATGTAAGTAAATCTGAAAAACACACAACCAACAAAAAGTAACAACAAGATGGGATCAGAGTTCAGATATCAACCCATCGAGAAAGACACACGGGGAAGCAACTGTCAGGTCACGTCTAAAAGAAAACTAATCCACCTACAGGCACCTCTGAAGCTCACAATTTTCCATATTATCCAGTTTAAGCCGGTTTAGCTGATCAGCAAAAAAAACAAATAAGAGATATTGGGGTTTTATGGTTTTATGGGGCTTTGCAGCCGAGTGCGAAGCGGTGGGAACGGCCTGCTGCTTGTTCGTGAGTGATGGGAGAAGGGAGATCGACAGACGGATTGGTGCTGTGGCCGCAGTGATGCAGACGCTGCACCGGTCCGTCGTGGTGAAGAGAGCTGAGTGTAAAAGTGAAGCTCTCGATTAACCGGTCGATCTGCGTCCCTACCCTCACCTATGGTTACGACCCGTGAGTCGTGACTGAAAGAATGAGATGGCGGATACAAGCGGCGGAAATGAGCTTCATCCAAAGGGTGGCTGGCCTCTCCCTTAGAGATAGGGTGAGTCATCCGGGAGGGGCTCAGAGTAGAACCGCTGCTCCTCCACATCGAAAGGAGCCAGCTGAGGTGGTTCGGGCAAGTCCCACCGGGAGGAGGCACCCGGGCAGACCCCGGACACACTGGATGGATTATATCTCTCACCTTGGGGGAGGGGCCGGGGAGAGGGAGTTCTGGGCTTCTCAGCTTAGGCTGCTGCCAATGCGACCCGGCCCCGGATAAGTGGAAGAAGCTGGAAGGATGGAGCTTAATTAGCTGCAACACCTTCGATCGGTCAGTGAGTGGGGCAGTTTGTATTGTACAGCATGATTCCTACCTCAGTATAACCACCAGCAGGGTGGATGAGGAGGTGTGGTTGCATCATAAACCCACAGACTGCTCCTTATAAGCCCACTGCAGTCTGTCCCACAGTTGTGAAATTAACATGAGGGTTACTTGTGTTTTGATTATTATGAATTACATTTAACACATAAAGTTTTCTTAAACTTCTTGGATTTGTAACATTCAAATGAGGTGTTTACTGACCTAAAATATTTGAAAGGCCTTCAGTGATTAAACGACCCATCCATCCTACATCCCGACAAAACATTCATGGGAGAGTGGAAAGATCGACTCTCAATTGAAAGCATCATTATCGCTTCCACAAATTCATCAATCCCTGCAGCCATAACTCACAACCAACAGAAAAATGATGACTGTGATCATACTCGTTTCCCAGATCGAGTAATCAATAAAGTCATTCTTGCTCACACAAGTTCGCCCCCCACCACCACCTCTCCCACATCACGAGCTCTTATTTTCTCTCCATCTTCTCTTGTCTCGGGGCTCAGTGACTCATCTCCACTTCTCTCTGTTTGGTTGGTCGTTTTGCTTTATTTCTCTTTTTTGCCTCCTCATCTGTCTCACGGACTAAATATACTAAGACCATAATCCTCCCTTCTGTCTCTCTCTCTCTTTGGGCTGCTCTCTCCTTCACGATATATAAGCCCACTGTTGACAGCGTCGCTTTCTACTTCCTTGCCACATTTACGCAGGTCTTTTCAGATGGAGATTAACAAATAACGTTTGTTTTATTTTTTTGTCAAAGGGTTTATGCAGCCATTGGCAATGTTATGCTGCAAATTATATTTCAAAGGCCTCCCTGTAAAAATAGATATCAGGAAACAGCAGAGCCTCAGTTGGGACTTCGCTGCTTTCTCTTAATAGGCTCTCACACATTTATTCAGTTTAAGCAGCTCTGTATAAAAGGAATGGAACAAAAAGGGAAATAACTTATCTTTTAACAGTTATGGTAAATACATAATTGTCATTATTATTATTATTATTATTCTATGGTTTTAAGGAAGCTAATATATCTATCATTTTAAAGAACATCACATTTAAAGAATGACAGCTTTCTAAACTACCTCATTTCATGTGTGGCTTTGCTGTAGAATGACAGATTACATGCTGCTGTCATTCCTGAAGCTTCAAATATAGCGCAGGTATAGCGCAGGTATAGCGCAGGTATAGCGCAGGTATAGCGCAGGTATAGCTCAGGTATAGCGCAGGTATAGCTCAGGTATAGCTCAGGTATAGCGCAGGTATAGCGCAGGTATAGCGCAGGTATAGCTCAGGTATAGCTCAGGTATAGCGCAGGTATAGCGCAGGTATAGCTCAGGTATAGCTCAGGTATAGCGCAGGTATAGCGCAGGTATAGCTCAGGTATAGCGCAGGTATAGCGCAGGTATAGCGCAGGTATAGCTCAGGTATAGCACAGGTATAGCTCAGGTATAGCTCAGGTATAGCGCAGGTATAGCGCAGGTATAGCTCAGGTATAGCGCAGGTATAGCGCAGGTATAGCGCAGGTATAGCGCAGGTATAGCTCAGGTATAGCGCAGGTATAGCTCAGGTATAGCACAGGTATAGCTCAGGTATAGCTCAGGTATAGCTCAGGTATAGCGCAGGTATAGCACAGGTATAGCTCAGGTATAGCTCAGGTATAGCGCAGGTATAGCTCAGGTATAGCTCAGGTATAGCGCAGGTATAGCGCAGGTATAGCGCAGGTATAGCGCAGGTATAGCTCAGGTATAGCCCAGGTATAGCTCAGGTATAGCGCAGGTATAGCGCAGGTATAGCGCAGGTATAGCGCAGGTATAGCTCAGGTATAGCGCAGGTATAGCGCAGGTATAGCTCAGGTATAGCGCAGGTATAGCGCAGGTATAGCGCAGGTATAGCACAGGTATAGCGCAGGTATAGCGCAGGTATAGCGCAGGTATAGCGCAGGTATAGCACAGGTATAGCGCAGGTATAGCGCAGGTATAGCGCAGGTATAGCTCAGGTATAGCGCAGGTATAGCACAGGTATAGCTCAGGTATAGCGCAGGTATAGCGCAGGTATAGCGCAGGTATAGCACAGGTATAGCTCAGGTATAGCTCAGGTATAGCGCAGGTATAGCGCAGGTATAGCACAGGTATAGCTCAGGTATAGCACATCTAGCTGATCTGTGACTAATGCCACTGACGTGTTTCTTTACTTGATGTTTCATACTTTATACTTTAATGATCTCTGTCTTGAAGTATTGCACACATCGAGGTAAATGTTGTAATTTGGTAATATATAAATCTACCTGAATTGAATTGTATTGATAATCATTTTAAATACCAACGTCTGATGTCCATACATGTCATTAGTACCGTGCTCTGGTGATAAATTCACATAAATTTCATACTCACAAACCATTTCCAAATAGAACACGACCACGCCAGCAATTCTCTTCATAACTTCTTTGTCACTTACATTTGCCACCTCCCTGTCATTCACAGCTTCCTAATGTCCTGCAATGGACATATTATGTCAAGACAAAACCAAGCTCGAATATATTAGAGCCATTGCCATATGAAACAGATGATGTCTGGAACCACCAGGACTTCACCAAGAGTTGGCATCACTAAGCATAACAGGCCACTAGAGTATTTAAAAGTAGAATGGGAGGGAGAGCCTTCAGTTTTCAGGCCCCTCTTCTGTGGAACCAGCTTCCAGTTTGGATTCAGGAGACAGACACTATCTCTACTTTCAAGATTAGGCTTCAAACTTTCCTTTTTGCTAAAGCATATAGTTAGGGCTGGACCAGGTGACCCTGAATCCTCCCTTAGTTATGCTGCAATAGATGTAGGCTGCCGGGGATTCCCATGATGCATTGAGTTTTTCCTTTCCAGTCACTGTTCTCACTCACTATGTATTAACAGACCTCTCTGCATTGAATCATATCTGTTATTAATCTCTGTGTAAATAAAATTGAATTGAATTGAATTGAATTGAATTGAATAGTTAGTTAGTCAGTGAATTGGTCACTGAAGGGATGAGCTTTCTCTAACTGGACCAAGGTTGCTCTGAGTAAAAGTCATGACAAAGTTTTACCTTCCCAAAAACAAGCCAAAAAGAAAAACTCTGTGGACAGATCTCCAACAACATCTTCTAACCAATAACAGAAACTCACCGAACACCATAAGTGAAACATGGTGGTGGTAGTATGATGCTTCACAGATGCTTATCTACAAGAGGCACATGAGTCGGAGGGAAGAATCATTTTGCAAAATACAGAGTGAAGAAAACAGAGTTTGATACTTAATCTCTGTACAGCACAGTAGCTAAGTGGTTAGCAAAATGGTCCTGGGTTTAAAGTAGGGCCCTTGCATGTGGAGCAGGCTGGGTTTACTCAAAGTTAATTCTCCTCTCATTGGGTCCTTGAAGAAGGCATTTATATCTGGCCTGGGTCAATAAAGGATATCTACACCTATCTGAGTTCATCACACAGCAGAAAAGAAAACACTGGCACAGCTTTGGGGAAAGTCTCCGCTCATCCTCGGGTGGCCCCAGGCTTATATCTCACAGAGCGTCAGTGGAGAGACCTGAACACGGCAGCTCTGTCTGCTAAGGCAGCTGTTTACCTTGTAGACTTGGTGCTTAAAGCAATTACAGAATCATGAATGAGAAACACAATAAGGTGTGCCGAATTGGAGTAATTTCTATTGTGTGAATGTGTGTGTGAATGGGTGAATGACTGAATGTAGTGTAAAGGCTTTGGGGTCCTTAGGGACTGAGGCTACGTTCACACTGCAGGCGAAAGCGCATCAAATCCGATTTTTTTGACCCTATGCGACCCATATCCGATCATGGTGTGACAGTGTGAACGGCACAAATCCGATATTTTCAAATCCGATCTGGGTCACTTTCGTATGTGGTCCTGAATCCGATACATATCCGATGTTTCAGAAAGCTGCTGTTTGATGGTCAAGTCGCATTAAATCCGTCTTTTACGTCACTGACAGAAGACAGACGCCAATTATCAGCGCCCGAGAAGACGTCGCGAACGCTTCCTGGCCATCCAGTGTAGATGTTAGTGAAACTGTTGGGAAGACAACGTGAACATTTTATTTGTACTGCATAATCTGCAGATTCTGACAGAAATCTGCAACTATCCTTTGAAGCAGCGCTCCTCTAAAACAGCAATAAGGATCATTATTAGGTTATTTACATTATTATGTAAATAACAAAATAACTTAAAGCAAAAATTGGGAAACGTGAAGTCCGAAGTCTTTATATTAAGGCCATCAGTCACACAATACTGTTTCTGGGTCTAAACAGAGCGCGTTGTGTGTGACGTCTTCTTTTGCGCATGCGGCCGCTTTGAGCGTTCACACTAGAGCGCGTTTGCTGTCACATTTTATCTGTAGTGTGAACGAGCAGACAAAAAAATCGGATTTGATCGAAAAATCTGAATTGAGCATCAAGACCTGCAGAGTGAACGTAGCCTTAGTAAAGCGCTATACAAGTATAGTAGTATGTATACTAGTCTAAGGAGCTTTATTTATGCTGTAAACTGGTATTTGCTTACTGCTTTTGGTGGATGGAGGTGCTTATCCAGTTCCTGTGAACTCCCCACGATGAGCACTTACTTATAAACGACACAGAATCATGACCGTCTTAGTGGATTCACTCTGAAGTCTTTGTCTTCCCCTGCAGCAGCCCTCAGCAGCAGGAGCTGTTTGTGCTGGGAAGAGTGTGCGCGAGTGTGAATGCACGAATGTGAATGACAGCATCCTTCTGTTTTCCCTAGATACATGAGGGTAAAAATAAAAGCAGACGGATCGAAATCACTGTGCGGCGTGACCACTAGGTGTCACTAAGACTCTTTGCAGGGTCTGCTGGCCTCAGCGAAGGCTCCACTGCGGCTGAAGTTTAGTCACCGTGCCATCGTGCTGCTTAAGTGCCAGGCTCGGATAATAAAAGCACACTGAATGATGCCCTGGTGCCTCGTGGCTTTACAGAACACCCTGTGATGATATCTGCCGGTGTCTGCCTGCCTCTCTGCACTCCCTCTCTCTATTTGAGGTAATCATGAGATGGGATGGTGAGATTGCATTGGAGAGGCAGCAGGCCTGAATTACTGTGTGCATTTCTGTTCAGCGTGGGCAGTTCTAGAGTTGGTGTATGTCCACTTTTGTGCAGTGCAAGCTTCATTTCTCTGAAAGGTCAACTTTGCTGAAAGGACATTTTTGTCTTAGCATTTATCTACTCCCCTCGTCGCTACTTGTTGGCTACATGCAGCGATGCTCCAATGATGGCACTACATGTAGCCATCCTGGTGCTTGTATAATAGGGTTCTCTATCCCTGCTACACACTAAGTTTTACATAGCATCTTACCTCAAAGTACACCTGAGCAGCCACAACATTAAAACCCACCAGAGAAGTCTGTAGTATTTATGATCTGAGTATGATATCCAGGTAATCTTCAGTTCTGGGATTCAGGTGGATTTATTTTGACAGATATCACTTACCCAAACCTTGACTAAGCACTAGCCTCCTCAAAGCAACCAGCGCCCAACATCACACTACAAATCCTGCTCAGGCAAAGCTCGTAGAAAACAAGGCATCCTCCCAGCCTCCAAACTCCCTCGATACCAGTCTGATAGATCCTCTATCATACACTGGTATGCACAGAAAAGCCCTGAACAGCCCTCAAGAACCCAGAAGACCCAAACAATACATCGCTAATGCCTCACACACCACAGTATAAACACAGAAAACCACAACCATCTTGAAAACGCATTTTTATTGTGTAATGATCTCTGTGCAGACACGTTAATAAAAGCCCAACCCCACGGCTCGCTGTAAGAAGTAACCTGGCTGCCTGCAGGTCCACCTTTGCATGTGTCCTGTATCAGGATCTCATTCGTCCTCGCTCCCTCCAACGTGCCACTTTAAGTTTGGCTCTGTATAACAGACTTTTCTTTTCTGGATGAGAAAGAAGTGGGGAGGTTTGATTAAGCTTTCTATACTTGAGCTATAGGGAAAAACATGGTCAGATTTTATCTGTCAGAAATATATTTCAGTGATCGTTTGCAACCTAATTATTAGTTAGCATGCTAATATGAGCAGGCACAGTGAGAGCAGGTTAACTATTATTCTAAAGATTGTGTAGGAGGCACAGGATCTGCGAGCTATTGACAAACAGATGGTCCTGATATTGTTTGATCAAAGCATGAAATGTTCATAGTACCATAAACTGATCTCGTGCACCGTAGTGAGTGACCACAGTGTGGATGAGATTATGTGTTTCCAGTTTCGTGATCACATTCAGCTTCTGTGCCTCCACAGCGTAGCAGTCAGCGGAAAGTTATTGGTTTGTGTCAAGCCGGACGCACCGGACACAAACCCCCTTCAGGTTTGTGTCAGGAAGGGCATCTCCTGTAAAACTCTGCCAAACTGAAAGTGAATGGTGGCACTTACAACAGCAGATTTTGCCGGGGGATTCCCATGATGCATTGAGTTTTTCCTTTCCAGTCACCTTTCTCACTCACTATGTGTTAACAGACCTCTCTGCATTGAATCATATCTGTTATTAATCTCTGTCTCTCTTCCACAGCATGTCTTTATCCTGTCTTCCTTCTCTCACCCCAACCAATCACAGCAGATGGCCCCGCCCCTCCCTGAGCCTGGTTCTGTTGGAGGTTTCTTCCTGTTAAAAGGGAGTTTTTCCTTCCCACTGTCGCCAAAGTGCTGCTCATAGGGGGTCATATGATTGTTGGGTTTTTCTCTGTATCTATGAAGCGCCTTGAGGCGACTTTTGTTGTGATTTGGCGCTATATAAATAAAAATTGAATTGAATTGTTATCATAATCATCCCATTAACAATAATCTTTTGCTGGACAATAGAAATGGACATAACTGGTTCCTAATCTGAGGATTGTTCTACACAAAAAGTGAGTCACACAGTTAATATCATTCGTAGACAGGCAGACAGATGTTAGTCCCAAAATTTAACCTCCTAGGACCTGCCGTCCACATGTGGACATTTTGGGTTATTTAGACCAAAATACTCAATTTTGCTCTACATGGGTCTGATATCCACTTACGAGGACATTATACTGTCACTGTTCTATTAAGATTTTAAATGAATATCCTCATTTTTCTTAAAAAACAAAAATAAGGTAAAAAAAAAAATCTGGTAACTCTTTGTTTTTACATTCATCAGGCCCCAATATGCCCAAATATCAAAGAGAAATTAAAAATGCATGTTGTGGAAGAGTTAGGGTCTTAGGAGGTTAAGCCAATCCATCCAGATGATGCAACATCTGGAAACACTATGCTGGGGAGGGATGCAAAATCTGGACTAAACCTTTTCATGTGAAGATTCGCTGTGTGTTTGTAAAGCTTTGTTTGGCCACGTGCATGTTTAACAGGTAAGATACTGATGGCTCCTCAGGGAGCAGTGACTCAGGCTGACCAGCAGTTCATTTGGTTTGGAGAGGAAGCAGGTGTGTTGAGATTACCTCTGTGTGGTTTCTGCTGTGTGAATGCATGTGGTACATATTGGACCTACAACAAATGGCCAAAGGGTCAGTGGTGAACGCTGAGATTGCTTCCATTAGGAAAGAAACGAGCGTTTCCTTGTGTGTACGGACAAGTGCGTGTGCAGAATGTGAGTTTTTAGATGAGAGGTATATTATTACAGGGAGGATATGATGAATGAAGAGAGAAAAGATAACAGGGAGAACAGGAAGGGAGGACGGAGCAAAAGGAGAGGATATTCAGAGGGAGACGGGGAAGAGATGACAAAGCGTTCCCAAATAAAGGTCACGATTGCCAGATAAAAGAGGGAGGAAAGAACAACTCATAAGTGTAAAAATAGAGGTTAGAAGAAGCGAGAGAGAAAAGAGGGGAGGCGGGAAAATAAGCACGAGGATTCCTGGACAATGATCATATAAAAGCATCTGTTTGTCTTTGATCAGAGGTGCAAAGGTGTAAAGGCTGATGGGCTTTTCACAAAGAGTGCAGCGAGTTCTGAGCTCGCCATCATGTTCACTGATTTTAAAATGTTCAGCGGGCGCAGAGCTGAAATACTCAGAAAAACTCTAACTCTTCTCATAATTAGCATACCTAAGAAGCTTTGCATTGATCTGCAGCTGCTGGAAAGAACACACAACAAATCTAAAGTGTGTTTACACACAGCGACCTGACACGTCTACCTGGATGCAAAACTGCTGTGATTACAAATGCAAACTTGTATCCTACGACTGACTCTATCCACACTTACCATCAGCGTTTCTTCCTTTGTGCTTCCCTGCAGGCTGCACGCCTCATTTCTATTGGCTGTGACAGAGTTCCTGAGCTGTGCGCCGTGTGCTTACGCTCCACAGTGACGAACCATGTTTGAACCACATAATGCATGGGAACAAATGAGTTTCAGAGGGCAGGAGCACCCTTGTTACATCCTGTGTGAAAGCCCCTTCAGCCCTGCAGTGTTGCATTATGGGTCTGTAGCACTAACGCTGCCAATCTACAGAGTTTAAGTCTGATTATAGTATGTCTGTTGGAGTGAGTCAGCCGTAAATGAATTTCAGAAGGCAAATTGAAACCTTTAAAGCTTCTGACGGCTCAGGTTTAAACACAGAGGAAGATGAGGAGTTGGCTTATAATGTGGGATATTACGCTGTGTTTCCTTTTATCCATATATGCTCATTCTGTTTGGTTTCATCCTGACGTAATACTGAATCTGCTAAATTTAACCACCACTGAAGTGTAGCCATGTACGCACCGTAAAGGAAAGAGAACTACTGATGAGGAAACTAGTATCAATGACCTGAAACGTAGACTACCTGACATTTAAAACACTGCACGTTCCACAGTTACAACAGTTGCTGCTCTTTCTACTGAACAAGAAGACTTCTAACAAGTTTGCCAAATCTTAAAAGCAGAAGTGTGTGTCTCCTGAGCACAAATAGGGAGAGGGACATCACGGCTGAAGGCTCTGTCTCCCATTCTACTTTCCCACACTCACTCAGGAAATCACGAGGAAGCCTACACTTGGCAAAACGGTGACCCATGTCTGAAGCATTAAAATACAGCCAGCCAGACACACGGTTGATGTGTAATCGCTTAACAAGCAGACCATTACAACCAACACTAAAGGAAATCATGTATGAACCTCTTTAATGGTCTACAGGAAGTAAAACCAACTCCCATGAAATCACTGCATGCTACGTTACATTTAATATTAAAGGATGAGGTCCTGCCTCAAGTGGAGGAGTTCAAGTATCTCGGGGTCTTGTTCGCGAGTGATGGGAGAAGGGAGCCGGAGATCGACAGACGGATTGGGGCTGCGGCTGCAGTAATGCAGACGCTGCACCGGTCCGTCGTGGTGAAGAGGGAGCTGAGTGTAAAAGCGAAGCTCTCAATTTACCGGTCGATCTACGTCCCTACCCTCACCTATGGCCACGAGCTGTGGGTAGTGACCGAAAGAACGAGATCGCGGATACAAGCGGCAGAAATGAGCTTCCTCCGAAGGGTGGCTGGCCTCTCCCTTAGAGATAGGGTGAGAAGTTCGGCCATCCGGGAGGGGCTCAGAGTAGAGCCGCTGCTGCTCCACATCAAAAGGAGCCAGCTGAGGTGGTTCGGGCATCTGACAAGGATGCCCCCTGGGCGCCTCCTGGGTGAGGTGTTCCGGGCATGTCCCACCGGGAGGAGGCCCCGGGGCAGACCCAGGACACACTGGAGAGATTATATCTCTCGGCTGGCCTGGGAACGCCTTGGTGTTCCCCCGGATAAGCTGGAGGAGGTGGCTGGGGAGAGGGAGGTCTGGGCCTCTTTGCTTAGGCTGCTGCCCCCGCGACCCGGCCTCGGATAAAGCGGATGAAGATGGATGGATGGCAATGGCGGCAAAGAAACCCAAGACAACACGTTAAAGAGCTAATCTCATTTTTTTCCCTGTAATTTTCGTTATGAAATATTATCAGAGAGAGACAGAAATATAAAGGTCTCTGACCACAGTGGCACCGATGACTTCTTCTGCTTTTTTTGGTTTAACAGCGAATGAAGATGCTCACACTTGAGTGTTAGTGTCACGCTCCATCCCTTGAACTCCACACGATCAATCCTTCAATTCATACAGAGATGAACAGAAAAGAAAAAGCTAATAAATTGTGTGAAGAGGAGAGAATCCCTGAGAGCTTTGAAGGATACGTCGCGATAGGGCATACATCTCAATTTGGGAGTGAAATTGTTAGCAGAGAAGAGCTATAGTGAAGGATAGCGCGCAAACAGAGCGACCTTGATCTCAGAAATGAAAGGAGCAGAAGAGAGATCGGAAGCATCAAAACAAAACAACTCATTAAAATCAGACAAATAACGATGGAGCAGCGAGAGGAGGGACACGGAGGAGACAAAACTGTTTGCATTGGGAGGGACAGGCAACAGGAAGTGAAAGAGACAATGTGTTAGTCCGAGGAGCAGAGACAGCGAGTAATAAAGCTTCAAATAGTTTCTTTTCACTGTCAAATAAAAGACAAAAATAGCTTCAGTCAGAATGCTTCTTAAAAAGAAGAAATCAGCTGAGGTTACAGGATCACCTCTGCGCAAAATAATGAAGTACAATGTATTTTAAGGTACCTTTTGTTTAAAGTCTTCCTAAATGAACTAATAAAAGAAATAACTGCTAAGAACTTATGTTAAAAAATTAGCTTAATACACATTTGAACAGTCTAAGTCTGCTGAATACGTAGGCAGCATGATGGTGCAGAGTTTAGCACTGCTGCCTCACACAGAGAAGCCTTTGTGGAGGATTTGTTGTCCCTGTGCTTGGTGGCTTGTCCCCCCTGAGTGCTTCAGTTCCCTCCCACAGCCCAGAGGCATGAATGTTTAGTGAACTGTTTGCTGAGCCGGCTGTAGGTGAAGCTCTAGGTGGTCAGATCAGAAGCGCTAAAGGTTACTGTTGCATTAATGTACATAATTGCCAGCAGAGGTACACAGCTGGCCTCTGTGAGCTTCAGGGTGCAAACACCCGCCCACTGTCGACAGTCAACCTCAGAAATTATTGACTTAGTTACAAGTGGCTGTACCTGTGCAGGTAAAAGAAGGTACTGTGATTGTATGGGTCACAACAGTTTGTGAATGTTAATTTAGAGCAGCAAGTTCTGAGAAGCGAAGCTGAAGTGATTGCATGAGTCACGTCACTCAGCTGTGAGAGCAACCTGTCGCTCATCTAAGAACACGCAGGAGGTCATTATAAATAATGACATATAAATGCAAAAATACTTCAGGCACCAGCAGCTGCGCTCTCCGCCGCTACCTCAGCTACCTCCTCTCCTGTCGTATGAGATCACATTCTCCTTCCTAAGGAGTCATTGCTAATTACCTCTGAATTGAAGAGATTAGCTCATTCTGGAGAAAAATAATCCCCAATTATTTACTCGGGGCTTAAAGCACGTAAAAATGTTTGAGTATTAAAAACTCAAATTATTTAATGTCATTTTGAATTCATGGACCCTGGACTGTAGCTTGTATGTGTCTGAGCAAAATTTCTGCTCATCTTCAGTTTTTTGCACATTCAAAACTAAAAACAGTTCAGCTACGGCTCTGACAAGATTTTGCAAATGTTTCTCCCAAAGACAGAAAAGAATCACAAAAAAGAAATAAAAGACATTTTAAATGGACTAATCTAGTGATGTGCATCACCCGGTCACGTCTTTTTACTTTAAGCCTTATGAATGAGCCGGTGTAGCAATGCATCTAATAAGAAGACTGATAGCAGTAGGTGCATGTTATCAGTTCAGTGTTATTGTGATAACACTGAAGAAAATCTAAAAAAAATGTCACATATGAAGTTAGTTGAGGTGCTGAAACTTTGTGCAGGTCTGCAGCACCATCGTCCGACTGCAGCACCCCACTGAGCCGGCGCTCTTGTGCGTATTTCATCCATATGAGTGACTGCTCATTAAAGTGCATTTTTTATTGGAAGAGCTCAGTGTTCAGTCATGCAAGCTAAATGAACCTTGTCCGTAAGGTTTATTAAAGCAACTTACAGCCTGTCCTCTCCATCACTTTCTCTCCCAGCACCCGCCTGCCGTACATTTCAATTTCAAACAAACTTCAAATGAAACTCCTTCTTCCCTCATCTCCCTGGCAGCACCATATTTAACTAACTCTTTTCTTACCGGGGCAGCAAAAACCATGCGTTGAGCTCCTTGCTATAAGCGTGCATGCACCTGTCCCACCAGCTGTCCTGGTGTCAGATAAAGAGTTTGCACCAGAGAAATACTTTGCAGCAGAGCGCCTAACAAAGCCAGGTCAACTGGACCAGTTGTGACCACACAGCCAAATATGTAAAAAGGTACAGTGGTTAGCACTGTGACCTCACTGAAACAAGGTCCTGGGTTTGAATCACCAGCTGGCAGAGTCCTGCTGCGCTTCCTGTTTGTTCAGTATTGGGTTGTTGGGTGATTGGTTAGTCTAGACTGGCTGTGAATGGTTGTCTGCACTCTGACCTATCTGGGGTGCACCTCACCTCTTACCCTATGGAAGCTATGATTGGCTCCTCCCGCCTATGACCTTAAATTGGCTAATCAAGAAGGAAAAGAGCTGGAAAAAACATGCTGAAACAGATGCTGAAAGGCCGAGTGCCAGTGAAGTTAATGTTAGCACTGATGATTCTCAGGATCCTCAGATAACACTAGCATGGTTAAGGTTAAGCAACAGTCTAAAGATGAGTTTCAGTCTAACTCATAGGTGTCAAACTCTGGCCCGCGGGCCAAATTTGGCCCGCAGCCTAATTACATTTGGCCTGCGAAGCCATACCAAATTGACTGTGTGCACGTTAGCATATGCTACTTCCGGTGCGGAAACTCCTGTGTGGAGCTTTGTTTCCGGTGTCCTATTCGCGCCCTGTTTACGGTCCAAAACAAGTTAAGGAAATAAATAAATAAAGCGGCGATTTAAATTTCTATAGATGTCTCGGGCATTTACCCAATATATCTGTAAATGATGTTCATCGACTTGTCGATATTTTTCCCCCACGCCTCAGGGGAAAAGAGAAAATGGATTCAAATGTTATATTTCTCAGCTGTCCCTCGTTTATCGCGGGTGTTATGTTCTAAAAATAACCAGCGATAGGTGAAATCAAGTAGCCAATTTTATTTTTTGACGGTGCAAAACGTTTCGTGTACATCGTGGACATACAGCACTGCACTTCAGAGTCACACTGCTGCGATAGATGCAGCGATTCTGTACTGTACAGGAGAGACGGAGGAGATCGTCTGCAGCGATCAGGACGCAGGACGTAAAAAAGCATGCAAACTTGCACTAAAAAATCTGCGAAACAGCGAGGTGAGAGGTGAACCGCGTTATAGCGAGGGACCACTGTAATTTTGAAGGTAAGTCACAACATACCCTTCGTAAATACTAATGTATAGAAACAGTTACCAGCAATCATTCATTGTTTGTGTGGCTTTTTTTCACTGTTTGTTAACATGCTGTGTGTGTGTGTACTTGACTAGCTGATCTCGACATAACGGGGAAACATCTGGTTTGACTATTGTTCACCTGCAGTTTGAATGCTGAACATTTGCCTGTTTAAATCATGAGACCAGTCACTATACATAGATGTGCTTCTGAATGTGGACGATGTGTCTTCTGCTGCAGTTCTGCTTGTGTTGAGTGATGTAAACAACTGATCGATCTAAACTCTTTAAACGTCAAAACTGATCATTAGATTTTTATGACACAACAGTAGTGAGTGTTCCCACCTTCTGCTCTTTGTAACTTAACGCGATCGTTCCGTTTTCGAGTTTTGGACATCAATTTTGGAGTATATCTTCGCAGTAGCGATTGACCGCAAAGTAAAGCTACTGGAAATGTACAACCCCACATCCGGTCTCAAACCAGGAAGTTAGCATTTTCTCGTGCACAGGGTCAATTACTATCAGAGCTGGCCTACTGGTATTATACAGCTAATATATATATAGTTTAGTATTAAGCTTTGCTTGTTCCATATTCAGTTTTTCAGCAAAACTTGTTTGAGTCCATAAGAAAAGATTCATTCTTATATCTGGAGGAAGATTTATTTTTCAATAAATATTAACGTTAGCCCGCGACTTTGTTCCAGTTTTGAATTTTGGCCCACTGTGTATTTGAGTTTGACACCCCTGGTCTAACTGGTTCAGACTGTGATGGTGAAATGAGCTGCTGGATTTGTAAAACCTTCTGAGCTGAGTCTCTGACAGAGGAAGAACAGAGGAGACCGAAGCCTAATAAGTTACAATTTAATTACAGTTAAAAGGAAAAAAAACACACAATCTGAGGTAAGTGCGATGTAAGACTGCTTATTAAACTCACAAATACAATTCAGAAACTGCCTCAATGGGAGTTATTATTGGCTGGAGTAACAACAAGTAATTTGCTTCTATTCGCCTGATTCAGTTCAACAGAACCAAGTCATGTTATTATTATCTGAATATGAGCAGTGTGTGAGAAATCAAATGTATGTTTAGACTGAATGTCAGATGTTAAATGAGCAGAAATGAACTTTCACAGGTTGATTGTCTAATGCTCTTTTGTATGTGACTAATTCAAATACTCACCAATGACAGGAGCTGCTCCTCGGCTTAAAGTGGAGCTTGGCTCCAGGCACCAGCAACAAATTAAAAAAGAGGGGGAGGGAGGCGGAGTATCGGTTTGGGCTTAGAGATTGGTGGGCTGTGGGTTGGACTGTTTCTCGTGTGTTATTGGGAAATGTCATCGTCGTGGGCGGGATTTAAGTCCACTACAGTCGTCCCTCGAAGAGAAGCTCCTCCCATCCCATCTGTCGACGATGACGGTTGGGAGTTTCTATTAATGCCTCCACCTGGAAAAAAGATGGAGTTCGATTATCGAACGACTAAACGCGGCGTCACCTCGCTTTTCTCAGCGTCTTACCTTGCCCTGCAGAGGAGGACGACGGAGGCAGAGCAAGGATGTTGGCTCCACCTCCTCCTCCGTTGGTCTGGGAACAGACGTTAGCGTGGCGTGCGGCAGCTTTCTGCTTGTAGTGGTTGCTGTGCAGCTTGTACTTCATCAGGAGAATGAAGATGAAGACGAGGACAGAGGCCACGATGATCCCCCCGATGATGATGATCATGGTACCACCCAGGAACTAGAGGAAGAGTACAACGATCATGAGCACTCTTAAAATATCGAAGTGCAAGAGGGTGATCCATGATTCCTGAGTAGTTTCACTGAGATGAACCACATTAAAGGTGGAATCACAAAAGAAGCAAAAAGAAATAAAGAACAAAAAGCTGAGGTGTCAAAAAGCAGGAAAAGTTAAAATTACATATTTATCGGTTCTTTTCTGATGTACTGCAATCAAAGCAAAACTCTGTAAACATGAAGAAAAATAAGGTGAAGGACGAAAAAACAAAAACAAAAAATTAATTAGAAAAAGAAAACAGCGAAATAAAAAAAATAACTCACTTAAATGTAATAAATGAAACAAAAATCAAACAGTTCAGTAATTAAAGAGATCTGTTTGTCTTTTATTGTATTTTCTGTCCTCTGCAATGATCTCATCATCTATTCATTTATTCACTATTAAGATTTATTACCTAACATTCAAACCAAACCAAGGACATAACAAAAACATTTTTCAAAGGCGCATGTTGGATTTTTTTGAGAACTCAGAACTAATAGTTAAAAGCTATCAATAGTCCCCGTCCTTCTAAAGCCAACTAAAAAGGACAGAATGGGAAGAAACTGAACCGTTTACTCTTGTTTTCTTTTTAAAAAAAATATGTTTATTACAATTTTGTGATTATATAACGGGGGAAAAAGAACAGACAAAGGAACAAACGGGCAAGAACACACAAACAAGGTAAAAGATTACACTGCAACAACAAAAATATTACTTCAACACCGACAATAAACACAAGTAGAACGTTTGGGTGTTTTTTGACCGATCAGAGAAATTTATGCTTTGATAAATGATCTAAAACAGGTTGCCACACATCAAAGAACTCACTAAGTTGGTCCTCTAATGGATCCCTAATCCTCTCTGCGACAAAGCAGTCAGTTCTGCTAACCACAGTTCGATCTGAGGCACAGTGTCAGACTTCCAGAGGGTCAAAATCATTTTCTTAGCAACTACCATAACGAACAAAACTGTAGTTTGTGCAGCAAGGCTGAGGCGCAGGAGGGAAGAGGAAGATCCAAACAATGCAGTTACTGGTCCGGCTCTAATGTGCAATTGTACATAAAGGAGAAACATTTAAAGATATCCAGCCAGTAATTGTAGAGTTTGAGACATCACCAAAATAAATGAGTAAGAGAGCCTTCTCCAAGTTTACAACGATCACATGCGGTGTTGGTCAAGTTACTTGAAAAAAGTAATCAGTAACTAATTACTGATTACTTCCCCAAAAAAAGTAATCCCATTACTTTACTGATTACTTATTTTCAAAAGTAATTAATTACTTAGTTACTTAGTTACTTTTTAAAAACACGATTTACAACCTGAATAGGTGATAAAGTGATAGATCTTTCAGCCCAATTCTACTTTTTCTGCATAATCATCATACAAAATGTAATCAAATGGAAAAGTCTCTTTTTAAAACTTGTTTTATTAGTTTTAATCTTTTAACTTTATGCATCAAGCAAAAATTTAATTATATGCAACATTCTCTGACTGGAAGAAATTAGTTTAACATTTAAACCTATTTTCTGCACATTCCAGCACATAAAATAAAATATTTTTTTGTGTTTACACTCAGTCTTTCAAATAGATGCAAGTAAAACACAGCAGAAAATAAATAAAGTCACAGACTAGCGGTCCTGTTGCTCTATTTTCACCTGTAAAGCAGGAGTGGGGTAGGCGGAGGTTTACCCTGGTGCAGGTGTGCAGCGGTCAGTGGAAGAATCCGCGAGTTTCTCTGTGAGTTTCCCATTACGTCGTAGCTACTCGGTGCTTGTTTGGAAGTTTAGGGGTTTTTTCGCTGTAAAAAGAAGTTTTCTTCCCACGCACAACGGACACTAATGTTTTTGTCACTTTTTATGGAATCAAACTCAAAGTAAGGTCAGTACTTCCACGCTTTAAACGCTGCACGCTCATACTCTCTCTGCACTCGATATATGATCCATTGTTGATCTGCACACAGCTGTTGTCACGAACGTCGCACTCGCTTACGTCACTGTCATGAGACATTCTCGCAATAAAATCACGGTTTTAGTAACGCAGTAACGCAGCGTTCCTACGGGAAAGTAACAGTAATCTAATTACCATTTTTGCAATAGTAATCCCTTACTTTACTCGTTACTTGAAAAAAGTAATCGGATTACAGTAACGCGTTACTGCCCATCTCTGATCACATGTAGGACTAACAGAAGGAAAAATCCTCGACTCTTATTTTCACTAATTCTACAGGGTGACGAAAAAATGACATCTTCCTCGGAAACATCGGTGGCCATTTTTATTTATTTATTTTTTTAATTAAAAGTAAGCTTGCTGCTGATTTTGAACCATGTCACAGGTCTTTTGTTGTCTTTTTACATCGTCAAATTCCTAATTTATCAGCTGGAAACAGCGATCCTTTATGAAGAAAAAGATCTGATATCATCTACAACAAGTTCCTTTAGTTGCCCATGATTGTGACACATCTACAAGCTACACTGCAACCCATCCTGACCCCTGTTGCTCCTTTCACATCACATCCATAAAACAAATAATAATGTTCTCCAATACAGAATTCCTTGAGATGACAGGTTTTGGATCACATGTTGCAGGCAAACTTGAAATGATCTCCAGATAAAAACAACAAACTACAGTGGTCCTCACTGAATTCATTTATCACTGATTAGTGAGACAGCGCTCTGAAGCAGACAGCTCATCAACTATTTATGATTCAGCAGAAGTCTGATCAGTTATCAACTGGAGTAACAGCTGATCAGCACACTAACCTGGTCTCGTATAGAGTGGCAGCGTCCGTATTCTGACTCCGTCGTGAAGGACACACAGCCCACCAGCTTAGTGCCTGTCAGCGCGGTGATGCCATCATCGTACACGGCCAAAACGCACAGCTCGTAATCCCGCGATGATGCCAGATCACTCAGCTGGAAGTACTTGTGGTTAGCTGGGATCATCCTGAAAGACAGAAAGACAATTTGATTGGTTTTGCCCTGCCTTTGGTGCAAAGACAGAAAAGATCACAATATTTCTTGTAGCATTTTTAGACTTTTCCTTTGAAATGTTTAAAGTTAAGGGCCTGGTGTCAGTTAATAGCTCGAAAGACGAAGCAAGAAACTACACACTAAACTACACACTAATTTGAATATACACAGAAAAGACAGCACAGTGAACACCGCTGAGGTCAGTTTAAACACCAAAGGCATCAAAACATTTCTTTCACTTTTCACAAACAACCAGGCTGAAACTGTGAACTGAGCTCTGATGCAAATCTGATCATTACCACAAAATATTCAAGGTTTTTCTTCCACAGAAGTTTCCCAATAAAACTTATTGTATATTACAAAAATATGTTGACTGTAAATGAGTGGAAACGACTCAAGCTTCCTCACACTGGCAGCCTCACCACCCTCATGTTACATTTGCGCTCCAGTGGAAGTTGAGCCTGAACTTTGGTAAGTCATGAACTTCTATTATCTTTAGTGCAGCTCTCCTGAAAGAAAAGCCTGCACAGTCCAGAGCGTTTTAAAACCTTCAGGGTAAAAACCAAAAGAAATGAAATTGGAACATTTAACTTTGTTAATATCTTTTTTTCCAATGTAATCGACGTCAAACTGATTATTTATTATAATAAACGTAATTAACGTAGGACCTTCAAAAACAGAGTGTACAAAGTAGTTTAACAGAAAAGCAAAGAGAGGAATGCACACAAAGTAAAATAACAGCCACAAAGCCACGAGAGGTGAGAAGCAGAAGTTTAAAATGAATTCTAAAAACATCCACGGAGCCGATGATCAGAGGCCGGGACTGACGCTAAATCAAATAAGGAGCTGAGCTGCTGCTTTATGAACGATTTTGAGGTAAAAATGAATTATCCTGTAACCTCAGTAGTCATGCCTTGAGAAAATGAATGCACGAATGACCTTTTCCAGGTTTGATTCTATGAGTTTAATTCCAGAGACGAATCTTATTGAGATGATACAAGGCTGGATAACCTTTGTGAAATGCATTTTAAAGCCGGCGATTGGTTCAGCATCTCCAGTGAATGCTGTATTTGGCTGTAATGGTGGAGAGAGCTGAGAGTTAAGGTAGAGCTGGTTCTTTATTGCAGTTCTACTCCTACTACTGATCTGGGCCACACGAGAAACTTTTGCTTCCTCAGAAAGGCGCCTACACTCGGCATCAGCGAGTAGACATCATTCAGAATCTTTCACGTCAAAAAACACAGCTGAGGTGGTTCAGATATCTGAACAGTTTGCCTCCTGGATACTTTATTGGTGAGTTGTTTCAGGCATGTTAAACCTGAAAGAAATTCTGGGGCAGGCTCGGGACAGGCTGGATGTCTTTTGGCTGGTTTAGACGTCCCTCAGTATCTGAGTGTGACGAGCTGAGTGGGAAGTCTGGGCATCTCTGCTTAGACTGAAGTCCTTGTGACTCAGAGCCAGAGTCAGAAGATAGATGGACAGATTGATGTTTCAAAGGAAAGAGCTAGACCACAGATGATTTATCTATGATAAAAAAAACATCTCATCTGTAGACACAAACCTATAAATTAAGCACTAAACTGCTACTGTGGATTACTCAAGGCAGTAGCAGTCCAACAAGTGCAACAGTACAACAACACCGTGAACTAAAAATACATGAGCACACTGTTTATTAATTTTGTGACATTTTAAGTGCTGATGCTACTCTGCTATATGTGGTGGACTGTTGTAATTTATTATTATCTTGTTGTTCCAAAAGTTTCCTGAAAAAAAAAGAAAGCGAACACATTCCCCCTATATCAGCTTCTCTTCGCTGGCTCTTTGTTAAATCCAGAATTTAATTTAAAATCCTTCTCCTTGCACACAAAGTCTTGAATAATAAGGCCCCATTATATCTTAAAGGCCTCATAGTACCATATTATCCCAGACGAGCACTTCACTCTGAGATTGCTGGCTTACTTGTGTTTCTGGAGTTTCTGAAAGTATGTGAGGCAGAGATTTCAGCTCTGAGTTTGGATTCAGGACACACACACGCCCTCTTTAGTTTTCAAAGGGGATTTAACACGACCATTTCCTGATAAAGCTTATAGTTAGCACTGGATCAGATGACCCTAATGTAGGTCAGCAATGCTGCTGTAGGCTCAGGCTGCTGGAGGATCCTATGATGCACTTCATCTCCTCTCACCTTTTTTCTCTCATATATCACTGATGTCATTAAATTTCGTCTTCTCTCTCCCATTGTCACAGGCTGGGTCTCTGACCCAGCGCTCTGAGTTCATTTTGTATTTGTCTCATTTTATATTTGTGATTAGTTTATGTGTCATTCCTATTTAGCTTTAGTTAAGGAAAGGCAGTTATTATTTATTGTTTCCTTGGTTTCTATGTTTGAGTTCTTGTATCGTTCATCACGTGTTAGGTCTGTTAAGCTTGTCATGTCTAGTTTCAGTGTTTCCTGTTTTATTTTGAAGGAGTCGTGTGTTCTTTGTTCATTGTATTTAGTTTCACTTCCCCTGTCCTGTCATTAGGCTCATGTCAGTCAGCTGTTCCTCTATGTGTTCCCACTTCCCCGAATCACCTCCTGTCTATTTAAGTCCTCTGTTTTCAGTGTGTCGTTGTCAGATCGTCTGCTTTGTTGCAAGCCAAGAAGTTGCGTCAAGTTTCCTCATGTCAAGTTTATGTTCCTGTTGTAGGTTTTTAGTTAATTTAGCTCACCCAGTTTAGTTTATTGTTAGCTTTGCATTTTGCCTTTTGTTTACAGTTTGAAAAATCAAGATGGCTGCTAGGGTGCAGACACACAGCTTGGCAGGTCCTGTGCGTTTGCCAAAAAACCCACCTAAAAACCCCTGGATCTTGACATCAACTTGTCTTTTTGTTTTTATACATTTTTATCTTCTGTGGAGTTCGACATGTCCAAGAAAACTGGATAATTATACCACTTTCCCAGCCAAATGGAGTCAACATCTTTTGTTCACAAGATTCTTGGATTTTGGTCACGCTAGACCACCCCCAGGTAAACATGAACAATCTAATATACCACAACTGTCGCAGGAGATTCTGAAACTTGTTCTGATGCTACTTTTGGCTGGTGATATAGAACTAAATCCTGGACCTAATTCAAACAACAGTGATTTGGACTGGCTACAACTAATTAGCCTAGTTAGCCTGGGCCTACCTGGGCCTCCATCTCAGCTGGCTGGGCCTCCATCTCAGCTGCCAGGGCCTCCATTTCAGTTGCCTGGGCCTCCACCTCAGCTGCCTGGGCCTACATTTCAGCTAGCTGGGCTTTCACCTCAGCTGCTCGGGCCTCCACCTCAGCTGCTCGGGCCTCCACCTCAGCTGCCTGGGCTTTCACCTCAGCTGCTCGGGCCTCCACCTCAGCTGCCTGGGTCTCCACCTCGGCTGCCTGGGCCTCCACCTCGGCTGCCTGGGCCTCCACCTCAGCTGCCTAGGCTTCCACCTCACCTTCCTGGGCCTCCACCTCAGCTGCCTGGGCCTCCACCTCAGCTGCTCGGGCCTCCACCTCAGCTGCCTGGGCTTCCACCTCAGCTGCCTGGGTCTCCACCTCAGCTGACTGGGTTTCAACCTTGGCTGCCTGAGCCTACATCTCAGCTGCTCGGACCCCCATCTCAGCTGCTCGGACCTCCACCTCGGCTGCCTGGGCCTCCACCTCAGCTGCCTGGGCCTCCACCTCAGCTGCCTGGGTCGCCACCTCAGCTGACTGGGTTTCAATCTTGGCTGCCTGAGCCTACATCTCAGCTGCTCGGGCCTCCACCTCGGCTGCCTGGGCCTCCACCTCGGCTGCCTGGGCCTCCACCTCGGCTGCCTGGGCCTCCACCGCAGCTGCCTGGGCCTCCACCGCAGCTGCCTGGGCCTCCACCGCAGCTGCCTGGGCCTCCACCGCAGCTGCCTGGGCCTCCACCTCAGCTGACTGGGTGTCAATCTTGGCTGCCTGAGCCTACATCTCAGCTGCTCGGACCTCCATCTCAGCTGCTCGGACCTCCACCCCGGCTGCCTTGGCCCCCAACGCGGCTGCCTGGGCCCCCATCTCGGCTGCCTGGGCCCCCACCTGCTCTACCCAAATTACAGTCTCCGGTAAAGGGTTTCTCTTCATTAAATGCTCATAGCATTGTCAACAAAAGGACAAGAAATCCTGCTATTAAAATTTACAGAGGAACAAAGATCTGCAAGACATTTAATCAGGCTAAAGTAATCTGGGACACTAAAAATAAACCAAAGGGGCTTTTATGTGGACACATTAACATTCGCAGTATGTTACCAAAGCATGAGCAACTGGAACATATTCTAAGCAATTCCAATATTTCTATTTTGGGTATCTCTGAATCTTGGCTCACAAGTTCTTCTCCTGAGTCTGCGGTTGTCTTTCCAGAGTACACAGTATTCAGAAGGGATAGAATTGGAACAAGAGGAGGAGGAATACTTGTGTATGTAAAAAAATACCTGGACTGCTCTTTACTTAGTTCACCAATAGATGTCGAAATAGAACATATTTCTGTTAAAATCACTCTTTCCCCAGAAATGTCATTTACGTTGATCTGTTTATATCGCCCTCCTTCTGCAAAGAATATTTTTTATGAACAACTACAGCGATTACTTAAATATCATACTATAAATAATAAGTCTAATGAAATAATTGTAATGGGAGATTTTAATGTCAACTGGGACTGTGTAAAGGACAGAAAAACACTCAAGGACATAATGGAGACTTTGAACTTTACTCAACATATTGAACAACCCACAAGAATAACGAGACACTCTAAAACTAAAATAGATCTGGTTTTCAGTAATAAGCCTGAGCGAATTATTAAATCTTATAATTTTATCACTGGTATTTCAGACCACAATTTTATATTATTTTCTAGAAAACTTATAAAATCACGGGTTAAGAATGACTTTCAAAGTTCATCTAATAGGAGATCCTTTTATGAATTTATACCAAGAAGTCAGCGACAAAATGTAGCAGAAGCATTAGCATCAGTTAACTGGGAGCCTTTATTGTGTAGTGATGATCCACAATTCTGCAGCAGTCACTTCACTGACATTGTCAAGGATGTTATATCAACATACTCCATTAGAGGTCGACAAAAAATAAAGACAACATCTAATTTGCCCTGGTTAAACAAAGAGTGCAAGAATTTAATGAAAACAAGAGATCAATTACTAAAACAGTTCCTGAAAACAGGTCTAACTCTGGATAGACAGAGATTTACTTCAATGAGGAACAAAGTAACAAGAAGTTTGAGACAGGCCAAAGCAAAATTTTTTATAAACATAATTGAAAGAGCCAAAGGTAATGGTAAAATTATTTGGCAACACTTAAATAAATTACTTGGCCGTCATTCAAGCAAAAGTAAAAATACAATTGAACTTTATGTAAATAACTCTATTGTTAGAGAGCCTCTATCTATTGCCAGTAACTTAAACACTTTCTTTATTTCATCTGTCAAGGAGATCAGTCAGAGCTTTGACTCAGTTGTATGCTCTGATAATGTGAATGATGTTGGTCAAAATTTGTTCACCATCACCCATATTTCAGACACTGAAGTTGTTAAACTAATTACAGGTTTAAAACAATCAAAAGCACTTGATGTATATGGTATTAACACAAATTTCCTAAAGGAACATATGGATTTGCTTGTACGTCCAACAACTCATGTTTTGAATATGTCGTTCGAACACTCCATTGTTCCAACAGATTGGAAAATTGCTGCAGTTACACCAATTTTCAAAGCAGGTGTGAAGACTGACATGGCTAACTATCGCCCCATAAGCATACTCCCGGTCGTATCTAAAATAGCTGAGAAGTGGGTGGTTAAACTCCTCACTGCTCACCTAGAAAACACCCAACCCTCATTACATCCATTGCAGTTTGGCTTTCGGGCACATCACTCCACAGATACTGCCCTGTGTATGTTAGTGGAGAACTTGAAGAGCTTGCTGGACAGGAGTCCCTGTGTTGGAGCTGTATTTTTAGATCTGAAGAAGGCTTTCGACTCTGTAAACCATCAGATATTGTTGTCCAGATTGACTCAGTTTAATATCTCCAGTCAGGCTCTTCAGTGGTTTGCCTCATATCTCGCACACAGGAAACAGTGTGTGGTGTTGGATGGGGTTAAATCTCCATATTTAGACTGTGATACAGGGGTTCCTCAAGGATCTGTTCTTGGGCCCTTATTGTTCTCTCTCTTTATCAATAACTTACCTGAAGTCTGTCCAAATATATTTGCTCAAATGTATGCGGATGATGCAGTTATATATACGCAAGCAAATAGTGTCCAGCAGGTGGCAAAAGATCTTACAGCTGCTTTAGCGTTAATGCATAGCTGGCTGGAGGACTCATGCCTAATGTTGAACACCTCAAAAACTGTCTGTATGTATTTTTCAAAACGCCCCTTAAACTTGAAGCAGTCAAACATATTCCTGGATGGAGTAGAGCTTGAATTAGCTCCAGAATTTAAATATCTTGGGGTCATTCTAGACCCAACATTATCCTTCAAGAGTCACATAAATAAAGTGTCCCAGGTACTTAAATTTAATAATCGAAATTTTAATCATATACGTAATAATTTAAATATTAATGTTGCAAAAACTTATTTTTACTCAATGATCATCTCTCATATGGACTATTGTTTGACGTCCTGGTCACTTGCTTGTCCAACAATACTTAAAACTATTGAAAACATTTATAAAAGAAGTTTAAAACTACTCGACAAAAAACCGACTTCCCACCACCATTGTCATGTATTAAAAAAACATAAATTACTGAACTTCAATAACTTAGTGAAACTTAAAAGGGTGTGTTTAATATATAAAGTCTTACACTCCCTTGCTCCACCACCACTAAAGCAGTTTATCAGGCATAAAGAAAGCTCAGACAGGACCACTCGAGCTACAATCCGAGGAGACTTGTTTATACCCCACAGACGGACAGCATTTGGGCAGAACGTCCTCTCTGTTAAGGGTGGCCATCTGTGGAACAGTCTTCCTCAACCTATTAGAGAATGCTCGACATTCAATTTGTTTAAAGCAAAGGTTAAAAACTGGCTATGGATAAATCAAGTGTGTGATCATGTATGAGTTGTATATTTTTAATGTTTTATTTCGGTACAGAATGGTGTGTATGTGTAGTTTGGTGATGGAGTTTTTATTATGAATGAATGATGATTTTTTATGAATTATTGTCTATTTCTTTATGTTTAAGGACAACAGGTGGAAATTAGCCTTTGGCTATAATCTGGCATGTTTACATTCATGTAATTTTTCTTTTTACATTTATGTTCATTAACATGCACTGTCCTAAATAAATAAATAAATAAATAAAGTTATTTTGCCAGCCTCAATAAACGGCTCGTTTTCTGTTATTCAAGTCATGTTTCACACTTTGTTTCCGTCTGCATTTGGGTCCACCCTTCACTCTACACACAGTCAGCCCTGCTGATTGTGACACCCATAGTCTGTGCTTTGTCCTTCCTCCCCATGCTCTCCTTTGCTCTGTTCCTCACAAACACACTGGTTGTTCCATATACTCTTAACGATAACGTCAGGTGTGTCAGCTCTATATGTTTCCTGTAACAAATTCTGTCATGCGGGTGTCCTTACAGCTTCTGGTTGGAAAGCTCAACACTGAAATAAGCACAGCGAAGACATCGCAGTTCTTTGCTGTCTAATCAACACTTGTTGGTTCTCAGAAACACGTCATTGATACGGATCGCAGCTTTTCTGGGTGTAATGATTTGCTGAAGAGAATGAGAAGTAGAAGTCTAACACAATGTTCAAGGTTTCCATTAATAGTAATAAAACATAATAAAACGAGGGATTAACAAATTTCCCAGAGGAACCTACCCGAGGGATTAATAAAGTTTTATCTTATCTAATACAAAAAGCAAAAACTGAGGTAGAAAATTGAAGCAGAGTGAATATACACACAGAAGAAAGACAGACAGCACACAAGAGGAGAGGGATGTTGCTTTTTCAATTGTTTACCTGAAAATCAAAGGGTATAAAGGAGAACGAGATTAAAGACAAAGGAGAGGTGAGGAAGACGATAGGAAACAACAGAGAGGAAGACACTGAACAGAAGTCATGAGAGAGGAGACGAGAGAGAGAAGGAGAAAGGGCTGAGGGAGTGAAATTAAAGAAATGTCACAATGGAGGATGCAGAGACCCAACACAAAGACAAAAATATAGAAAAAAGATACTTTCATGTAGAAATATGAACAGAAGAAGGTCTAGAAATGATAATAAACAACTTTACAGTCTTCAGTCAAATTTAAGGGTTAATTGTTCATTTATAACTTACTTAGAATTAGACAAGAAACAGCTGAAAAGCACACAGGAGTATCAAAAGAAGATCAATAATTTCCAGGATTAGTGATGTCTCTCCAACAAAATCTTTTCTAAAGAAAAGACACTTTTTCAGTGATACTGGACGACTGTTTCGTGAGTGAAGCAGCTGCTGAACCACAAACAGCAGAGCTAGCTGTGGAAATACTAACGCCAGCTGAAATGACTTAAACACTAAAGTTTTTTGGACACAGGTTTGGTTCAAATATTCAGAGATTCGACTTTTACAAGGACGTAACTCCCGAAAATGGCAGCCAATACAAAACTGCCTAAAACAACATTCTTTTTAATGACCAGCAGGGGGCGATAGCATTGGTTAAAAAAGTGAAACTGTAGAAACAATACAGAAAAAGAACCAGGAAAATGAGGGTGTCATTGCAGTCAAATAAGGAGATGCAGCAGTGTATGTTTTATATCTTAACATTACTAGCCTATGATTGTGGACCATAAATCATAGGCTTTGTACCGTTCGAAAGGTACAAAAAATAGGACGGAGACTATTTAAATCAAGTGTGCAAACTTGTTTCACTCGTCTAATTTTACTAATGTTTGCAACACACAGTTGACTGCTAATTGAGTTTAAATGTAACACTAAAAACAGTGTCTGTGAAGGTTCTCAGTCATCCAGGTCATTGTAGTCAAAGGCGCTTGCAAAGAAAAGCGTCTGGACTTCTTTAAGTTGCTTGAAGACGTTTCACCTCTCATCTGAGAAGTCGGATGAGAAATCTGGGACTCTCCACCATTTGACCTTAGAACTGAAGAAGCTTCTCGGATGAGAGGTGAAACGTCTTCAAGCAACTTAAAGAAGCCCAGACGCTTTTCTTTGCAAGCTCCTTTGACTAAAAACAGTGCATTGATTTGGTGGCAACTTCTGACACTGACTTTGGATCCTGTCCTGAAAACGATCAGATCCTGGACGGACATCAGGTTCAGGAATTCTTAATTGTGCTGTTTGCTTCTATTCCAATCAGCACTTTAATGTTAACAAACCTGCTTTTTTATCTTAATAAAGTTTTTTTCTTTGTTTTTTAACAGTCACTCAATGTTTCATTTCAGCACCACGGACAGCGCACAGAGTTTTCTACGGAGCCCTGCACGAAAACGTTGGAGCACTTTTGCAAATATGTGATGTCTTGTAAACCGAGCAGATATTTGACGTTTACACAGCTACATTCACGCCTCAAAATATCTTAAAAGTGTATTTTGTGACCCAGAAAGAGTAATATTACAACTAAGTAGCTGCCGCCATTGTTGGAATTCAACTTTTGCGAGATCCCGAGTTAGTTTTGCGAGATCTCGCAAAAGTTTTACGAGTTTGTTTTGCGAGATCTCGCAAAAGTCTGTCTTAATTTTTTTTCTCCCATGTCCCCTGCGGGGCTCCGTAGTTTTCACAGTGACCTCAGCTAACACGACACACACACACACACACACACGTGACTCCATGAAATCTAGCTGCAGAGTATAGAAATAAACTTTTGTCAGTCAATAATTTCCTCTTTGTTTTATCCCTCAAAGGAATTCAATTCCTCTTAAGACAGGAAAGCTAAAGAATACAATCTTAAAATACTGTTGCACGGTTTAGAGTCGTGCATCAGAGCCTGTCTATTACTGAAGCCTGTTTCCAGTATAATAACTCCGTTTGCCAGACTGCCACCTTGGACCTACATTTAACATACACACATACGACTGTGACTTAGAGAAAACTAAAAGATGAATATCATCTTCTAGTCTATGACCCTCCGATAAATTGCGGGGCTCTTGGCAAATTGGACATGTTATATTAAAATGAACTGTTTGCACCTGTGTTTAGAAAACAGCACAACGTTTGTAAATCAATACAAATCTAAACATACCTATCTGTGCTATTCTGAGATTGTGCTCACACACTAGTCTGTTGTGTTACTTGACTGCATCCAAACCAGTAAGAAAAACCAGTCTGTTGTGATTCCCAGGGTCAAATAATGCTACGCCTCTCACCGACACGCTCAGTGTGTCCTTTGGCATTAGCGCTGTGACACACCAGAGGCTATGGTCTGTCATTCCCATCTTGTCACATATGAACACTTGGCAACACTTTCAATGCACATGAAAAGCTGTTGTGTGAGTACAAATCACAGTCAGTTCCTGAATGTAACCAAATAGTTTGGGCTTCTAAATCTAATCAAACAACAAGTTAAAAGGAAACAAAAAAGTGACACAAAGCATTTCCCTTTTTTGCATTATGAATTGATTTGCTCGTCACAGGAGAACCATTATCTTTCCGCACACGCTGCATCCGTGGGAGACCTTGTGAGTGTCTCCACAACACCAGCAGCATCTGTCAGAACTGCAGAATCAGACGCGCTGAGATGAGAACAACTTTTAAAAACACTTTTAACAGCAGTGACAGCTGCAGCTTCGATGTCCACAGCGTAACACGAAGAGAAAAATACTTTCCAGAAACCAACTACGGACAAGAAATTGCAGCAGTGTTTTCATAGAGTGATACAAAAGTCTGTAAAGAAGAAGCAGTAAAGAATTTCAAAATGTTTGCCACCCTAAGGCGATGGCCTGTTCTGATATCAATATGAGTACATTTAGTGATTCCTGCTGCAGAGAGACTGTGAGATATTATTGGTGGGATGGAGACTGAATAGAGAAACACAAGAGCTGTAAATAGGCCACCTTCTGAAACACTCAGATTACTGCAAACACTAGACAAAAAGATTTGCACACATTGTTTTTTAACAGTCACTCAATGTTTCATTTCAGCACCACGGACAGCGCACAGAGTTTTCACAGTGACCTCAGCTAACGCGAATGTTTTTAGTGGTGAACTTACACAGATTCAACTGCATGACTTTGACAAAACACACACACACACACACACACACACACACACACACACACACACACACACACACACACAAACACACGAATGCAGACAGACTTAAGGACAAGGATGGAAGGATACAGAAAGAGGTGTGTTATAATTAGTGCAGTGCAGTGTTTCCATGAAACCTGACCCTCTCTTGAGAAGCATCAGCAAATAATCCCGCAGTATTCACCCATTTTCATCAAACAACCTCAGATAAAACCACTTTGTAGAATTAATGGTGACAATTCCCAGTTGCAGAGAAGACTGTGGCCCCTGTCCTTTCTTTGCATCACCTCATCAATCAGGGACAGTTTGAGGCCCTATTTACCGCAGAGGGGACGTCATCATCGGTGCTTTGGCTAATCCACTGTGGCCTGAGGTAATCACTGGAATATTGTGTTACCTAAAGGATGCATTTAGCTAATCTGTTTATTTAGACATTATTTAGACAAGATAAATGATTAATCCCTGACTCAATGCTATCAACTACAGCTTATAAGTATTTTAAGATTAGTATTTTAAGATTAGTATGTCTATGACTGCACATAATGATGATTATATGCATTAACCAACTGTACAAAAACAACAAATGTTATTAAATTCCACCACTTTGTCCAAAATCGACCAGCTTCCTGTCCTCTATAGGAATCACGAGCTGTAGTATAAAAACAATATCCAGCTTTATTGTTTCAGAGAGCAGAGCTAAAGTGAAAGTAAAACTTTCAAAGGGTTCATGCAGCTTTGAAGTTTAGGACTTGCACAGCCAGCTGTAGCAGTAATAGTTATGATTATGGCAAAGAAAACAGAATGAAAGAGCCAAAGCTTGTGTTTTCGTTTGTGCCAGTAGCTGCGCTCAGTCCTCTGTCGCCCCCGCAAGTGTGTGCGCTCGCCTGTAAATGCCTTCGCCTGTGTGTTCCTGCGGGTCTGCCTGTGTGGCGTATATATTATTCAGGTGTCAGGTGGCGCAGGGCAGTTCCTATTTATCAACACTGGAGCAGAGGTGACGAGACAAGGAGTGGAATTATAAAGTCTGTCCTGACCCTGTGGGCACGGTGAGTATACTTTTGTGTCCACATGTGCCTGCGTGTGTGTTTCAGAGAAAAGATACAGTATGTGGCCATTTGTGTGTGTGTTCGAGAGAAGCAGCTGGTCTATTATAGACGTCTGGTCTATAAGTGCTGCGGCGTTCTGGGTCAGACTCGTGGTTAAATGAGCGCCCGAGGTGCTCTCTCAGAAAGAATAAATGTGCAGCTGCTATTAGCGCCTGTGGACGGGTTTCTGTGAGGTGAAGTCAAGGTTTGACCCGGAGCTTCAATATGAATGAAATTTAGACAGCAATGGTGTCAAGGTTGGCAGTTCCATTCCCAGTGTGGCTCCGAGGAATGAGGAGGCCGAGCCTGCAGCTGAAAAGAAATGAAGCTTTCTTAATAACCTCCATCCATGAGATAATGCACATGTCATTCTGGGAAAACTTTCTTTTTCGTAATTTGTATTTCATGTTAATGAATGAATAATCCACAGTTTATTTATCTGAACATCTCTACTGTAAGCAGGTTCCAATAACCCTTCAGTCGCCACACGTCAGCTAATTTAAAACAAAAAATAAAAAAACAACCAAACAAAAACTTTCTGTTTAATAAAATGTGTTTAGCAATATTTGATGAATTCCCACAGGACAGATGAGACCAATGACCAGCAGACTTTTTGCAGCACTGGAAACCTTCTCTTGATGAGCATTGATGAACATTATCGAACATTTTGCAACTCAAGAACTTCCTTATAGACAGTGAGCAGAGCATCTCTGTGGACGCTCCGCCCTGTGCTACGGCTGCAATGTTCAATAACCAGCCACTGACAGCATTCATAGTATCACTGTTTGCCAGCAAGAAGATAAAACCTTGTCGTGCATTAAGATCATCAGGTCAACCTAAGTTTAGACTGAAGACCAGAGGCGACCCTTTGCTTCAGCTGCACCCGACCTTTGGAAGCCTCCCAGCTTCTATTCGAGCCTCGGACTCTTTCCAGTCCTTTAAATCAAGATTAAAAGCAGATCTATTTGACTTGGCTTTCCCGACCAGTTAATACCCTTTTAAATGTTTTAATTTTTAAACTTTTAAATCTCTTATTAGATTTTATTAAATGTATTATTTTTATTAATTTTACTGCTGTTTTTGTCTTCTTAGCAAATTTTGTATATATCTAACTCTCCTGGTCTGTTAGTGCCTCTATCCTGTCTGTGCTTGTGCCCGATTTGTACCCTGTTATTGACTTATGTTGACTCTCCATATTACTGTGAAGCACTTTGGTGTGCCTTCGGGTTTTTAAATGTGCTATATAAATAAAATTGTATTGTATTGTAACACAATCCAAAGACCTCAACTGCAAACTATTCAGTGAGGCTGATGTTGATGGTTTGCTCCCATAAGCACACCAACAATAGATGTTAAATTATTAATGGAGTACCGTCGATTGTACTGAGTCTACACAATAAAAAATGTGTACTCTGAAACTATCATTTTAATCTGCATGCCTTTAACTTTTCCCCATCTTTCCTGTATTTCTGCTTTTGTTCTGTCCCTTGTTTCTTCAGGAGACTGTGTGATGGTTGTAGTTTTCCCACTCGTGTTTGCAACTCTTTACCTTACAACACGAAGCAGCTTGACTGTCGTTAACTGTTGGTGTGAACGGGCTCAGCATGAATAAAAAGCTTCTAATTTAAAAGACTGTATTAACTTCCCTTTTGTCACAAAGAATTTTTCTCTCTTTGAGTTTCAGGCTCACTGCAGCCAATAAAACAGCTGGTTTTACATTTCTTTACCTTCTCTGTGCTATTCATCTTTCCCTGCACTGATTTTATGAGTCATCAAGGTTACTCCGATTCTTTGCTGTACAATGCTTCTGGGTCTCGAGGAGCTTCGTATAGCTTGAGAAAATATCCGTGATGATGTCGTGGTGATGTCATGTCAGGGTTTACTGACCAAGTATCCAAGTGGATGAGAACATGATCCTTCATCAGGCACAGAGATAGATGTAGTCAAGTTGCATTACAGGAAATGGAGCCTTTTTGGAGTCTGGCTCATGCACAGTAAATTTGAAATATTTCTACTTGCTTCTAAAGCTCTCATTATTTTTTAATCTCCTTTTATAAGACTCTTAAACATCCTCTGGTGTTATGAGTAAAATACTGATTTAGTGTGCGGAGAGGTGTGCACCGCTGTAAATGAATGAAACATAAGCGGCATCGTTTGGGCTCTCTGTGGATATTTAAAGATAAATATGTGCTGCGACTCACAGCAGGTCATATTATTTGTCAGATTATTTCATTGAAACGCTCACCACAGCTGTAATTTTACGACTGAACAGTACTCAGCTGGGAGCGTAATAAAATCACCGTCTTTACAGTTGTTATAAAGAGGGAAACTATCCAAAGAGGATGAAACTGTACTTTGTACTAAACTATAAATGAGTGTAGAGAGTTTCAGTTGACTCACTTTCTGAGACACCCTCAAGTGGACACAAAAGGAACTGCAGCTTTTCACAACAACCCCTTCAATGAAGCAGCATCGTTGATGCTTTTGTAATAGTTTGTGTTTACTTCTGTGTTACTAGTGTGGACATCATGAGCTCGTTTCCTCATTTAAATGCTGATCCTGTGATTCTCGGAAACAATCATGAGTTTGAGTGAGCTGAACAACCACATTTTGAAAGCCCACAGTTCCAGCCCTGTGACAACATGCACACAGCGTGCTCGTGACTTGATCATTCAGACATAAAGCTGCAAAAAAGGCTTAATTTTAAGAAATATAAATTCACTTTATAGTGGTTTCTTTTTTTGAACAATAAAGGACTCAACTTGTTTAGGATACGCACAGGAACTTTGTGTCCTTGTATAAATAAAACTTCCCACTGCATTTAAATGTCTGCGAAGGTATTAAGAACTCAGATAAAATGAATCGCTGCATTTGGAGCTTACAGCCACTCAAGGTTATTCTTTATACTCGAGCTTTACATTTTATTTCACCCTTCCCTCAGGCAGAGAACAAGTTAGGATCCCACAAAATGAAACCGAGAAAAGATCCCAGATAATAGCAGATTAAATATGTTCTCGTGGATACATGTATCATTTAGGGTTTTGAATAATGTAATGGTAATAATGATGTGAATAATGTTGAATACACGATTTAGAGAAGTGCTGCCTCTGTTTCTGTTCGTGGTGGCTTTGTGAATAATGCAGTGGCCGCAAACCAAATGAAATGGAGCTCCTCTGGATTTTTTATGAGATGTGACACTAAATCCAGCCCATCTCGAGGGTTACATTTCATATCAACCGCTCCGTGTTCACTTTCTATATGTATGAAATAGCTAAAAGCCTCTGCTCACTTTATGCTCCAATATTAAACAGTGAGAATCTGAACCTTTGTGTTTTTTTTACTTTTGCAGGAAGGCTGCAGGTTTGCTTCCTGAATCGAGGTCAAGACTTTGCATCCATCCATCTATGCACAACAGGCATGATGAATGATTTATTTCCTAAGATGTTTAACAATATACACTCATATACATAATAGTTGTATAGCAGTATATAATTCTGCACTTCATACTGGAAAAGCAATCTAAAAATATACCATATTCAAACAATTTTGGCAAACATGCCCAAAGTTAGTTTGGAAACAATTGGAAACAATTTCTTTTGTTGTTCTACATTCTTATGCAATATCCTTGATTTAATTTACATCTGTAGAAGAACAACATACAGTGTTGGGAAGGTTACTTTTAAAATGTATTCCATTACAGATTACAGATTACATGCCCCAAAATGTATTCTGTAACGTATTCCGTTACGTTACTCAATGAGAGTAACGTATTCTGAATACTTTGGATTACTTAATATATTATCATGCTGTTTACAACTACATGAATGTACTATTGCTGTGATTTATTACTGTTACTGAAGGTCCGCGGCTCCGAACCGTAGTAAAGGGACCTCTGGCTAATACGGTGGGTTCTGTGTCGGCTCGTAGCCGAAAACTAGCTTTACTTTGTTGTCTGGGTCAACTTTGCTAGCAGAGACAGAGAGAGGCGTTGAAAGGCTGCTCCAACAGAACTTATTGTTTCAGAGGAAAACACGAACACGGTGTACAGTCGAGTCTTAATAGCTTACTTACAGCTGGGCTCGTCAGGCTCTCTTCTTGGCTGCAGTGGTTATTATTATATTTACATGCTTCCAGCTCCCGTTTCTGCTCGATGACAGCTCGTACTTTTCCTTTTTCTCCCTCCCTCGCTCACAGACACATAACGTGTATGGCAGTCCATTCTCCCTGCAGCACGGACTACACTGCCCATGATGCTACATTCTTTAGAGCTATACCTGTAGCATTCTGCCTGTTAGCTTAGCACAACAACAACAAAAAGGCCTCTCTCACCCAGGAAACACGCAGAGAGAGAGCGTCACCCTGTAACCATGGCAACCGTAACGCTGCCACCTGGAACAACAGAACGTAGCTGTCAAACAAAACCCAAACAGTCCTGACCCGCCACAATATGAAACAGGGAAGTACCGCCGTGTAATCCATTTATTTCAACAAAGTAACTGTATTCTAAATACCACCTTTTTAAACGGTAACTGTAACGGAATACAGTTACTCATATTTTGTAGTTTAAATACGTAACGGCGGTACATGTATTCCGTTACTCCCCAACACTGACAACATAACAATATTATCCACCCCTTACAAAGGATAAGTGATTATGTTGTACATTTAATATCTTACTTTAAAATATCATGTCATGCAGTATAACCACAGATAAACTGGCTTTAACTAAAGACTGACAGATTAGACAAGGTTCATACAAAGTGAAGTTTGCTGACAGATGTATAATGAGCATGTCCTTGCAAAAGGATGAAGGTATAAATGCTTTAAAGGTCCTTTAATTAACGTCCTTTTCAAAGGCCTACTTTGAAAATCTAACTTTGAAAAATCGAATTTTCAAAGTAGGCCTGAGTTCATAGATACGATGCACCAAAACAGGCAGGCATCCGAAAATAAATGTGCGGTGGCCCAAAAGGAAAATAGTTTTACTCTGTTTTGCTGAAATTCCTCGGAGTCTGGAATCCAAACAAACATCCACACATCTCGTGAAATGTCCGGCACTTTATCGCCACATAAACCGCAGAAGCACGAGGGGAACATGCCAAAAACGGCTTCCTGGGCACAGGTGTAAAAATACAAAAGCCTACAGGGTGTGCGAGCTGGCCAACAAGCCAAGTGTGTAATTGATAGCAGTGAGTCAGAGCTACACAATTAGCACTGCACCTGAGGGAACCACCTGGCAGGCTGTCAGCGATCCGAGCCGATGGAAGGAGACAAGGGCTTCGCAACGATCCCATAATCCACTAACACCGGGCTTTATGGGAATCAATCGATGATCAAATACTGTACAATTTCATGCGTCTGTTATACAAGTCCCAACATCAAAGTTTACACCTGACATAAGTTAAATCTCTATTTTCAAATGATTTCAGTTTCTGAAAACTTGATTCCACTATAGCTATAAAATACATACAGTACAAGGTCACGATCTCGCTGTATGTCCTCACTTTCATTTCCTTTCATTCTCTGAATATCAATAAGGGACAAAAACGAGCACAGGAGACGAAAAAGACAGATGAGAGCCGACGAAGTGTAGGAGAAGAAATGAGGGAGACAAGAAGAATGAGCGTGAGGAGCTTCTTTGTAGCGATGAAGGGAAGGAGACCTGTCTGCACACACACCTTTTAGACTTATTCACGAGCCAGTACACAAAAATGTGTGTTTGACATCACGCAGGCGAATGGATGATGATCAGACCTAACAAGCTAAGTGTAAAAAAACTGACCGGTACACAAAAAAGTTGGTGATCTGATTTTGAAAAATGAATTCATGCTATTTTAAAAAAAGGCTGAATACAAGTTGCTTGATCTGGATGGATGCAAAACGAGTCGAGAGACTGACGGAGAACCACAGAGACGAGCGGCAGGAACGACAGTGGGCATCATTAGTGGAAAAAGGTCAAAGTGGGCTCCGGATGGGTTTGTGTAAGAACTTGTCGTGGAGACGTGTGCAGGAGGGACGGCTGCGTTTGGCGAAGGCAGGTGAACGAGGTCAGGAGATAATGAGTAAAGATACAAGACGTGCGTTAAATGTGTGTAGGGGACGACAGATGAAAGTACAGAAGAAAAGTATAACCCAGCTCGAACAAGAAGCGGACTCAAAGGTTGAAGATCTGACAGACCGCAAAATAAATGTCCACAAAACAAACCAGGCAGCAAAGGCCAAGAAACAGTACAGAATACAAAACCCATGTAATTTATGAGCCTTACAAGCAGCAGGCAAAAGCAGTGGTCAGAAAACGTGAAAAATACTTAAAACATAATGAAATGTTTGTCTGGGAAGCAGAAAGTGTGGAACATGGTTTGTATAAGGGGCTGAAAACGAGTGTCACAGAAATCTGGTGGGAAACTGATATGGATGCAAGACAAGCTGAAGATATGACGTATAGATGGAGGTCACTATTTACAGTCCAAGCTGGTCATCGGTCATCAGGCTGGACGGGCCATAACATCAGACATTGTGCAATGATTAACTGCCAGATGCTTATCCAATTCAGGGTCACGGGGGCACACCTGTGGGCATTTTAGAATGACCAGTTAAGCCAGCACACAAACTGCATGTCTTTGGATTGTGGGAGGAAGCCGGAGTTCCTGGAGAGAACCCCCACACACACAGGAAGAACATGAAAACTCCACACAGAAAGGAACTGGGGATGGTGGACTGGAACCCAGGACCACCTTGCTGCAAGGTGCCAGACTCCATGCTTGATAGATGCTGATAAAGACCATGTGTTTAGTGTTTGCTAGTAACGTGGGAACTTTGCACAACTTCCTCTGAAGTCCAACACACCATCCATTGTGCCACAGAGCCATGTGTCATCAATAAACCAGATATATAATGTCATATGAAGTTGAATCAGTTGTTTTATATGGTTACATGTGTGCCCGTTATATACATAGCATATGTTTTCTTTATGTGCTTCAAGGGATTAACCCTTTAAGACCTACCATAGAACCAAGTCTGCCAGAGCTTATATTATATGTTTACATGCTGTGGAGCCGTTTTTGGGAGCATTTCAAGTTGTTATACGTCAATACAACCATTATAGCCCAAATTTTAATAATATGTCTGCATTAAGTGCATAGTAATTACATAAATTGCAAAAAAGTGCAATAAACTACAAAAAAATTGAAAATCGTTTTTGTTTTTTTAACATATATTTCTAGTTAGAGAAATTTAAGAGGCTTATCCCTCAAAACTGTAAATACAAAAAAGTTGCACAAAATAGTTTCCCACCACAGGAAATTTATTTTGAGTGTCTTCATAGTTTTATTTTTGAAATACACCAATTTTTATACACTGCAGGAAAAACGAAAATAAATATTATAATGCAAATTTGCAAAAAAGCAGCATATGCATCAAAATAAACTATTTCCAGCAGTGCAATATGAGTCCTAAGCATCCCAGAAACGACACAGAAAGTCATAAAGTCAAACATAACTTTTAAAAACACCAGTATAGGCTCATGAGGCTATATGGTAAAAAACTACATTTCCACGAAAATGACATCACTTCTGGTTTCGGGCAGGTCATGGCGGACATGCAAAAGTTTGCGCTGACGTCTATTCCAATGTAGGAAGTGTTATGAACAGCTGATCGGATCGGCAAAGCGTGTTTCTGGAATATTATGTTTTTGTTGCTGCAAGTGCTTTTTATGCAGTTTTTGCAAAACTATATGTGGAAGGAAACTGTGACCGAGGACAAGCTGATGGCATAAGATGGAAGTACAACTCCTCCGGTTTCATATGCAAAAAAATTATTGCACTAGCTCACGTGGTTGCAGAGCTACCGCGATTTAAAAATAGTTACGCAAAACAGAGCGTGCCCGCTCTGACCGCCTTTAAAGGGTTAAAGAACTGGAAAATGTTGATTCATATCACAGGAGCTAAACGTTTTAGATGTTTTCGAGTGTATTAAACAAAAAATGTAAAATTCGAAGTTCATTTTGAAGTGCAGATCAGGCTGACAGGTAGTCAGTGTTCATTTGGTGGTTAGCTCTTAGCTCGAAACAAGCTCTGGCATGTTGGCGAGGCTCGATGAAAAGCAAACTGCACTAAAAATCTGTTTAATACAAATATCTTTCTCAAAGATTATTACTTTCTATTCATACTCTGTCATAAAAGATCTCAGTCTGCTCCCTCCCGCCCATCTCAGATACATAAATGACTGAAATTATGCTTTCTAAATTTCTAGCGCTGAGGATGATACATTTGTCGCTCTGCCGTCTGTGGCAATGACTCTGCGAGCTCAGCTCTGAGTGTGAGCATGAGAGAAAACCTTTCTGATGTGATCTCAGCCTAAAAGCCCCCGCTGTCATCTTCTATACCAGATGATTTCTAACTGGAGACCCGGTGGGACAAAGTGACATTTGGCTGATGGAGGGAGGACAGAGGGAGGAAAAAGAATAGATGTGGAAGGGCAGGAGGGAAGTATGCAGAGGTGATATGACGGAAAGAGGGAGGAGAGAGAGAGAAAGGAGATGACATTACAGTGACTTTGTAAAGGTCTGCGCACTGAAAATGGGAGAAGGCTGAAAAACGAGAAAAGGGAGTGAGTTGTAAGAGAGGAAAGCTAATGCCTCGTCATCTCAGCAGAATATGATCAGCTGTCGTTTCCTCAAACCTTGCTCCCTTCCTTCCTCACTTCTATCTACATATCTCTGTATCAGCTGAGTCGAAGAAACATCTTCTCATTCGCGGCACTGCAGCAATCTGTGCCTCTCCTATCGCCCCCTCCATCCAGCTTTCTAATTTTCTATTCTACCTCTCTCTCTTCTTTAATCTCTCCTTTGAGAGCCAGGCGGGATGGTAATTAGAAAGCTAGCACACACACAGATTCAAATTCGCACATCCACATATAGTTTTTCATGCAGACACACAAACACACACTGGTGGAATAGCCCAGAAAGCGAAAAAAAGGAGGGGAAGAGAATATTAAAGGAGGAAGAATCAATAGATTCATTTCCTGGTGCTGACTGAGGTTGATCTCTCCCTGGACCCGTAATCCTTCGAGTGTTTGAGTTTGTGTGTGCATGTGTGGGAAAGAGAGAGGGACAGTAAGTGAACGAGGTGAAGGAGAAAGCTGGTCAGGTTATTCCTGCCCCGGGGCAGAGCTGAAAAGGAGGGGGGAGTACTGTAAAAATACAACTTCCTCTCCCCTCCTCCTCCCTTGCTTTGCCCACTGTCAAATCTAGATCTGTGGGACGTACTGAAAAACTATGTGGAGATGAAAAATAAATGAGATAAAACAGGTCAGAATAGGAGGAGACAGAGCAGGAAGCCAGCATAGTTAACACACGGATTTGATCGTGCCCTGAAAGCAGCTTTCCACTCTGTCTAGGGTTGGGTGATATGTAAAACTGTTCCAACCAGCAATCGTCAGTCCAACAATCACCGATTGGGCAACATATTTGCGCATGCGCAGACTTTTTGATGGGTGGGACAACGTAATCATACAACACAGAAGAAGTCCAAACATGGTCTCAACCCATCTGGAGAGCAGAATGCACAAAATTTGGACAAACTGCTGAAATGCGTTGATTTAAAGTTCTTTTATTGGTTTTTAAATGTCTTAATGGTCTCGGGCCTTCTTATCTCTCAGACTGACTTTTACCATATGAACCCTCGCGGACCCTGAGGTCCTCTGGTACTGACTAGCTTTTACTTAATGTTTATTTATTTTATGCTTATTTATTCTATCCTGTTATTCTATTTATATTATTAATTTAGGTTTTACCTAATATTTATTGATTTTATTCTTATTCAATTTTATCTTCTTACTCTATTTATATTTATACTGTATCCCATTGTTATTTATTTTATTTTTTTATTCTGTATATACTCTTATTAGGTCATATCTCCAGTGTTTCCTCGGAGGGCGCTCTCTGCACCGGGGCTGTGATCGACCGTGGCTGCTGGGGCTCTGTGGGTCTTCTCAGCCTGGTTGGGGGGCTTCTTTGCCTCCCTCCTGCTGTGTGCCCATCCTGGAGGCTGCGGTCTGTGACCGGCTCCCGGTGCAGACGGCTCCCTGTGATAGTGTTTCCTCACCTGGCTCATGTGTGCCCAGCACAATGTTACTCTTTAAAACTCTGGAGAGTGAGTTGGAGGGCGGGGGTCGAGTGGGCTGCTTTTAACCATGTAAAGTGCTACATGGTTAAAATGAATGTATGAAAAGTGCTTTATAAATAAAGATTGATTGATTGATTGATTGACAGAGACATCTCAGGGATTTTTGACTCCAGATGGGTTAATTGTTAATCGTGTTAGTCAATCATGATGGCGAGTTAACGCTGACAGCACTAAAAAAATATAAAGTCACCAATTTTGGATTTCTTTGGCTTTAAACCACATAAAAGAGGTAAACCTGAGGATGTCACCAAAGTGGTGCGCCGCTGGTGCAGACGTATAGTGCGAGTCTATCTAGTCTAGTCTATCATCAATAGTTGATATAGTCGTCCATCTGTAATCCAGCGTTCCTCTTCCCTTCCATCCTTCACTCTCCCACTTTGGCTGCGTTGCTTCTTAAATCTTCTTAGTTTTCTTAAAATTCACAATCAAAGCAAATTCTCGACAATTTTGTTTTCAGACGAACAAAACGAGGCCATTTGAGCGGACTGAATGAGACACCTCCACTTAAGTGCTATTTGAACAGGACTAGCATTTGGGAGCTCTTGCTATCAGTAAAACATGCTGTGGTCATCACTGAGCAGAATCGTGTGCAAATCTGTCATGCCCATAATTTATAAAAGCAACACTTCCACCACTGAGTAACATAGTTTGTCCAGATCACAGACATCATCCAAATTAAAGGCTTCTTTTGATTATAAACACCAGACTGTATATAACAGAGGGAAGCGCCCACAGTGGTCTCATCCATTGCATCTCAGCTCTGCCTTTAAAGCTGTCAAGCTCACATTTTGGCTAGCACTTAACTGCTTACATGGCAGCCAATCAGAAGTGACCACATTTTGACAGGAGGATGGAGTGATTGTCGATAGATAATATTTTCACACCCAACGACTCCCCTTTGCGGTCGCTCGTGGACAGTGTTGGGAAGGTTACTTTTAAAATGTATTCCATTACAGATTACAGATTACATGCCCCAAAATGTATTCTGTAACGTATTCCGTTACGTTACTCAATGAGAGTAACGTATTCTGAATACTTTGGATTACTTAATATATTATCATGCTGTTTACAACTACATGAATGTACTATTGCTGTGATTTATTACTGTTACTGAAGGTCCGCGGCTCCGAACCGTAGTAAAGGGACCTCTGGCTAATACGGTGGGTTCTGTGTCGGCTCGTAGCCGAAAACTAGCTTTACTTTGTTGTCTGGGTCAACTTTGCTAGCAGAGACAGAGAGAGGCGTTGAAAGGCTGCTCCAACAGAACTTATTGTTTCAGAGGAAAACACGAACACGGTGTACAGTCGAGTCTTAATAGCTTACTTACAACTGGGCTCGTCAGGCTCTCTTCTTGGCTGCAGTGGTTATTATTATATTTACATGCTTCCAGCTCCCGTTTCTGCTCGATGACAGCTCGTACTTTTCCTTTTTCTCCCTCCTCGCTCACAGACACATAACGTGTATGGCAGTCCATTCTCCCTGCAGCACGGACTACACTGCCCATGATGCTACATTCTTTAGAGCTATACCTGTAGCATTCTGCCTGTTAGCTTAGCACAACAACAACAACAAGGCCTCTCTCACCCAGGAAACACGCAGAGAGAGAGCGTCACCCTGTAACCATGGCAACCGTAACGCTGCCGCCTGGAACAACAGAACGTAGCTGTCAAACAAAACCCAAACAGTCCTGACCCGCCACAATATGAAACAGGGAAGTACCGCCGTGTAATCCATTTATTTCAACAAAGTAACTGTATTCTAAATACCACCTTTTTAAACGGTAACTGTAACGGAATACAGTTACTCACATTTTATATTTTAAATACGTAACGGCGGTACATGTACTCTGTTACTCCCCAACACTGCTCGTGGAGACTCATGAGCAAGGACACAACCTGAAGGAGAGAGAGATCTGGAAGAAGGACGAGATTGTAAAGCTGCTATGTTGGATTTTAAACCACTTCAAAGTCACATTAAATCTCAATTGTAAATTGAGATTATACATACCTCAAAGTGTATATAAATTCAATCTTCCTATATTTATTGTTGTTCTTTTGCACTGAATGAAACTGGAGTCTCGTCGTCTCGTCTCTTTATATACTGTACTTGTCACGACCTGTGGGATCAGCAAGCCGCACATCATCATATCCTCACGCTGCCTGTAAACACACTTGGTGCAGAAATTGTAAATAAAACCTTCTCTGTTAAATCGCGACTCCGGAGTCCTGCGTGTGGATCCTCAGAGCAACCCGTGACAGTACTGTAGATAACAGAGATGACAATAAAGGTTACTTTATTGTCATCTCGATCGTGGGGCGATCGTGGCTCAAGAGTTGGGAGTTCGCCTTGTAATTGGAAGGTTGCCGGTTCGAGCCCCGGCTCGGACAGTCTTGGTCGTGGTGTTCTTGGGCAAGACACTTCACCTACCGCCCACTGGTGTTGGCCAGAAGGCCCGATGGCGCGATATGGCAGCCTCACTTCTGTCAGTCTGCCCCAGGGCAGCTGTGGCTACAACTGTAGCTGCCTCCACCAGTGTGTGAATGTGAGAGTGGATGACTGGACGTGTAAAGCGCTTTGGGGTCCCTAGGCGGGACTAGTAAAAGCGCTATACAAATAAAGGCCATTTACCATTTATTGTCATCGAATGTTTGAACTTTTAGCTTCCAACCATAGATGTCAGTAATTTTAAGCAAAAGAGATTATCCTGCGAACAAAACACAGAGCCACGAGAAGGTTACTAACATACACAGAGGTCCCCAGTTTGTTGCCCTGAGTAAACTGGTCTCTAGTCTAGGCCTCACTGAATATTCCCAGTATATTCCCTCATAGAGTATTGCACTAAATTTGTTGCAAGAGGATTCCTCTGCTCCATGATGATGATCAGGGAAACATCTCATTTCAGTTTTGCCCTCTTTGTAATAATAATAATAATGGATTGCATTTGTAAAGCGCTTTTTGAGACCCTCAAAGCGCTTTACAATTCCACATTTCATTCACTCTCACATTCACACACTGGTGGAGGCAGCTACAGTTGTAGCCACAGCTGACAGAAGCGAGGCTGCCATATCGCGCCATCGGCCCCTCTGGCCATCACCAGCAGGCGGTAGGTGAAGTGTCTTGCCCAAGGACACAACGACCGAGACAAACAGAGCTGTGGATCGAACCGGCGACCTTTCAGGTACCAGATGAGATTCCCAACCCCTTGAACCACGGTCGTACTGTTATAGTCATATTTTATGCAGAATTATATTCCTGTGGATAAACTTTCTAATATTTAGTCTCGATCACTCTTTTTTGTGCATCTTTTCCTTCTTCTTTTATTGCAGTGTGGGCTGAAGTCAGTCCCTCATGTTACTACTATGCTGCTGTAGCTCACAGTTAAACTGGTTTACCAGAGAAGACGAGGGCCTGTGTTCCACAGAGAGCTGCTCGATGTAAGAAAAAACAAATCTGGTGAACTTTTTAACATCCTTTTAAAAGCGTAGAAATAAAAAATTGGAAAAGCTGAGGGGTGCAGCACCGTTTTTGTAATGCTTAATTTGTTCGGGTGAACTGTGCTCCCTGTGGCATGGCCAGCAATGATAACTGAAATGATGGTCACTGAATTTTACTGAACTTCTACATTTTTCATTGGCCCATTTGTCACGCCATTATGATAGGGCAGCAGAAGCCTAAAGGGAACAGCTGGCGGCTTTGGAAGTGTAGATCAGTGGCTGGGAAAATCAATGACTAACCCCTCCTTTCTTCCACCATCGCTCGACAACTTCCATGATGAACTCCAGAGCTGCCGCTCCACAACTGGCTGACTGGAGTTAATGCTGTTCAGCAATTTTGGGCAGTTCCCAAATGTGAATATGAAGCAGGCCAGTGAACGACAGCAGGCATGCTCCCACTGACTTTCCTTAGGAAGATAAAGGTTAGAAAAAGGCTACGCACAATTAGGGTAAGCCCTTTGTGGGAAGGCTGACTGCATAGAGACTTTGCGAGTGTGAGGGCAGCTTTTAACGAGTGCTCAGAAAAGGTAGGTAGAGGTGTCCTTGAATCAAATTTGACAGAAAATAGGGGAAAAAGTAGAATCTGTAACTGGAGGCAGAGAGATGAAACTTGGCAGCGCAGGTATTCTTATTGTAGGTGTGCGGAAATCAATACTTTTGCTGATGCTGCAGGTCCATAAACTGAAGAAAATCTCTTGTGTCAGCTGACGACCTGTCATAATTGTGGCCATGATGCCCGTGCATTCCTCCCTCTGTCAGTTCAGTCTGCAGAGGAGGAGCAAAGTTCACTGTAGACACTTTTAGGCTTTTTTATGAAACTCACAGTGGTAGAAATGAGACGTATCAGGCAGCCAATCTTGAGGTATACTTTTTCAAATATACTGTGAAGCTATGAGGTGATGGAGAATCTCACTTTTCAAGATAAAAGGATCAACAACGAAAGCGTGATATGATTTGTTAGTGTGTGGTTACTGAGGCTTACATATCTATAGGAGCCAGATAAAGGTAAAAGGTTTCAGGAGGAGGTCTGGGTCATGTTACACATTGTAAGACACAACTAGTTATAAGATAGAACTGGTTAAGGTTAAGGATGAGATTAGGGATGCAACGATACCGATTTTTTCAAACCGATACGATACCGATACTTGGATCTGAGTACTTGCCGATACAGAGTACAAAAACCGATACTTCTACCACACACACACACACACACACACAAATACAATTAATTGGAAGACAGGTTTTATTATATTCCCTGCCGATAAAAAATAAAATCTTAATAAAAATGACCACAAAAAAATTTCAAGTGAAAAATAAGCACTTCTGTTAAATTATTGCAGAGTCTCCACATTGTAATTTTACAAAATACCACTGAACTACAAATTAGGTTTGCGAATAAAATAAACTTTTAAATTATTGCAGAGTGTCCATAATGTAAACAAACAAACAAAATAATTATTATTAAATAAATAATAAAATGTAAAAAATTATAAAATAAATAATAAATAAAATAATAATTGCCCCCCCCTAGTGGCCAATCTAAAAAACTACAACAGAAATGACAAGCCACCCTCTGATTAATGAAATAAGTTGGTATCGGTTAACTTTTACGAGTATGAGTACAGACACATTTTACAGTATCGGCCCCGATACCAGTATCGGTATCGGTGCATCCCTAGATGAGATGGGCCCAAGTTAAGGGGATTCAAACAGTTCACAGCAATACGATTTTTAAGCAGATAAATGGAGCTAACTGCTAATTCTGCAAAACTCTGTACTATTTTCTTTACTTGTCCTGTGTGAGGCTAAACTCTTTAGCACATGCTATCATAAAAGATTTCGGTTTTGCGTCCTGTCTGCTCGTGCATCCTGCTCGTCACATCATTCATTCCCTTCAGACTGCTGAACAGATCTAACATAGCTTTCCATGTTGGAATCCAAAAGGAAAGACTCATTTATTTATTTCTAACCTGTTGAACTACCTAACCACAGTTTTCTGCATCACAGCAACAGCAGATTTGTTTTCTGACAGAGAGCTACTGTCGGGATAAGGGAGGGTTCCCTGCTTGTCGGCAGGTTTGGTCAAGAAGCCACTTTGGTAGGATGATGTGGTGGTTTGTGTTTAAAGCCACTAATCATTGATGAACAATGAAAATTATGTGTCTAAATTAACACACATGGCATGCATACACAGTAGCTTGCACAACTTGCATTTTGGTAATAGATTCAGCATTTTTATTGCTGCTTTAGTTGTGCATTCATAGTTTGCTCTTATTTTTACATTAAATCTATAACTGACTCATTGGTGTTCAGCCAATAAGAGGTCGTGAGTGACAGCGATTACAACAACAGATCTGAAGTGCTGCAGAGCAGAGTAAGTGCTGCTGTGGGAGATGATGAACAGCGGCTGAAGCTGCTCTGACTGGCGGTCTCTGTAAAGACTGAAGCCAGACTGCAGAGGCAGGCCAGAAAGGGCAGAGTGGGCGTCATAAGTCTCTCCTATTACAGTGCACAGAGTGGAGAGGCCAATAACTCTGCTGGAGAGCTCCAGTTGAGTTATAAAATGTTTTGCACATAAAGTCAAAAGTATAAGTACTGCCACTGCAGCTGGAATTGGTGCTTATACTTCTGTCATGGACTCTAAAACAGATCAGAAAGGGAACACTGACTTCACATTTCATTGTAACAATAATCAGAGTAGTTCATTGTGGCTGTGCATATATCTGTCATATTGGGGTGTAAATGAAACAGAAAAAAAACCTACTTAGTATCCATCCCATGATGCACCTGTATGGAGATTTGTGCACCTGAACCCAATGAAACAACTCGATGAAGTAAAAAACCACTTAAGTGAAACAGGAAACACATTTACAGCTTATTTCTGCTTCAAAACAACATTATATGTGAACATTATCTGGTTCTATATTGGAGCAAAGCACATTCATGATTCATATTCATCATGGAGGATGTGTAAATTTAGATTCAGTACCTTCACATTGTAGCATTATTAGGCATGTTATCTGTAATGTTACATTGTAACCAGTGTTGGTCAAGTTACTTGAAAAAAGTAATCAGTAACTAATTACTGATTACTTCCCCAAAAAGTAATCCCGTTACTTTACTGATTACTTATTTTCAAAAGTAATTAATTACTTAGTTACTTACTTTTTAAAAACACGATTTACAACCTGAATAGGTGATAAAGTGATAGATCTTTCAGCCCAATTCTACTTTTTCTGCATAATCATCATACAAAATGTAATCAAATGGAAAAGTCTCTTTTTAAAACTTGTTTTATTCGTTTTAATCTTTTAACTTTATGCATCAAGCAAAAATTTAATTATCTGCAACATTCTCTGACTGGAAGAAATTAGTTTAACATTTAAACCTATTTTCTGCACATTCCAGCACATAAAATAAAATATTTTGTGTGTTTACACTCAGTCTTTCAAATAGATGCAAGTAAAACACAGCAGAAAATAAATAAAGTCAAAGACTAGCGGTCCTGTTGCTCTATTTTCACCTGTAAAGCAGGAGTGGGGTAGGCGGAGGGTTACCCTGGTGCAGGTGTGCAGCGGTCAGTGGAAGAATCCGCGAGTTTCTCTGTGAGTTTCCCATTACGTCGTAGCTACTCGGTGCTTGCTCGGAAGTTTAGGGGTTTTTTCGCTGTAAAAAGAAGTTTTCTTCCCACGCACAACGGACACTAATGTTTTTGTCACTTTTTATGGAATCAAACTCAAAGTAAGGTCAGTACTTCCACGCTTTAAACGCTGCACGCTCATACTCTCTCTGCACTCGATATATGATCCATTGTTGATCTGCACACAGCTGTTGTCACGAACGTCGCACTCGCTTACGTCACTGTCATGAGACATTCTCGCTAAAAAAATCACAGTTTTAGTAACGCAGTAACGCAGCGTTCCTACGGGAAAGTAACGGTAATCTAATTACCGTTTTTGCAATAGTAATCCCTTACTTTACTCATTACTTGAAAAAAGTAATCGGATTACTGCCCATCTCTGATTGTAACGTTCATAACCTTTTCAGATATAATGTATCAAAACACTTGATTTGGTGATAGTAAATGTTTATTCGGCTGCTTTAAAAACTCTTAGTGTTAAAACTGAACAGAGAAAGTTCTTCAGTTCTTTACACCCTCTTGCATGTAAATCTGCTGCCGGCTCCACTCAACAACTGTAGGCTCTGAATGCCGAGCTCAAGAGCAAAACAACAGTTGGCCTAAAAGCAGGAGAGCAATCTTCTTTTACTTCCCTGCTAAGATTTTCCCCCAACGAGCAGAGAATCAAATTGTTGACCTTTAAAACACAAGGAGGCTGCATCTCTGTGCCTTCAGGCTGCCACAGCAGAGGGAACGTTAAGAGTGGAGAGTGCCCAGCTGTACCTGCTATAAATACTAGAAACTCAGAAAATACACAGGAACCGAACACCACCTGTCTACAGCGCACTGCTACAGACAACTCCATCAAAAATGGTGCAAATGAACTAATTGACTCTTATGATTCTTTGCTTTTGTGTAGCTAACAGTGAAGTCAGACACGAGGTCATGCTGAACCCTTCTTTCTTCCCTTTTTCGTTCAGCAGACTCTTCTACTTCCAGCTGCTCCCTTAAGGGTCACCACTGCATATCATTTGCCTCCATCTCACCCCACCTCTAGCATCCTCCTCTATTAAATCAGCCCCCTGCATGCCCTTTTCCAGTTCTTGCATACATCTTCTTTGTGGTCTTCCTATTTTACTCCTACCTGTTAGCTCCATATTTAGCCTTCCTTGTCTAATACATCCTGGTTGACCGCAAGTATTAAAACTTATCACAACCTCTAGAGCTTGTAGCTGCTCCCAGATGTAACCCCACTGCCACCTTAAGCCCATCTGTCACTCCTACCTCACCATTGTCTCGCTGTCCTCATACATGTACACATAATTCACACAATTGTGACCTCTCCAACATCGTGTTAAGCAATCTGGTGAAAGAGTTTACTGCCCTCCTTCCTACATATACCTTGACAGGTATGTCATCTGTACCAACCACCTGTCCACTCTTCCTCCTCCTTAGTTCTCTGCTCTTTCCTGCATCCATCCTCTGCTCTTCTGTTTTCTTCATCCATCAGCTTCTTTCCAGCTTGATCTGTCTGTCTAGACAATTGTTAGAAGTCCTTTTCTCCTTTCTTATATATATTTGTTTTTTGCATGATTTTAAGCTAAGAACGAAAGCAGCAGCCCAACTATAAAAATCCATCTGAGCTTTATTAAATCTAAATCATTCGATATGTAGTTAATTGTGCCTAAAATCTGTGTAAATATTTTTGCTTTCATATGACACATTTTGCAAATATTTCTTTAAAAGACAAAGAAAAAATAGAAACAAAATTTGAATCCTCAAAGCAGAATTTCACGACCTAGTGGATGATGTTGCACAGATGGTGTGCATTTCTGCAGTCTATATTTATGACATACACTGTTATGTTCAACTGATAAATTATATATTAATAACAATGGTTATTGTGAATTTAAGACTAAATAAAAGTTTAATAAATAAAGTTTAATGCATAACACAATCCATGATGTTTCTCCGACTATATTGTTTTTGTAACTCGATACATTTACAATCACAATAGCAACAGTTTTAGAGGTTACGCACAAAGATATTAAATTAATTCATTAGAGTCAAAGAAATAACAGATGTTTTGAGTCATTATTATATACTGCAGTCCTCTTATGGGTGGAGATAAAAAGAAATCAATCTGTTTGAGTGGGCTGTGGCATCTCGTTTAGCCTGCTGACATCAACCTGCCTGGCTTTAGCGCTCAGCTGTGAGCACAATGCTGTCCTGGTCATGGGGAAAATGATCACATCAGCCCCACAGTTCAATCTGAAATTATGCGTTTGGATGCTAAAAGTGCTCTCTCCATTTGTAGGCTTGAAAATTGTCACATTCGTGTCATTGGTGTCTGGTTAAAATGAGAATTAAGGCTGCGGCCACATTTCAAACTGTCATCTGTCACCCCTGGAAATGTTTCATAATGACCCTCAATTATGTATTCTGGATGATGTTGCTAGGTGACCACACTGGCTAAGTGGCTAATGGGATCAGCCGGTGGTCACTCAGAATTGTGGGCTTTAAGCCGGCCAACACTCAAAAGCCGAAAACTCCCTGAGAAAACCACATCTGGTGATTATGATTCCATCATCGAGGATGGGCTGCTTATTTGCCTTTTTCCACAAAGTGTTACATAAAATGCATTACACAGATTCATTCATTACCATTTCACTATTCATGTCTAGTTTACATTACTAAAATATAACTATTGTAGCAGGACTTGTTTCCCATCTGCAGTCACACTGACTCTTTCACAAAGACATTTTTCGTTATGCAAAAATAGTAAAAAATGTTTGACAGCCTACATTTTTTCCACGCTGGGGTTTGCAGCTCTGCTGGCTGCTGCAGCTTCTTGATTTCCCAGCAGGATGAGTCTGCCTTCATCTTATCTTCTATTATCACTTCCTCCACCCCCCCCTTTGTCTACACCTGTCTGATGACTGAATCATGCTGAGGAGCCACACTTCTCCATAAAGACCTTTGCATGAATGTCTTTATTAGCAGTTGTTTGCCGTACGCTGGGTTTTTTTCTGTCTACATTTGAATCCTCCAGGAAATGGATTAAGGACCAAATTAATACCACTCATTGTGACAATGTCATTACACCCTCCAACTGAAATGTTAGCTAAAGTGTTGATCTGATATCTGCTGCCTGAATCCAAATCAGTTTCTCAGTTTACTCCCTCTTTGTTTCTCAGTGAGCCGCTCACTTCTCCACACCCTGAACAGCCTCCAACATGGCGGAGAACATGCTGATAACTGCCCACTCAGGGATGATGTGTGTTTTGAGCAGTCGGACAGAAGAGAAATCGCTCTCACTTTCTGCCCTTACTTGTGGCTTGTAGCACAAACACAAACAGCAGAATGAAGCGGTGAGAGTGCACATAAACACAATTACTTAGCAAACTC